>NC_016131.3:43509854-43812354 GCF_000005505.3 Brachypodium distachyon
GGATTTGGGAGTGGCGAGCCGTATGTGCCGCGCGAATGTCGCATACAGAAAGAAATATTATACATGTACGCTCAGGGCAAGGAAGTTCTCACATACTGGTCCTTTCCAAGTTACAACCTAGTTTTTTTTTTTGCAAATAACTTATCTGTATCCATCTAGTAAGTATGGGCTTACCAAATGAAGCATGATGTCCTTGACTGAAAGGTTAGGATATTCAAAATACTTAATAAATGTCCTCGTTGAAAGGTGCCTCTTCGACTTGATATAAACAAGAGATCCAAAAAAAACTCGTCGTGGTTTGCACTAAAACCACGACAAGTATTTAGAGTACTACTTACAAGAATAAGTGCTTACGTCGTTGCGCGATAGAATTCTTTCACATGTCGCTGATGTTGGACGCCTGTGTTGAGATTCGCAGTTCTAGCCTTCCAGGTAGGGGTCATGGGCTTAAGGTCTACTCGTACCTTGTCCAGTTAACCAGGTCGAATTGTTTGTAAATTTGTTTTTTGGAAGAGATATGGATCGGTGAAGGTACGAGTATCGGTACTACAATAACAAACTTTGTATATACTACTCCCTCCGTTTCATAATTCTTGTCTCAAATTTGATCACAAATGGATGTATCTATTCCTAAAAAGTGTCTAGATACATGTAATATTTCGACAAGAATTATGGAACAGAGGGAGTAGCTAAATGTCCATGCTTCACTACAAGATTAAGAATCTGTGGCTCATGTTTTTTAAAAATTTCTAATAAACAAGAATTATCCCAAAATATTATTTTTGATTTTTTACCTTGAAAGTCATCAAAACCAATTAAGAATAGTCAAAAGATCGCGATACGTATAAAATAAGTGACAATTAGATGAATCCATAGCCATTAAAGGATAGTCTTGTTGAGTGTCGACCACCAATTCAGATTTTTAACAAGTGTAGAGAAAAATATACTTATTATGCAACGGAAAATGCTACCGTGGGCCAAGTGCTCGACCGATACAAGTCCTCGTCCCACGTCACAGTTTGACAAGCGCTTCGGTAGGTCCCAAATGAGCGGCTTTGTCGAATTTAATGTCACGGGCATCATCATCTTTGACTAATGAACATGACCTTCACATGGGCTTTATATTATGATGGTCAACTTTCAATTAGTTCGATGTACTACAAGATTCTCATGAAGTTAGCACAAATATCCGTTAAATTTAAACCGCCTCCCAAGAGGCCAAGACCAAGATATTTTTCTGGTAGGAGTACCTAGGCAAAGGGAGAATCCTTTCGTATGTACTCTGACCAAGTGACCATTTATTTAGACGAAACATGACCTGAAATGGAACTCACGCACCGTAGTTTGCTTCAGAGGACCTGCTGCCGACGTGTAGCACGAGGCCTTTGGAGTTTGGAGGGTTTGGACTTTGGAGATGGCAGTCATTTCTTTCGTTTGTACTCTGACCAAGTGACCATTTATTTAATGACGACACCATGTTTCTGGGCAGTATAGATGCGAGAGCTACCTGTTGAAATTTCTCTGATCCATGTATTATTTGTGCGATAATCCTGTGCACTCAACATGTGGTGCACGAAGTTGCAAGGCATCCTCGTTTCGGGGCAAGTGGGCAGCATTCAAACCGTAATATAATCCACGTACTTCCTCCATTTCTAAATATTTGTCGTGATTTTAGTGCAAAGTTTACGAACCAAATTCTACGTGTGCACCAAACGTGTGGTGAGCTTGCAAGGTATCATTGGACGGAGGTCAATGTTTGTTTTATGGGACTAATTATACTTGAGCAGTGCTATGCGTAGAACATATTTTATACGATTCTAGTATAATTGAAGCTTTGCATTATTCTCTATGCACAGTACGCAGAGACATTCACTTATTCTCTTTGCATTATTGCCTGTTTGCCGCTTATTCTCTATGCGTTCTTTTATGCATTTTTAGAGGAGGGTTTCTATCATCAATCAGGAGAAGAGTTTTCTACGAGTTACAACACGTGATACGCAAAAATAAAGATAAACAAACCCCAAGGGGCGTCAACTGGGAATATTCGGGTCAAAGGGGACGGAAGCCCCTGCCCGGCTGCCCCCTTCCATTCATTGGTCATGTATCACGGAATTGTCAATCAAGCCGTAGAGAATTATTTGTTTATCTCCGTTTAATGTCCACCGTTCCCATTATCTTTGGTTCTGACTAAAAAAACAGTAAAATGTATACACTACAAACACGCACGAACAATTGTTCGTATGAACGCACAAACACCCTATTTCTGTGAGAGACAAGCGCCTCCTAGTTGAATATCCCTATGAGCATATCTGAGACACAAGCACATCATAATTATAATTGGCAGGTAGCTCACTCCCAGTGAAAAATATCATCTTGAAATAAATTAAAATAAATGTAAGTACTAATGCAAATTTAGAATTTAAACCCAGATTTCCACCACATAATTTAGCGAAATACAAGCGCTCATTTCCTTTCCTCTTATGCTAATTCTTTACCAATGTAGGAATTCCGTAGTCCAGGAGGCATGACTCTGCTTCCGTAGTCCAGAATACGGAGTAATTGTGTGTTCCTCAGCTGGTGCAGTTTTGTAAATTTTTTTTGCCTAGCCGACCGTTTGACAGTGGAGCGAACGAGTGGAAAAGCTGGGTGCATGCACATATGCTAATTAAGGTGAAAAATGGGAGGTGTTAAATTGCTTTTTGTCTGCATACCAAGCCTGTCTTTTCCTGCTACCGTTTGTAATTTTCTAGTACTTGTAGAATGACATAAATGGTTGCGTTTATGACATTGCCGCTACAGATATGTGTATACGTTTGGACGGTGCAAGACTGACTTACTGCATTTGAGACTTGCAAGGAGGTGTGGTCACCATGCATGGTTCTTTCTCGCCAACTCCCGAATGTTCTACTGCCTAGGCTGTTGTTGTTCACTCCTTACTAAGGCAGGCCATTTTATTGACACATATATTGAGGCGCACACTTTTTTTGACAGCATAGTGTTGGAAAATTGATCTCGGTTAAAATAAATTGATCGAGAGGATAGGTATGAGCCCCAACGGGCCATTCCCGAGTCAAACGCGCCTTAATCGGAGGCTCTAACCAATTTTGGTTTCTGTCCTCTGATGTGCAGCGCTACATATAAAAGGGAAGGCCGGTACTCTCACGAGGTTCATCCCATCTCCGTGAGTGCTACGCCAAAACCCAAAATCCCAACGACCCTACCGATCTGGGTAAGCGCTGAAGCATCGGGAAGATCGACTCCAACCACGACGTCCGCTCCGGTGACCGGGCAGTGCCGGTACAGACCGGAAGGACGTCGCTAGCTCCATCGTACGACTACTTCCTCTACGGCATCTCCGACCATGGCGTCCTCCTCCATCGCACGTATGATTGCATCTCGTCTAATCTCTCTACTGTTAGTGCTCTTTTGATGGACAGTGCATGATTAAGTTTAATCTAACGATCCTTAAGTCCTGACACATAGATTTTACAGCACCTTGTGCTCCTCCCAGGAGGAAGGGATATATATAATGTTAGCACTAGAGACATTACCGAACAGAGTAACAGACACATCCCTCCGAGCAGACGCCGGCCGTTATTCCACTCGTCGAAGCAACACACGCCACAGCAGTTTCCCGTGCTAATCACCCAAACGTGCACACGTGCCATGCAATGCTAGTGCGTGCATGCGTTGCGGTCCAAAAGGCATGAGACTCTGCTTCCAGCTGACGTGTCTCTTCCAAAGCAGCCAAGCAATCAGATTGCTAACTGCCGATTAGTGCATATGGCTTACATACACAAATGCAACTGCCGTGCATCGCCATTTATTCCACGTGACAATGGGGCGAGCAATTAACCCATTAACTCACATGGTTAACAGGCCATGAATTCAATGCCACATTACATGATTATACATGTTGCCATGCGTTGCACTAATGCGGATGACATACGCTTGTATGAGTCATGTTTACTCCCGCCATTCGGGTATATAAGGGGCATATAAGGTATTAGTAGTAGATCACTAATTTAAAACTTATGACAACAAGCATATCATTAAAAACTTCTTCCGAATACAACTCTAATGATGTAGTTTTCATGAAATTGAGGATTTAGAAATATGTGCAAGCCTTATAAATTCAAACAGAGATGCCTAGTAACAACATCCTATTACTTGAATTGTTTTAGTAAACTAGATGTGCCATATTGAATAGAGTATCTAACATGTTTTTTTTAAGGTAAACATGAGGTCTAAAGAGTAAAGACCTACTGCAATTTATTCATAAAAAATATGTACAAAGTGAGTTACAAAATGCTTGTGTCTATCTAACATGTTCTTACAACATTTGGCATTAAATTTGATTACGGTAATCCAATTTTCAAGGATAGATCATCTATTTTATCATTTAGACTCTTGCATATCTTTCGTAGCAGAACACCGGTTAACAAATCGCAAACATAACCTAAGGGTCATAGGCATGGCAGCAATTTGACCTTCATCCTAGCTAAAGTAAAAAAAAAATTATCACGGGTAAAACATTAATGAGATTAAATTTAAATTTAATCACCAGCCAAACACAACCCACCGGAATTGAATTTTAGTCCGACAGAAACGAGGCTTCCCCCCACTATTAGCTGGAGTAGGGGAGATGCGGGCCCTAGCGATGGAAGCCGAGATCAAATCTGAAATTAGCGACCACGTCAAGCACAAATCGTCTACTCGTACGCGGTTTACATATCCCCTAATTCGAAAGTGACCCGATTTGGAAATTCGACTGGAAGACGGGAAGGACCGGAACTCCAGAGGTCACGGTCGGCAATATATTGGCGTTGGCATATCGTTCTTCTCCCCAAACGTACACGCCGCGGGCTCCCCACACTCACCGTCTATTGAGAGAGATGGCGCGGGCAGACCTCGAGGCCGGGGGACTGGCGGTGGCGGCGCTGCCGCACCGCTCTCCTCACCGGCGGATCAGCGGCGGCGGCGACGACGCCGCCTTCGACGACGACGGCAAGCCCAAGAGAACAGGCAAGAAAGAAAAAACGCAGATTCAAACCCTCTCTCTTTTCTATTTCTATCTAGTCTTCGCCGCAAATCAATCGCATCGTTTGCATGCGCACATGCATCACTAACGCGCTGGAGATGGGCACGTGCGTGCGTTTGTTTTGTCGGACGGTTAATTTCTCGAAATTTGCTCTGTTTTGTCGACTAAGTTGTTCGATCTTACTCTGTTTTTATCGGCTAAGCGTTTCGAATTTTTTGGCGAGAGCAGGGACGGTTTGGACGGCGGGGGCGCACATCATAACGGCGGTCATCGGCTCCGGCGTGCTGTCGCTGCCCTGGTCGACGGCGCAGCTGGGCTGGGTGGCCGGGCCGGTGACGCTCTTCCTCTTCGCCGTCATCACCTACTACACCTCCGTGCTCCTCACCGACTGCTACCGCAGCGACAACCCCGTCACCGGCAAGAGGAACTACACCTACATGGAGGCCGTCGAGTCCTACCTAGGTAACGAACGCCGCACGAAGAACAAAGACTTCTTTTTCGTTCTTCATTAGAACTCTCTAGTCCATGCCTGCTGCGTGAAGACGTGGACCGAAGAATTAAGCAGTTGATTTGTCCTTGAATTCGGGCAGCATTTTCACGCACAATCTTTACCTTGCTCTGCTCGTCGTTGTAGGTGGCTGGCAAGTGTGGTTTTGCGGACTCTGCCAGTATGTCAATCTTGTTGGAACCGCAATCGGGTACACCATTACAGCGTCGATCAGTGCCGCGTAAGTCGGAATCCCCGTTTCTGAATTTCCATGGCGTAATGTTCAGTTAATTTCCGAGGAATCGATCTCATTGTTGTTGTGGCATTTCTGATCAATATACAGAGCTGTGTACAAGTCCAATTGCTTCCACAAGAACGGCCACTCCGCCGACTGCGGCGTCTTCACCACCATGTACATGGTCGTCTTCGGTGTCTCCCAGATCTTCTTCTCCCAGCTCCCCAACCTCCACGAGATGGCCTGGCTGTCCATCCTCGCAGCCGTCATGTCCTTCTCCTACGCCACCATCGGCGTTGGCCTCTCCCTGGCACAAACCATATCAGGTAAGTACTAAATTCGGGAACCTTCCAAGATCCTTTTTCAGATGGAAAGAAAATCCCGCAAGATACCAAAGCATTTAATGCATGCACGCTGTCACTGTTGAGTAGTAGTAGTGCCAGTACGATTCTGTATACGGAGTACTTATTATTTTGTCACAATTATAATTATAATTACCAGGTCCAACTGGCAAGACGACCTTGGGTGGCACTGTAGTTGGGGTGGACGTTGTCGATTCGTCCCAGAAGGTATGGCTGACGTTGCAGGCTCTTGGCAACATCGCGTTCGCCTACTCATACTCCATGGTCCTCATAGAAATCCAGGTATGCATAAGTAATTACTCGTATAAATTACGACCATCATTAATTAATCACAGCTAGCTGGTCCTAATGGCATCTGTGGCCTGGAAAATTGTTCAGGACACGGTGAAGGCGCCCCCGGCCGAGAACAAGACGATGAGGAAGGCGAACCTGCTGGGCGTGTCCACCACCACGGCATTCTACATGCTCTGCGGCTGCCTCGGCTACTCGGCCTTCGGCAACGCGGCGCCGGGGAACATGCTCACGGGGTTCGGCTTCTACGAGCCCTTCTGGCTCATCGACTTCGCCAACGTCTGCATCGTGGTGCACCTCGTGGGCGCCTACCAGGTCTACTGCCAGCCCATCTACGCGGCCGTCGAGAACTGGGCCGCGGCCCGCTGGCCGCGCTCCGGCTTCGTCCTCCGCGAGTACCCGGTCCTGGCTAACGGCAAGTTCAGCGTCAACATGTTCAGGCTGGTGTGGAGGACGGCGTTCGTGGTCGTGAGCACGGTGCTTGCGATCTCGCTGCCCTTCTTCAACGACATTCTGGGGCTCCTCGGCGCGCTCGGGTTCTGGCCGCTCACCGTCTACTTCCCCGTGGAGATGTACATCCGGCAGAGCAAGGTGGAGAGGTTCTCCAGGAAGTGGCTCCTGCTGCAGAGCATCAGCGTGCTGTGCTTCGTGGTGTCGGCGGCGGCGACCGTCGCGTCCATAGAGGGGATCACCCTGTCGCTCAAGAACTATGTGCCGTTCAAGACAAAGCTGTGAACAAAATACAGTAGGGAGTTGACCAGATTCATCATTAAGTTTTTTTTATTCAAATAGATACTCCAATGAAGCTACAACGCCATATGGCAAACTGATGATCAAAAGAACAAATATTGATTAAGCAAATGGAACATCATTTGTCGCCCTCAGAACAAGTGTTTACTCAGCAAATGATTGTTTAAACTTCTGAGTGAGGAAGGTACGTGACAAGAGCTACTTCACAATTAATACCTTCATTCTAGCACATATCACAAGTTAAGATTAGACTGACTGATTCACCATATTGAAAAGGTTTCATGTGAGTTAAAAATGATTTTGTTATATGCAACGGTGGAGGACTCGATTTTGGGAGGACACTTGGCTCAGGGATGGGCAATTATCTTATCAATATCCATCATTATTTAACATTGTGCAACGTGTTGCTGATGTCTTAATATCAGCTTCAGAAGGCTCGACTGAAGATAAGTGGACATTGTGGTTGCACTTAGTCCAAAAATTAATGATGGTTCATATCTCAGGGCTGCTGACAAGTTTGTTTTGGAATCTCAATTTTCTGTGATGCCGGACCTATGAATCTCAAAGAGGATGGTTGAGCTTACTGATCTTCAACAACTATATGTGCATACAAAAAATCTGTGTACTTCCTCCGTCCAACAAAAGATGTCTCAAGTTTGTCAAAATTTGGATGTATCTAGACATGACTTAGTGTATAGATGCATCCAAACTTTAACAAACTTAAGACATCCTTTATTGGACGGAGGAAGTACATTGGTTTCTCTATGATGTTGATATACTGGACCTACGAATCTCTTCTTTTTCTTTTTGTTGGGTTATTTGGAAATGCAAAAGTGAAACTATTTGTAACATATCTATAATTATCGATTTTCTGCAGGTTGTCTACGGGGCCACTTCTTTGATCTGCTTATGGTCCCTACTTCTGCCCACCGACAAAGGAAGTAATATGGCTTCGATGGTCACATGGATCGCAAGATGCATATACACTCTTCATGAGATATATCATATATCGTTTCGTTGGTTGATTTTTGTATCCACGTCGTGTGATCCGTGAACTACGCTGGTTGTTAGCTTGATTTTGCAATAAAATAATTTGGTGTATCATTATGAGGAGATTGCCGGGAGTTTCTCTTTTTCGAAAAAAAACATCTCTCTCTCACCCACGCACCCTTTTTGTCGGGGGGATGACCCCGGATAGGCTCATGGAGACACAACTCTAGCCGAGATAACGGAGGCAAAGCCGGCATAGCCAACGTATGCCGGCATCATAAAGTTAAACTAACGCTAAGCCGGCATCCCGGACGTATGCCGGCATAGTTTTCTTATCTTTTAAGTTTGTAGGATAAGGACGGGCCCCTTGATCTCGGTGGTGCCGAGATCCTTCGACGGTCTTATCCTGACCACGCGGTGCAAAATAAAGCAGCGCCATCATCATCTCAGAAAAGCAGTCAGCGCTTGCGTACCAGTGTCAGGTGACCACGCTAGAGAAGCACCGAAAGGGAATCTATGACGGAAGCCGGCAGAGGATAGCTGTACCCGTTGCAGGCTGGCAGGGAAAAGTCAAGTTGTCTTGTCCCCTGCGGTACTGCCTGGAGGGAACCGAGCCGCGTGCCCGGCGGGGCCCAAGAAGGTGACGTTAGACTCGGCCCGCATGTCAGTGTGACATGCCTGGCCCATAAATAGAGCACTACACCTCCCTGGAGAGGAGATCAAGCACTTAGACATTTTAGGGTTTCCCCTTCTTCTTCTTCTTCCTAAGAATACAGCTCAAGGAGCGCCATTGTAGAGCTTGTCTATCTCGGCTAATACAATAAAGCAGGAATAGGAGTCTTACCTCGACAAGAGGGCTCCGAACCTGGGTAAATTTGTGTGTTCTTGTGTGAATCGTGCGTGTTCTTCTTCACGTCCTCCCTCCTCCGGTTCCTCCTTCGTCCATCGGCCCCAAGTTAAGCCATCCTATGGCATCTGCCGTGACACCACCACGACAGTTGGTGCCCACCGTGGGGCCAGCAGCGGCGCTGGCTGGAGTTTTCATCCGGACGGGAAGCTTCCTCGTCACCGGAGAACGCGTGGTCTCTGGTTTGGTCCAGAGATTCGGCTCTCTGGGCTTCATCGACAACAACGCGGACTGCTTCAACGGAGCACCGCTTCCCTGTGCAGGCCGCTTCATCAACTTCGGCATGCACGAGGTCTATGTTGCCACTGATAGCCCTTGCAGGTATCCGGAGCAGGTGGTGATGGCCGAAGATCCCCCCGCCATCTGCACGGGTCGCGGCTGGCATGTTGACTGCCCTGCTGACCGTGTGGAGGTCATGGTGACCGCTCACGGTGCTGATACGGGAAGGGACGCTGCAGGAAGTGGCGCGGTCCCAACCAAGTCCGGGAGAACGGCGAAGCTCCACTTGGAGAAGCCGGAGAACATCACCGCTCAAGCCGGCACATCGGCTCTGCCGCCAAAGCCAACTTCGATCCAGGCCTCCATCGAGCGGCTAACTGCGCCGGTAGCATCAAACGCTAACCCGGCCCAGCTGCAGGCGGAGTTGGAGTTGGAGAGACAGAAGCTGCTAAAAGAAGCAGTCGACGTTGCCAACTCCCGACAACAGCTCGAGATCTCACTTCGTGAGTATAACAAAGCTCATGGTCTTAGTTCTACTACGTTTACTAACCCTAGCAGAGTTGGGGAAGTGCGTAACCGTGGCAAGAACTTGAATGCCGAGATGACAAGAGATGGCAGGGGTGTGCCAGCTGTGTCGGCAAGTTTTGCCTCGGCACTAAAGCCGAAATACAATACCCTAGCCAAAAATCTCAGGGCTGCCGAGGCTGCGACTGAGGAGTTGCCGAATCTTACAGGAGAGGCACTTCGGCAGCAGCAGCAGCGCGTAAAAGAGTTGCTACAGACAACTAAGGAGCAGAATGAGGCATACATGAGAATGCACGGTAAATCCGGTGCATCGTAGGTCAGTCACTCGGCGGCAGATGCTGGTGGCCGGGTTGACAAGCAAGCGTCTTCGCCTGGTGGTAAGCGGGACAAAAGCGTTAACTCTGGCCGGGATAAGTAGTTAGAACGCTATGACCCAACCCTGGCTGAGAAACAAATATTCAGTTGGGTTGATGACAGCCAAAGTGGTCTACGTCCCGACAACAATCGTCGAGACCAGCAAGAACGTTACTCGTTTGATCATGGGCACTGACCTCGGGGTCCGGCACCAAATACTGCTGCGGGACAGCAGGGTGTCGGGCGCAACCCCCTGTATCGAGGTGAAGATCACCGTTATGACCGTTACGATGACGGATACTCGGCCATGGCTGACGAGGGCTATATCAGGCGGGAGCGCGACAATCTCGGCCCACTTGGAGCCAGAGTTGGGAACAAACAAGTATCACCTCTGGATGCCCGACATCGGCTTGACAGAATTTATCTCCGAACTTCTGGAGGAACAAGGCCCTCCGGGACCGTGTTGCTTTGCGCATCGGATCATGAGGGAGAGACCAGCCCCGGGTTTCCAGCTGCCCAGGGGTACAAGAACATATGACGGCAGCACTAAGCCGGAAGATTGACTGGAAGACTATGTCACGACGGTGAGCGTGGCAGGCGGCAACCGCAGATGGGCGGTACGCTATTCGCCCCAGATGCTGGTAGGGCCGGCAAGAATATGGCTGAACAACCTGCCGGAGGGCAGTGTCAATTGCTGTATAGACTTTGAGGAAGCTTTTGTCAGTAATTTCACTAGCACTTACAAAAGGCCAAATCGTCCCCAACAGTTGTCCATGTGCAAGCAAAGAGACAACGAACCGACCGGGATTACCTGACAAGATGGAACAAATCTCTGCAATTCCTGTGAAGGGATAGTGGAATCGCAAGCCATAGCGTGGTTTGCCCAAGGATGTCGACACGGCAGCATGTTGTGGCAAAAACTGCAAAGAGAGATGCCGGCCACTCTGTCGGAAATGATCAGGATCGCCGACATGTACGCGCTTGGTGATCCGACTCAGCCATCGCTGATGCCGGTAGAGCCACAAAGGGAGCAGCCGACATACAATCCTGCTGGGGCTTTCCGGAGGAATGATCATCAAGATCACCGCAACAAAAGAAGGGATGACAGGAAGGATTACCGATATGGGCCAACCCATGTCGCTGCGATTCAGGACCAACCTGATGCCGGTTCAAACCAGTGTCAGAAAACAGGAAATCAACAATAGGTTAAGAAGGGGGAGCAAAAGAAGCCCTGGCAGGATAAGCCGAAGTATACGTTCAAGGTGATGTTGGATCAGCCTTGTCGTTTTCATACGATTAACCCCAACAAGCCGGCGAACCATATCACTCAACACTGTAGCTAGATGCAGCGAGCCGAGAAGGGTGAGGCCAGTCGATTACCCCCGCCTCCACCTCTCACAGGTGCAAACGCACAGATTCAGGGACCCCATCAGGCAAACAACGCTGTTAATCAGGTGGAGGAACAAGAAATCCAAGGGTATGCCGGGAGAAATGGGTACAAAGAGCATCACCAAAGCTACATGATTTTAATCACTGAGGCTACTGACAAGCAAAGTCAGCGCATGCGAGAGATGGAAGTCAATGTTGTTATGCCGGTAGTCCCAAAATTCATGTATTGGTCGGAGCAGGAGATCAACTGGAACCGGGTAGACCATCCAAAGGTTATGCCCAATCCTGGCGGATACGCCCTGGTGGTTGATCCGACACTCATCGGGCCCGACGTTAACGTCAAATTCACTCGGGTTCTCATTGATAATGAGAGCAGCATCAATATCCTATACTGGGACACGATGCTCAAGCTCGGCATTACAGATAACATGCTTGAACCCAGCCGGACTACCTTTCACGGTATTGTGCCGGCAGTGTCTTGTGCTCCGGTAGGCAAGATTCGAGTGGACGTCTTATTCGGCACCGGGGAGAATTGTCGGACTGAGAACCTAGTGTTCGAGGTGGTGGACCTCAATAGTCCGTACCACACCCTGCTTGGCAGACCGGCACTCACCAAGTTCATGGCAACTACTCACATTGGCTATCTCAAGATGAAGATGCCGGGACCAAATGGTACCATAACCATCTCTGGCAATTACAAGCGTTCAATTGAATGCACGGCGGCAGGATCCGCTCTGGTCGAGTCGCTGGTCATCGCTGGCGAGAAGAAGAAATTACAAGAAACTGTTGCGATGGCTCAGGCGGCACAAATTGGCCTGCCGGCTATGACCAATCCCCATGGAAGTGTGGCTTTTCAGGCAGCCAAGGAGACAAAGAAGATACATGTCGACAGCGAGTTCCCGGACCGCACCGTCATCATTGGTGCCGGCCTGGGGGAGAAATAGGAAGGCGAGCTCAGCAGCTTCCTCCGTGAGAATCAGGATATCTTTGCATGGTCAACTCAAGACCTGCCAGGTGTGCCGAGGGAGTTAGCTGAGCACTCATTGCATGTCAGACCAGACGCAAGATCGGTGAAGCAGCCCCTTCGACGCTTCACTGACGACGGAAGGAAAGTTATACCAGAAGAGGTATCCCGGCTTCTAGCTGCCGGCTTCATCATGGAGGTGTTGTATCCCGACTGGCTGGCAAACCCGGTCATGGTCGAGAAGAAGAAAGACGACCCAACTACTGCCAGGGTGTGGCGCATGTGTATCGATTACACCAGCCTCAACAAGGCATGTCCCAAAGATCCCTTTGCATTACCTCGGATCTATCAAGTGATCGGCTCCACTGTCGGGTGTGAGTTGTTGTATTTTGTGGATGCGTACTCTGGTTTTCATCAAATATCGCTGAATCCTAATGATCAAATAAAGACATCATTTATCACCTTGTTCGGGGCTATTTGCTATCGCACTATGCCGTTTGATTTGAGAAATGCAGGGGCTACCTATCAAAGGTGCATGCAGAAGTGCTTGCACGATCAACTCGGCAAAAATGTGCAAGTGTATGTCGACGATGTCGTCATAAAAACCAAGAAAAGCGCCACGCTCCTGGATGATATCCGGAAAACATTCGCAAATCTGCGGAGATTCCGAATGAAACTGAACCCGGCCAAGTGCACATTCGGTGTGCCGGCAGGAAAGTTGCTCGGTTTCCTGGTATCAAGCCGAGGAAGAGAAACAAACCATGTGAAAATTGCTGCTATAGAAAGAATGAAACTGCCAAAGCGCCTCAAAGATGTGCAGAAATTCACGGGATGCCTAGCGTCGCTGAGTCGTTTCGTTAGTCGGCTAGGGGAAAAGGCTATGCCCTTATACCAGCTGATGAAGAAAACCGACAAATTTGTGTGGACACCACAGGCAGACCTAGCTTTTCAAGAGCTGAAGAAGATGATTGCTACGGCACCTATATTAGCTTCGCCGATGGAGAAGGAGCCTATGTTGTTATACATTGCAGCGACAAATCGAGTTGTCAGTGCTGTCATCGTAGTGGAAAGGGATGAAAATGGCAAATCGGTGCAGAGGCCAGTATATTACTTGAGCGAGGTGTTATCGTCGTCCAAGCAAAATTATCCCCACTACCAAAAGATGGCGTATGGCGTATATATGGCGGCAAAAAAGGTAAAGCATTACTTTGAGGCACATCAGATCCGAATTATATGTGAGGCACCCGTCTCGGGAATCATGAGTAACAAAGATGCGAGCGGCCGAGTCGCAAAATGGGCCGTCGAGTTGGCGTCCTATGCGCTGCAGTACGACAGACGGGATGCAGTGAAATCTCAGGCTTCGATGGATTTCTTGGTGGATTGGGCCGAGATGGAGTACGAACCACCGCCCCCGGAAACTAACTACTGGAAATTACATTTTGACGGCTCTAAGATGAAAAGCGGGCTTGGCGCCGGCATAGTTCTGACCTCGCCAAAGCGCGATCAGCTTAAGTACGTATTGCAAATTCACTTCGCAGCATCCAACAACGTGGCCGAGTATGAAGCGCTTGTACATGGATTGAAAATGGCAAAGGAAATTGGAGTTCACCGGATCCAATGTTTCAGTGATTCGGATCTTGTCGTCCAGCAGGCTTCTGGTAACTGGGATGCATTGGATGCCAATATGGCGCTATACCGGTTTCACGTTCAGAAAATCAGTGGTCACTTTGACGGGTGTGAATTTCACCATGTATCTCGGGCAGAAAATGAAGCAACCGACACATTGTCGAAACTCAGCTCGACACGACAGGCTATTCCAGCTGGGGTGGCGTTAGAACATTTACGGAAACCGTCCATCAAACCCTCGCCAGAATCGGAGTCGATATTTATCCCGACAAGTTCAGAAGCTGACGCCACCCCCATGGACATTGACAGTGACAACGGTTCCAATAACCCGGGGACTGAGCGCCTTAACTCAGCGGAAGCAATGGCGGTTCAACCAATGGAGATAGACAAACCAGATGAGCCGATCTTCACCACTCGCCCCGTGCCGGCCTGGGCGCAACTTATAATGTCTTACCTCAAAGATGGGAGTCTCCCGGAAGAGGAACAGTTGGCAAGACAAATCCAGAGAAGAGCAAAAGCGTACACCATCATCAATGGCGAGCTTTACAAGAGGAGCGTCACTAACGTCCTACAGTGGTGCGTCGAGCCGGAGGAAGGACAAGAAATACTTCGGGATATTCATCAAGGAGAGTGTGGCCATCACGCATCTTCGAGAACGCTAGTGGGCAAAGCTTTCCGGCATGGTTTTTACTGGCTGAGTGCACTACAAGAAGCAGAAGACATAGTCAGGAAGTGCAAAGGCTGCTAGAGATATGCCAGCAAGATTCATATGCCGGCATCCGAACTCAAGACTATTCCAATCACTTGGCCTTTTGCCGTCTGGTGTTTGGATATGGTAGGACCGTTCAAGCGGGCGCGAGGAGGCATGACGCATATCCTGGTCATGGTCGACAAGTTCACCAAATGGATTGAGCTCAAGCCGATAAAAAAGTGTGACGGCAAAACCGCGGTGTCATTTCTGAAGGATATCATCTTGAGATATGGGTACCCGCACAGTATCATCACGGATAATGGAACGAACTTCGCGGAGGGACCTTTCGCGCGATTCTGTGCTGAAAAGAAAATCCGGCTGGATGTTGCTTCCGTACCACATCCTCAATCCAATGGGCAAGTTGAAAGGGCGAACGGCATGGTTTTGGCCGGCATAAAACCCCGGCTAATCGAACCATTGGAGCGTACTCCGGGATGCTGGCTGGATGAACTCCCGGCTGTGCTTTGGAGTCTCAGGACGACTCCCAATCGCTCTACAGGCTACACGACATTCTTCTTTGTGTACGGGGCGGAAGCTGTCCTACCAGCCTACATTGAACATGACTCTCCAGTAGTAACCATGTATACGGAGGCCGAGGTGAAAGAGGCCCGAGAAAATTATGTCGACATGCTCGAAGAAGTACGGGAATTGGCTCTATCTCGGTCGGCCATCTATCAACAGCACCTAAAGCGTTATCACAGCCGAAAGGTCAGCCCGTGAGTATTCCGGGAAGGAGATCTGGTCCTTTGGCTTGTGCAGCGCACAACCGGCATGCACAAATTATCACCTCCATGGGAAGGACCCTTCATTGTGAGCAAAGCACTCCACAATGATTCTTACTATCTTATAGATGCACAAGATCCCAAGGCGAACAGGATGGACCGGTCAGGCGAGGAGACCAAGAGGCCGTGGAATGTAGCATTGCTTCGTCCGTTCTATACTTGAGAGCTGAGTATGTGTATCGTTTTTTCATTATGTTGAATGTTTTGATTAAGACAACGAAATTATCTGCCGGGTTCTTAAAAGAAACTCAAGGACTTAAATTTAAGTGCTTTGTTACAATTCTCTTTTGTATGTCGGCATGGTTTGGTTGCGTAATCTTATGTTAATCTAGTAGTGTGTCGGTATTGAAAAAACTCCTCTATGACTTCGCTGTTGTCCGCAACCCGGCTTCATGGAAAGCTAGAAATGGATATAAAATAACCGACCACATGAAAAATGACTGTAGAAGCAAGCAAAGAGGCGATCCGAGATACATGTTATCTTAACTCGGCATTTCATTGTAACTCGGTTATTGCCGAGCGAATTCTTCGAGTTACTTTTTTTGAGAGAGTGGTTTTATGACTTTGCGATTCATACGTCGAACGCCGGTTAGACAGACAAAAGAACCGAAGTTCTAAGATTTCACTAAGAGAAAAAAAATGCACTCGGGGACTCGGTCGGGAATTTGATAAACAAAAGACTTAGTTAAAATTGAGAGGATAGAAGTATGTCGGTTACACTTGCACCCGGCATTCCGGGGATCTAACCATTCTACAATTTTTCATGAATAAACTAAGAAGATACATCAGGGTTATTGGTGCCGGAACTCGGCGTAGTGGAGCCCGACTCCACAACGGCTTCTTCTTCTTCCGCTTCCTCTTCCCCATCCGTCATCTCAGCCTCGGCGTCGGAGATTGGGCCCTCAACAAACTTATTCACGTCAGCATATTGTATGAAGGAGTAGCTCGCTCTTTGCGTTTGACCACCAACTCCGGATCAGAGAGATGGGGGGAGCCAGCCCGCATTGTCTGCAGCACATCGAGGTTGATGCCGTCGTACCAAGATAGTACAAACGACAGGGCCTCGTCGGCACCGACGCGTGCAGCCGACTCCCGCCATTCTTGCAGCCAGGACGGGGCCTCGTGTAACCGCCTCGCCAGGTCCGGGATCTCCATCGGAACCTCTTCGCCGGGCCACAATGCGCGGAAGGTTTGGAGGGCGGCGTCCAGCATGTCGATGCCGAATGACTTGAGAGGCTTAACCCGGCTCACGATGCTCACTAGGTAGTCCACCAAGTCCCATTCGTAGGGCTCCCCCATTGCTACCGCCGGATCCCTCTTCCGGGGAGCGACACTCACGCTATCTTGAGCATGCTGGACGGATAAGGGGAAGAATTCTGGCAGAAGCAGAGGAATTGTAGTCAATCTCGGCATGTTAGTGCTACTATTCAAACAAGTAACTGAATGAAGAAGTTCAACTTACTCATCAGCATGCTCTCGATCTTGATGATGTCACGACGGAGGACCTCAAGCAAGCCGGCCTTCTCGGCGTCCTCCAACTCGGTGGAAGTGGCACGAGTCTCGAGCTGGCAGCGAGGGCCTTGCCCTTCTTCACCTCGTCTTCCAGGCGGATTTTCTCATCGGCCTAGTGCGCCTCAGCCTGCACCGCGATCTGCGCCTGCGCCGCGATCTGCGCTTGCAGCCGGGTAATTTCTTCTCGGTGCTGATCGGCCAGGCTAGTCTTCTCATCTGTTTAAACGGATGCAGATTACAGAGGCTGACATTTAATATGAATGGAACCCGGACTGAGGATGAAATGTTACCTTGAACCTCGGCGACGCGCTTTAGCAGCTCCGCTACTTGAGCGTTGTCCCCGGCTGTGAACAAGAATAAGTGTTAGTGTGTGCAGAATACTGATACTCGGACAGAGATCTTATCTCGGTAGGATATACTTACTCTGGCTCTCGCGCTCAGCCTTCAGAGCCCTGTGCTCTGCCTCCAACTTCTTGTACTTCGCTAGCAAAGTCTTGAAGATGGCGGTGCGCTTATTCATGCAAAGCTGCAAAACAGTGATTCACAGCTAAGATTACCGCAACAGGAAGTTAATACCCGAATCTCGAGGAATAAGTGTTCGAAGTATTCTAAGCTTCGGGCCGACTATTATAAACCCGATCCGAATCTCGAGGAATAAGTGTTCGAAGTATTCTAAGCTTCAGGCCGACTATTCTAAACCCGGCCCGAATCTCGGGGAATAAGTGTTTGAAGTATTCTAAGCTTCAGGCCGACTATTCTAAACCCGACTTGAATCTCGGGGAATAAGTATTTGAAGTATTCTAAGCTTCAGGCCGACTATTCTAAACCCGGCCTGAATCTCGGAGAATAACTGTTTGAAGTATTCTAAGCTTCAGGCCGACTATTTTCTACTTGCCCTAAACCTCGGGGACTAAGAATACGGATACGATGCTAAATTTAGAAGTTAAAGTTTTTTGAAGGATTGTTCACACCTCGGTGGCTCGGCCGGCCTCGAACAAAGCCACCCTGGCTTGGTACATCCGGGTCGAGATCGACTCCGGAGTCGCTGCCGGCGGTGGCCCCACCAAGGGGCTCTGCCGTGCCGACTGCACGCTGCTGGAGGTCACTTCATAGTGATCAGCATTGTTCCAGTCCATGACGGACTGGCCCAATGACCCCAGGTGTGCCCATTGGTTGTCCGATGGGGAACGTCCTGCGGCCTGCCGGAAGGCAGCGGGCCAGCGGAGCCTGGGGTTGCCGACTTTGTTGCAGTAGCAGGGCCCTTGGCTTTCTTAGCCTGTGTGGCAGCAACTTGGGCATCCTTCGGCCGCGACGTAGACGGAGGCGGCATCGGAGTCGGCTGCGGCTCTTGGAGGTCCTGGGGACCCGTCGCCGGGTCTTGCGGCGTCTCGGAGGCCGGCGGCTCCGTTGATGTCTCGGCTGCGGCCGAGGAAGGGGCTACCTCGGTTGCAGCCTCGGTCGCCGAGACCCCGGTCGAAGGAATCTCGGTCTAGCCGACGACCGTGGCGTCGGCACTTGAGCCGACATCCTGGGTGGGGGATGTCGGACCCCGGGCGGTCTCAGTCCCACCCGTAGCCGGGTTTGAGGCCTCGGCATGGGAAGAATGAGCCACCGGAATCTCATACGCGATACACGTCTGAGATTGTGTGGCCGTCAAAGCCTCCCTGTAGAAGTAAAACTTAGCTATTTGCTTGACAACGAAAGAAGAAGACCAACATAAGCGATCGAGGTGAGATTGGCCTTACCCGACGACCAAGGGCTTGGGCTTGGGGCCACGAGCCGCAGCCCTCTTACGCTTCACATTCGCCGGAAGGTCCTTCTCGGCGGCGCACTTCTTTGAGACGGCGCGTTTCTCCCGAGTCGGCGCCTCCGTGGCAGGCTCGCCCGAGTCGGCTATATCCGGAAAAACGCAAGTATGAGTATTTTACTAACAGATATTGAAGAAATTACAGAAGAGTGTCAAAGGTCCTTACTTTCAGTACTGCGAGGACCGGCATGGGGGATTGGCATGAAATCCTCCGAGTCCGGATCCTCAGCGTCAGCGGATCTGCGCGGGGCGGCGGAGCGCTTGTCGGGAGAGCCCCCGTATTCCCTCCCTGAAGAGAGAACATCTGCACAAAGGAATCGGGTTGAACCGAGATAAGCTTATATTGGACAAGTGCCGGCATAGCCGTATGTGGGATACAAGCATGAAATGAGTAAAAGTTAAGGCTTACCAGAGGAGAACGAAGGGGCGAAGAGAGCGAGGAGTGCGAAGGGTTTTTTGCCCACGCCCTCCTCCTCCTTTTATATATGAGGCGAAGTAATGGGGTGCGCATTTCCCGTGCCACCACCTTAGTGGCTGACGGGAAGATTGTGCACGATTTGGGCAGTTATGCTCATCAAGGCGCACGCTCGGTTACTGCGCGGCGTGCCGCCGAGAATCCTGCGAGATCCAGAGGATAAGTGTTCGCGTGGGAACTGAAGTTCTATCCTTAAAGGCTCTGTCGGCTTTACTGTCCGACGCGACAACACGCACGCATCAAAAAGCACGGTGGCAGTAACTCAAGCGTTATCCTTCCGTTGGTGGCGGTTATGTCGGCAGAAGTAAGTTTTTAATTGTCGGTCATGGAGAAGAAAGAATCTCGGCTAAGGGCTGGATAAGAACGCCAACCCGGAGTCCCGGAATGAATTGATCTCGGCTAGGAGGACCTGGGGTTGTCTTGGCATCCCTCTCGGCTGGACCCAAGTAGGTGTTAGTGGTCTATCTATGGGAAACTGTCGCTACCCGACATCCTTCTATGCCGGACCACAACAGCTTCGGGGACTAGTGTCGAGGGGATGACCTCGGGTAGGGTCATGGCGACATAACTCTAGCCGAGATAACGGAGGCAAACCCGGCATAGCAACGTATGCCGGCATCATAAAGTTAAACTAACGCTAAGAAGGCATCCCGGGCGTATGCCGGCATAGTTTTCTTATCTTGTAAGTTTGCAGGATAAGGACGGGCCCCTTGACCTCGGTGGTGCCGAGATCCTTCAACGGTCTTATCCTGACCACGCGGTGCAAAGTAAAGCAGCGTCATCATCATCTCAGAAAAGCAGTCAGCGTCTGCGTACCGGTGTCAGGTGACCACGCTAGAGAAGCACCGAAAGGGAATCTATGACGGAAGCCGGCAGAGGATAGCTGTACCCGTTGCAGGCTGGCAGGGAAAAGTCAAGTTGTCTTGTCCCCTGCGGTACTGCCTGGAGGGAACCGAGCCGCGTGCCCGCGGGGCCCAAGGAAGGTGACGTTAGATTCGGCCCGCATGTCAGTGTAACATGCCTGGCCCATAAATAGAGCACTACACCTCCCCGGAGAGAAGATCGAGCACTTAGACATTTTAGGGTTTCCCCTTCTTCTTCTTCTTCCTCAAGAATACAGCTCAAGGAGCGCCATTGTAGAGCTTGCCTATCTCGACGAATTCAACAAAGCAGGAGTAGGAGTCTTACCTCGACAAGAGGGCTCCGAACCTGGGTAAATCTGTGTGTTCTTGTGTGAATCGTGCGTGTTCTTCTTCACGTCCTCATTCCTCCGGTTCCTCCTTCGTCCATCGGCCCCAAGTTAAACTATCATATGACATCTGTCATGACACCAGCACGACACTTTTTTTCAAAAAAAAAAATGTTTGTCTTCCGTTAAGAGAGAAGAGGCATCTGGGCCTTTCAAAAAAAAAAGAAGAGGCATCTGTGAGCCAAATGTTTTTTCTCCCTCTCTCTTTTTTTTTTGAGAATCTCTCTTTTTTTGTGCGTACATGTTAGAAAAACGGATTTAAGCCCAAGGGAATAGATCCTCGATTTGTATTGATTAGGCCCAATACAATAGAATTGTCCAAGCACCAGCAGGCTCATGTGAACTCTCGACAAAACCGCTCCGGATCGTGTGGATGCTGGTCTCCCTCTCGACGAGTACTCCCCTCTCGACAGGTGCTCGTCTCCCCTTGATCGGTCTGTATTGATTAGGCCCAATACAATAGAATTGCCCCAGCTCCAGCAGGCCCATGTGAACTCTCGGCAGGTGCTCGTCTCCGGATCGTATGGATGACTTGTCCTGTTCTTCCTCTCGTCGCCTGGCACCTGTTCTCCGTACAACAAGGGGGCTGTCCGTCACAAGAAAAAAAGAAGATCAACAGGGGCCTGTCTATTATTCCATTCGTCCCATGTTAAATGACGAAATATTACATGTATTTAAATATTTTTTGATATAAATATATTCATATTTGAATAAATTTGAATCACTTAATATGTGATGGAAAAATTATATTACTCCGTACCGAGACTTGGACGGGAATCAATGAAGTGCGCAACTATTTTTAGTTTTTATTAATAATGGTTTTGGTCATTTTGAACATGCAATTTTTTGGATCAGCGATCATACTGAGCTAAGGGCCAGTTCTTTGGGATTCTAAAAAGACTTCTAGGTCCAAAGCACCTGAAATCGAAAAGGACTCCACTCCAACCGATTTCTATGATCAATCCAACCCTCAAAATCCGTCTACGAGAAAACGCTAGTCCAGGACAGCTTCCCGGTTCTGAAAAATTCCACCTTTCTTCGCCCACGGAGATGTAGCTAATTACGACGAGATTACCACCCGTACCGATTCAATCGATCTTTTTTTCTCCCGAACCCGACCCTGCGACCCGTCGCATCTGCATCTCTCCCTTCGCCTACCTCCATCCGTCGGGGCCAGCCACCTCCATCCGCCGGGGTCAGCCACCCTCCTCTCGCCGGGAGGCCCGCCACCTTCCTCCGCCGGAGATTCCCTCGCTCCTCCGCCGCCCTGCAGGTTCGCCGCCCCCGCCGTGTGGGCCGCCAGAAACAACCGCTGCCGCCGCGTGGGTCTCCAAGCCCAACAGTCGCGGCCGTCATGGGCGCTCTGGCCGCGTGCGGCTCGCTCAAGGCGCTGGAGCAAGGGAGGTGGCTGCATGCGCTCGTTGCCGGGAGGGGGCAGGTGGACGGCGTCGTGGCCACGGCACTCATCGACATGTACGGCAAGTGCGGGAGCCTTGACGCAGCGACGCAGGTCTTCAGTTGCAGGCGCTGCCCCGTGGTTGGTCTTCATTCAGTCGCAGGGGAAGCGCAATTTCTGACGAACAAATTTCAAGCCAGCAAGCTCAAACGATGGAAGCTAAAAAAACTGGAATTAGGTTTCTCAATAGCTTCTCCCCACCGTGATTTATGTGGGCAGAGAAGTTAAAGCTGTTACTGAAGAAACCGAAGCTAAAAAGAACTAGCCCGGAGACACCTAACCAACCTAACGTTTAGCTTGACTGGTGTGTCTTTACATAACTAGATCTTCTGATTTTTTCTATTATGGTACCGAAAAATAACACCTATCACTTTTAAAGAAATAAAATGTTAAAGTTTTCAAAAGTTAAGAAATTTTTTCACACATACCTATAGATTTTTACTACACCCTACTACAATCCATCGAGCAAAATTATTATGTGTGAACTAGGGTTTCGGTTTCCAGAGGATACTTTAATGGTTTTTTCTTAAATCTTTGAAATCAAGTCACGAATAAACCCGTGACCCCCTCCCCCATTGCATGACATAGTTTCGTGTGTCCCCCATTAGAAGAGATAGTTTCGTGTCATATGGATACATTTGCAGAATCACATAGGTGCAATAACTTGGTGTGGACTACGTAAAAAATAAATACAAATATTGGCTATTATTGTGGATGCACTATTCATTCAATATTCACTATTATAGTTTTTCTTATATATCACACAAATGAACATATACACACACACACACCTACAAGCTAAACAGGAACCGGTTCCTGTTTAACTAAATAGGGAACGAAGCGAACCCCCACGCCTGCACGAGTGAACTTCCGCTTATGCGGATGTGAACTTTCCCTCGCTGCACTATATTCTGCACGCGCACGCAGTACGGGTGATCTGTGCAGACGGTAATTTGAAATCTACTCTTAAACCGTACGGAATTAGCAAAAACGTTATATACGAAAAAGGTGCGCCTAGTTCATAGCTTTCCAACACCGTATTACTTGCATCATTCCGACAAGCGGTTCAAACACAATCGTAAAAATACTGTCCGTCCATTTTAGATTGATCCGATTTCGGTATTTTTGAAATTATTCCTAAACCGTGGAGAATTTGGAAAAACATTACATATGAAAAAGCTGAGAATTTTCAGTAGCTTTCCAACGGTATATCGTTTGTGCAAATCTGAAAAAGTTTGAGAAACGCGAAGAAAAATCAGTACATCTTACGCGGCAACACGGCGTGCATGTTCTGAACTTCCATTGATACACGAGTGAACTTCCATTTTATAGACCGTGAACTTCATGACGGTCTCTGAACCTCCGTCGGCTGTAATATTTTGTCCGCGCTAGAGAAGGAGGAGGTGTCCGGACGTAAATGTACTGAACTTTTCTAAATACAAGTGTGAACTTCTTATTTTATAGACCGTGAACTTCCCTAGTACAAAAATTTTGGCGAGGAAGTTTTGCAAATCCAGATTAACAAGGCTACTACACCCCTATTTTTGCAGCGTGCCAGCTAGTGAACTTCCCAAATAAAACTTGCGAATTCCCATGAAACTAACAGTGAACTTCTCAGTCTAAACAAACGAAACTTCCATGAAAGGGCATCTGAACTTCTCAGTCTAAACAAGTGAACTCCCATGAAAACTAGCTGGTGAACTTCTCAGTCTGTACGAGCGAACTCCCATGATAGGGCATCTGAACTTCTGTACAAGTAAACTCTCATGAAAATTACCTAGTGAACTTCTCAATCTGCATACGTGAACTTCCCTAAAAGCCAATGTGAACTTCCCAGCGTACCACGCCTATAACTGTGGTCTACGGGCGTGAACGTTCTGAACTTATATCGACCACACGAGTGAACTTCCGTTTTATAAACTGTGAACTTCCTGACAGTCTCTGAAGCTCCGCCGACTGTAATTTTTGCCCGTGTTAGAGAACAAGGAGGTCAACGGGCGTGAACGTTCTGAACTTCCATCGATGCACGAGTGAACTTCCGTTTTATAGACTGTGAACTTCCCGGCGGTCTCTGAACCTCCGCCGCTTATATCTTCCTCGTTTATACCATGTGAACTTCCTGACGGTTTCGAACAGCGGACGATAATTCGAAATCTGCTCTTAAACCATAAGGAATTAGCAAAACCTTTATACACGAAAAAGTTGCGCCTAGTTCATAGCTTTCCAACGCCGTATCATTTGCATCATTACAACATTTGCTTCAAAATATATCGTAGAAATACCGTCCGCTGGTTTTTGTTTGGTCGTAATCCGGCGGACGATAATTTGCAAACTTCTCTTAAACCGTTAAGAATTAGCAAAAACATTATATACGAAAAAGGTGCGCCTGGTTCATAGCTTTCCAACGCCGTATTACTTGCATCATCCCGACAAGCGGTTCAAACACAATCGTAAAAATATTGTCCGTCCTTTTTAGATTGCATCATTCGCTCGCTTGGCCGCACCGACAGGAAGGAGGTGGGCGGCGCGTGGCGGCCGCCGCGGGCTCCCTCGCATTGGCCTCTGCCGCCGCTCGCTCGCCCGTGTCGGGTTGGGAAGAAGGTGGTTGGGATCGGGGTGGTCTGTTTCTCGGGATTGGGAGTGGTCGGGTCGGGGATGCTCTAAACAGGGGAATAGTTCCTGTTTAAGTTAAACAGGAACTCTTAAGGTAGGTTACGGTTTAGTGCTGCCCTATATATATATTTGTGTGTGTGTACAAAACAGGTATGCATGACAATTTATAGGTATATACAAAAGTTTTTTGGCACTTAAAATATGACTTTTGAATATTTTAAAACATCAATTAAGCTAGGGCTGAGAATTCACACTCATCACTTACGTTAGAGGATCTGTGCCGACACCATATCCAGATACCGATGGAAGTCACAGGTACTGTTTATTTCAACTTGAATGTATAGACATTACATCAGGGCGGAGGCAGGAAAATGATACGGGGAGGATCAGAATAAAATGATGATTTATTAGGGAGGGCTAAATCATAAGAATATGAAGCTCATATGATGAAATTGCAAAGAATATAGAAGGACTTACAGCTCGTTTGCACCCATCATTTGGGCATAGAATTGTAGAATTCATTTTGAATTTCAAAAAACAACTTGTTTGGTTGGCACGGAATTAACCACAGGAATTCAATCTCAAATTCCATGAAATCACAGTATAACTAGCCTCAATTTTTCTCTAAAAGCCATCATTTTTTTAGAATTGTCTCTCACTCTTCAATTCCATGTGGTAGACAAACATGATTTTTCAACCCGGAATTCAAATTCAACCAAATGAAATCCTGTCAAAAATTGAATTTCATTTCGTTTTGATCAAATGAAATGAATTCTTGGTTGCCAAACGAGCTATAAGTAGAAATTCGAAATCATAAGGGAGCCACGGCCGCCTCTGCCACTGCATTACATAGTACACGAACGTGCATCTTCTGGCAAAATTATAATAACAATATGAAAATATACGAATGCGTATCAGTATGCTTGTTTGTCATGGGCTGAGTGCTTGTCTTGAAGAAGAGAGCAGACTTTGAATCTTTGACCTGAAAATTACGACCTGGATGCAGACCTGAATATGATGTCCTCTTACCCAAAAAAGAGAGGCATGCAGGAACTCTGCTGAACAATCAATAGTAAGAAACAACCCCAGAGTAGACATGTGAATAATGTTTATAAACATAATAGATGCAACCAGTTTCTTTGGAAGAAGTAAGTCTCCGTATCACAAGATATTAGGCATTTTTCTTATCCAGCCTTTTCGTAGCCTGAAAATGCCTATCTATATCCTGCCAAAATACAAGTACAGAGAACAGATATAACTTTACCATAGTCAGCTCCACATATGATTCGTCCACATCATACAGTTTTTCATAAGCTTTGAACAATCTGTTTCAGGGAACTGCAAGTGCCAACGACCACAACTCCTACACCAACTACGATAATACCCAGGCAAACCACCTGCTCGAACCCCAGCTTTCTGCAGGTTCTGGATCTGATCTTCAGGTAGCAAGCACATGGCAGCAACATCGTGGCAGTGCCGCTCAGGAATGAGCCCGTGAGGGCAACAGCGTAGGCGAAGAATGGCACAGAAAGCGCCACGATGGTTGTGCTGACGACCAACGCAGTCCTAATGGTAACGCTGACAGCCTTGTTCTTGCCAACATGAAGGCTGTCCTCGATCGCTTCTGCTATTGGAGTCACCAGTAACGCGAACTTGGTGAACGGGTTGATCAGGGTAGTGTATATGGCGATGCTGGAGCTCCAATTCCTTGTCGGAAGGTTCAGGGTGACTTGGGACCTCAGCGATTTGCCAAACATCAAGTACCCAACGACGCCCATCAGCCCATAGCCAAGAGTGCAGACGATGAAGCACGAGAGCAACACCTGAAATCGTAAAAGGAGAAGAAGGCGCGGTGATGTCACTAGCTAGGACTCTGCAACTTTATGTAATCGGAAAGTTTGACAGGATTCCAGTTCCCAGAATAGGAGTTAACATTTTTGTATGTGCAACATATATTTTATCCGATCAGTTAAAAAGGTTATATTTTGCTTTGACTAAGAACATGTAAAGCAAAAGAGAACCATAATAGTTGGGCATACAAATTCTTGGTCAAACAAACACAATAGATCAGTGAAAGAACTGCTTTACTTACTGTTGGGAACTTTTTTCTGTCACTCATTCCTGTGTATATCATGGGGAAAACGGCATGGCCACTGAAACAGAAGGAATATAAGCTCATAGCAGTTGGAATACCAGCCCAGTTCAAAAGCACGCCTTTCTCGTGGAAACCAACACCATCAAATGCTCCTACCCATGTAACAGAGGCGATGAGAACGATTGAAGCAAAGATTCCTCCAAGAGAGACATACGCTAGCGCATTCAAGCTCCGAAACCATGTTGTCGGCAAAACCAACAGGCTGAAAATCAGAACAAACCCTTGCTTGCCTCCAATCTTGAGTCCAGCAACATGGAAGTTGACACTTGGAAATAATTTATCCAAGTTGTCGCCTTCTAATATCATGAAATCAATTGCCACAAGGTACAGCTCCAGGTACATGAATATTGCTACGATGATTTTTCCTTTCCGTCCAAAAGCCAGCTCGCCTATATCAGGATAGGTCTTAACAAGTGAGCTTGAATTTATACACCTTTGTAAGAGAATCCCAGTGTAGAAGCAGATAATTGCTATAGTTGTGAAGATAAGTAAGCTCAACCACCCCCCTTGAGATAATGCATAAGGAATGGATAATATTCCAACCCCTGCAAAATAGCAAGTTAATATATACCGCAAGTTAGCAGCTAGGTTGAGGAGGAAATATGGAGCGGTACGAGTAAGTAAATACATATAACATGGCTTCTCCAATCTCATGCTTGAGCAAGACAGGGACAGAATCGAAGAAACCTGAGAGAGCATTAACTCCATTGAAGCAAGTTTTGAAGAAACCTGTCCCAGACTTCGAAGGAGCACTAGTGTCCATCACAAACTCCTAGTGCTATTGGACTATACTATGTGCATTGCCTTGCCTTTTAAAGAGAAGGGTGCAGGTGCAAGAGGTTGGCATTAGCAGGGCACTGCTTGTGTAAATTGAGTAGATGTCCATTTATTCAAAAGAAGGGAAAAGGAAATATATAAAAAAAACACTTAGTGGAGTTGCAAGGGCAGCAAAGTGGATTCGTGATGGATATTGAGTTTCTCGATAGCAGATATGTACCATACACTGGCGATCTAAATAAATGCTCCCAGAAGTTAAGGAGGGAAAGACGCCCATCCAAAATGCATGTAGGGGCCATGCAAAAAGCAGGGAAACGAGTCAAACGAGTGAAATAGCTCCATCTTCTAATATTCTTGAATTGCTTTGGTGCAAATGAGTAACTAGGATATGCATAGATTCAAACTTTTTGAACATCTCTTTTTGTGCTGTCGTTTGCCCTTTTCCTTGGACAAGGCTATATAGTCTGTTGACACTTTATACAACCGAAATATTTTTTTGAAAGGTAGGCTATTAAGTTATTCTTTGTTAATTGCACACATGAAATTGGTGTGGTATCATGATGCAGAAAGAATATTCTGCATTTCTTACCACCATGTTTTAGTGTATATCCATGAAAAGAACAGAGGTAAGTTAGATAGCTAGGAAGTCAAAACTAGATTCATTATTAAGAGTGAGAATATATATTTAGCCAGCAGCCAAGAAACATCCTAGAGTGATACACTAACCTAGCAAATAATGTGAATAAACCAGCAGAACTAGATGAGTATCCAGGATTAACATTAAGTCGTTAACCATAAAACTGACTTGATGCCTTTTCAAGATTAGCTCACATCCTGCATGCAGTGCACTTTACGCCCAGCCCAGTCACATTTTAAGATGTGACGGAACATACGTCAAGCAGACGACTTTCTGTTAATTACATGTCATAGTGGGATGTAGACAGTAAAGGGGTCCACAAATTTAGCATCCAACAGCAACAGAATTGAAAAAAAGAATCATTTTCTTAAAGTTTTTTTCTTTCTAGAATACATTTTCTTAAAGGTTAGACTTGATGAGAATTGTACCTGATTACTGATTGTCTGATCAGAGAATTTTGATCCCAAATGACCTTCCAATGCAGAAAGAACAATAACCCTCTTAAGTGGTAATTGTGTAAAAATAATATTTCAATGAGAAGAAAGAGAATGATGACAGAAGACAAAATATGTGGCCAGAACCTGCTACTCTTGAAAATCATGACACATCCCACTATGTGATGTCTCCATTCTAGTGATAAAAAATGTTGCACAGAATAAATATGGAACCGACACAACCATAAAGCTCTCTGCTACCATGTTGCTCTAGTAAATACATAAAAGATGACCATTATACTAAATTGTGACTATTCTATATCTGGTGGGATCGTATTAAATAATAAGTACCAAAATGATAATAACATATTTTTCTGCAAACAGAAGAACTTCACTATCTGCAGAATGGTTCCATTATTTAGATCAAAGCAGATGACAAAAGAACCACTTTATGAGAGTAGTATATAAGCCACATGGGTGTGCACTTGAAAGGTGCTAGGCCAAGTATATAAAGCAGATTATGTGAAAGATTCCAAACGTAAGCACTTGAAAAAATCATTCTATTTTACTTCTTTAACAATGATAAATATAATTTGTGTGCCAAAAGTAAAGTACTGCAGGGTTTACTTAAACAATCCTATGAAGTCCTGCGTAAATGGAGGCATTCTCATTTGTGAATTTTTTTCATAAAAATTGATTATACAATGATTCTAAAGTTCCATAAAAAATGATGATACAATGATTCCAAAATTCCAACAGAAAGTCATACATGCAGCACAAATTACACAAAAAGGTTGTGCAAAACTGCTAATTTCAGTATCAAATTTGTCCCGGGTATAAAGAATTCAAGATGCAAGAAAGATAAATTGACAGTCTTCACATATATATGCAGATTGCAAGTCTGCCTTTGTCTTTTCGGATTCTTTATGTCAGGATGAATTTGACACCAAAAATAGGCAATTTTTCAAGTATCAAACTATAAATGTACACGCAAAGGATGTATCGTATTAATGTATCGAGGGTTCAGAGTTCCTTCTTAGAAATGAAACTTGGAGCCTCAGCAAACCCATAATATGATTCAAGTTTTACAATGCTAGGTTTGAAATTGATTCGGTCTGAAGCACTTCAGTGAGGTAGCACAAAAGATGTCATTGTGGTATCCCTTGTGGTATCCTCTAGAGTCTTGTCTACCCATTAAAGTTACTTCAAGTGGTCCACCCTATATCCTGATAAATCTAAAAGAAAGCACAAATACAATCTCCACAGCCACAAGTGTTAGTTGCGTACTCTTACACCTGTCAGCTTATCAATTTGATCATACATAAAAGCTAAAGCACGCATTTCAATGCATGAAAGCAAACATATAAGTTATGTGTTAAAGAAGTGTACTCAGACGAAATAGCACAAGACATGAAATAAAACATTTTCAATTTCATAAAATGAATGCATGCTAACAGGATAACCAAAAAATAAAAGAGTAATGAAAGCAAGCAAAAGTTGATGGAGGCTGCAGCAGCAAGTGATCATGATTAGGTATTCTTTAATGGGAAAGTTACCAGACAGGTAGTAGAAGATGCTTAGTGAAAAGCAGTAGAATCTTAACTTTTTCTCAAAGCTAAGTCACTTTTTTTGTTTTTTGTTTTTCTTACATTTCTAATATTCAGGGCATGCACAGAGTGCTGGAACTTCACAGGAGTCTTGCAGGAAACAAATATCTCCTGCAATAATCCGGCAAAATATCTTCATGGTGCAGGATATTATGTTTGGGCACAACGGAGCATCAGAACGAATACTATTTCAAGATCTTCTGAATTGATTCAATTAAACAGTTTGGTCTGGTTCTTTCTGTGGGAAAATGGTGGTGGTGGTGTCAAATACAATATGGCCTTCAAGAGTTGAATAAGACCCTCGCCAAAATGCATAGGATGAATCTGACATGCCAACAGAAGAAACTAGTGAAGCCACAACTTTACCTTCCTACCTCCCAAGTTATTGTCCCTCCTTTTTCTGACGGACAGGTGCAGCATCGAACAATGCAAAGCAAATCACCATTCTATTACCCAAATTCGAACAAGATCGGCAATTTAACTTGAAAGGAGAAGTTCAGATTTATCCTGGTTATGGGAGACCCAGGAAAGTCCCAACATAGTTCAAAGGAAAACTCAAAATTATAGTGACGAGAAGTATGAACGCGCACCTACTCAGCAAGCACTGCCTGTTCTTCTCAGAATTTAGATCCGTCAGAATCCCTGCGTCTAATTATGCCGCATAACCAGTGCACCGCACGCGCACCCACACATTGTGCATCACCACTATAAATTAAGAAAAGAGTTGTGCTCGCACAGGATACACCTACCTTTCTGATGATGCGGCCGGCCAGTGAACTGAATACTTCAGTTACCTTCCAATTGCCGCCCAGCAGTTCCGGCTCTGCATCGCTTCCCATGTGCCCGCGCCTGGAAAATAATACCCCACCGGACGGACGATGAACGCGCGGCGCGGCGCCATCGACCAAGCAGCACCAGCGGCGGCCTCCCGCTCAAACCTAAAAAACGCACAAGCGAAAACCGTCAGTCTCTCAGAGACTAAATCCCCGGTTCAAAAAAACATAAAAAAGAGACAGGGGCTCTTTTGTTTGAGCTCACAAATGCCATGCCAAAAATATGGGTTGAGGTTTTACTTGCCCGTGGCGTCCTGTTACCTGTGACAAAGTCAACGTAACGAAAAAATCGCTACGTAAAGAGTTGCGCCAAGACCAACTTGAGGAAAACAATAGCATATACAAAAGAAACCTACACCTGAGGACGGTGTCTTATTACAAGGACACTCAAAGTGTCTCCAAGTCTTATTACGGCAAGAGATTGCTGGTCAATCGAGTACCCAACACGGTCTGGAGTGACAGAAGGAGAGCTCTCAAGCACAAGTGGGGTGAGGGCCATACCCGAGTGGGTGTAGTCCCTCAACGCGGCAGTCAAGTCGCGGTTCTCCCGCTCAAGGCGGAAGCAACGCTGCTGTACGCTATCAAGCAGGCTCAACAGCTCCTGTAGTGAACTCTGAGGTGAAGGTGGCCGTCTGTAGGGTGTAGGTGGACGCGACACGGCTCGAGAGGAAGAACCTCTAAACACTCTAGGTGGAGCTGAGAAGTCTGAAGTACTGGGTGGAACGGGTACAGAGGAGGAAGAGCACTCGGAGGTGGTGGCGCTGGTGGTACGAACGTGGGGACAAGTGGTGAAAGTGGAGGCAACACGGAGGTGGACACGAGCTGCGGGGGCACGAAGGTGGGCGGGGAAGCTGTATATGTACTCCCTGACTCCTCTAGGTGGTGAGGCCACTCTCCCACGCCAATCCGAGCTAGTGAAGCATGGTACGCATGGAAGATGTGCAAAGCAGCGTTTCGTGTCGCTCCCTGAAGTGCTGACACGAAGTTGTAACGTGCAACACTGTAGGTCGACGGAACAACACCTACAAGTCTCCCTCAGGGGGAAGGTGCAAGTGACTAAGTACGCAACGTCACAAGGGTCTTGAACCACGGTGTAGTACGGTTCAAAGCGAATACACAGAATGTAAAGGAGCTGAACCAAGAAGCGAGCAAAAACCCCGTACTTAAAACCCGTACCCGTCACTGTACTCTTCATCCTGCATCGGTTAGATAAGAATTCAATTAATTATTCAATACATTTACTCCAAGACAGTAAGCAAGCAAGTAAGCGATATATTGACTCTAGGTAGTAAGCGATCAATACCATGCAGTACAATATACTCTAAGTAGCACAAATCTATTCAATCATGCATGCTTGTTCAATTTATTTGTTTGCCACACGTTCTGGTCCAGCACTAATATATAGTCCTTATTTTATTTACTAGTTACTTTGGTCAGGTCAGTAGGTACCCTTGCTACAGAACAGACGCCGGAAATAGATAGATAATTTTTTTTTAAATAAAATAAAATAAGAATAGACAAATTAGTTCAAGATGAGAAGACTTTAGTTATTTAGATGAGAAGGGAATTATTCTTCCTTAAGGCTCCAACAGTCTCTAGCTAAGTACACGTATGTTTCCTCAAGCAGCGTCTGATACCAACTTTTCTGTGACGTCCCGTTATCTCTGACAAAGTCAGCATAACGAAAGAATCACCACATAAAGTGTTGCGTCAAGATCAACTTGAGGAAAACAGTAGCATGTACAATAGGAACCTTCACCGTTCGCAGACGGTGTCTTATTACAAGGACACTCAAAATGTATCAAGTCTTATTACGGCAAGAGATGCTTCTCATCTAGACATTATTAGGCCATCTTGTACTACCCTCCTGGTGGAACTACGCAACATCATCTTCGCCAGCGGCATCCTCATACTCATACTCCACTTCAGCATATTCAGTTTCATAGTAAGGACCGGACTCATCATAAGTACCGGCCTCTACCTCTTCGGGGCTCAGCAAGATCATTGGTTCTAAAATCAACATAAGAAGCAAGGCTGAGTACGTATGAAAATACTTATTTCATACGTACTCTGCAAGTCGCCAGAAAGCATTATGCATGAGTTAACCTTGACGACCATCAAGCCGTCGGTCCAAAAATAATTATATCCGAAAATAAGCTATTTTTAGTATTTTGTTGAAAATGAAAAATCTACTGGCGGTAGATCGACGTGTGATCTTACATCCCGTGTTAGAGGAAAACCCACACGACCCACTTCCAAACCCGGAAGCTAGGAGTGGTATCACATTTGACTCTGATCTGAGGTGTACTACTTTACCCATACCATCACTTGGTCAATTCTCATCGGTGCACTAATCGTTGGCACGTGACTAGACCAAGGAACCAGAACCAAAACCGGCCCGTACACTACCTCTGCTTCGCCGCCTTGCCTTACGTAGGCCTGCGGGTCGAGACCCCTGACCGGTAGGTCCCGCCCTAGGGTGTCTGCACCTACCCGAATACAGTCACCTTCTCATCTGGGCAGAGGCAGCTACTTGGCGTGGTTCGGCTCAGCCTGTCCCATTCCATGTCTATGGTCAGTACGGTCTTCGCCGCTTTTGAAGTAAGCGCCAGTTGGTTTGTCCTTATATGATATTCCTATGCAGGAGAGCCCTGATTTTCCGTCAACCCTATCCTGGTTGCTCTACTACCTGAGCTCCCTAAACGCTGAATATACTCTAGCCGTAACCCTGTCCGGGCTGGCATATCTAGTACTGACCAAACTAATGGATCTTCCTAATCCACATAAAAATTCTTAATATTTATAAAACTTATTTTTGAGTGACATGCAAGAATTTTGAAATCCGACAAATTTCATAAAAACATTTTCGAAAACATGTTCAAAGGATGCGACTTGCCTGGTAGCGTTCCGGTCAGCTCGGAAACACCGTCCGGGTGTCCTACTTGTCCGGAGTTAACTCCTAATATTTAATTCATAACATACTTAAAACTTTCCTAAACAGAACTGTAACAAGTAAAATAAAGCAAGACAAACATAAACATGCATTTATAACAAATTTTCTAAGCTACTTACACGTAGTCTCTCTAGTATATGAGTGTCGATGTGTGCTACTATGTCAGACTAAAGACCAACGAAGCACAAAATGCTCCGGAGCACTGTCCAGCTATCGCTAGTAGTACTCCTCCCTCTCCCTTCTCTCCTTTCTCTCGGCCTCTCTCCCTTTTCTCCTTTCTCTCTCTCGAGCAAGCTCAGCACCACGCCGCCGCCTGGATCTCCCTGATCCGGCCATGCCCGGCCAAGCTGAGACCAGCCCTAGACTCCTCTCTCCCTCCTCTTCTAGATCCCCAAACTAATTTCTACAAAACGCCACCAACTCACCCCGAGAGTGCAACCCTAGTCTTTGGGGCTGCCATGGCCGCGTCCGTCAACCTCGGCTCCGGCGAGGACTACCTCGCCGTCTCCTTGCTACCATGGCGTTCCTCCCCCTACTAGTCGTCTAGACGCGGAGCTACAACATCTACAAGAAAAGGCAACGACTTCAAGGCGTCGTCGCCGGCGACGGCGAGGCTGGGGTCACACTTCCTCCTCCCCAGCTCGCCGGCGTTGGGACCGGTGGTCCGGCGTGCGCGGCCTACTGCTAAGTGCTCCAAGAAAAGTTAAGTCCCTCTCTCTCTCTCTCTGACAACAAGTTTTAGTGTTTTAGGGAAACAAGTCCTAGTGTTGTGCATGTGGAGATGAGATTCAGATGACTAAATGATTTGTGTGAACAAATTAAATAAGATGGTGATTACTAGCAGGTAGTTGTGTTCTACTCCCTATTAGCAAAATGAAAATACTTTCACAAAGCATATATATGGGTTCTAGATTAGCTTTATAAAGTACTGACTAAACATGTATTTTACTCTACTGTAATCGTACAAGCAAAACAATCATGCAAAGAGTAGCAAAACTTCTATAATCACTACATCTACTTTCGGTACCTGTCCACCCCTTTTTGCAGAGGAAAAGCTCGTGGAGGAAGAAGAACAGCTATGTTTGGGAGCTCAGTTTTTTCTCAGTATTTCTAAAATACTACGGTTTCTAGATTTACTGTGGTTTTATAAACCAGTGTGGTGTTTGGTTATCTAAAAAATACTGCAGTTTAATACCATGGTATCCCTAAAACTGTGGTATTTCCTCTGTATAAAATAAAGAGATCCGGACCTCTTTATTTTTTACCAAGCACGGACAAGAAAAACTGAGCACCGGAGATCCATGCGCGACTGCCGTTGGATGTCGCCGCCGCGCCGACGCTGCAGATTGATGCGCGGTCATGGCTGGAGGTTGCTGCCGCTGGAGATCAATGCGCGGCCGTGGCTGGAGGTCTCGGCCGCCGCAGATCCGCGTGCCACCGCTGCAGGGGGACGCGCGCTGCCGCTGGAGGTCGCCGCCCCGGCACCCCTGCTGCAGATCCCCATGCCGCCGCCTGCTGCCGGTCGCCGCTCCGCCCCCTGCAGCCCTGCTGCGCACCGCCTCCGCTGCTGGCCTCCGCCCTCGCTGCCGGTAGCCGCTGGCGCCTGCTGCTGGCCGCCGCGCTGCCCACCGCTGCGGGTTGCCGTGCCGCTGCCGCCCTCTGCCAGTCGCGGCGCCGCCCCTCGCTGCAGGTCGCCGTGCCACTGCCGCTGGTTGCCGCGCACTGCCGCCACAGGTCATGCGAACAGAGCTAGGATATGCGGTAAAACATAGCACTTGCCAAACGCTACATGTGGTTTTGTTAAAACTGAGAAAAACTGGTATTGCTAGAAACTACAGTATTCTCTACGCAGGGTAAATAATATTGTAGTTTTGCAATACCACAGTTTGAAAAAAACTTTGTGTCCAAACAGAGGTGAAAAGTGGTGGGTCGGTGGAAAAAGCAACAGTAAAAGAAGAAATTTGCTATTTATAGTGTTAGTGTACTGTGTAGTGCGGTGACAGGTGGTGTGCGGTGATGTTGCATGTCCTCCACGTGCTAGCTTCTGGTGACAAATGGCACACAGCAAGTGACAATTGGCAAGCATGCAGCTGGGCCCACCTAGGGGTTTCTTAAATGTTAAGAATTTGCTCAAGGGCTGAGTTGTAGAACTTCAATGACCTGTTTGTAATTTTCGAAATATTAATTTGTAGTAAAGGACTTTGTATTATTTTTGTGATATATGATGATTAGGCTATATAATTTAGGTGCTTGAAACCTGGGGTTTCACACCATGAATTGGCCAACTTTGACAAAAAAAATGAACCGTAACGAGATATTGACTTGCCAAAAAATTGGTTTGATCCAAACAATAACAATTCTTGGTCAATGACCAAAAAATTGGTTTGGCAAAGTTTGGCCACCATCCAAACATACCCTAGACCCCGGAGGTTTAATGGTAAATCTTCGTCCATGCACATACTCCATCCGTCCACAAGTGTACGTTTGACTTTAAAATTTGTACATAAAATAGTGTACTTTTCTCTTTTCAAAGAACTTTAGACTAAGAAAAATCGTTTTCCTCTCGTTACATGGAAATCAAACCAAATAACATTTCTCTATGCACTTAACTCATTAGAGTTGGGAGAATTAAAAATGAGAGAGCTAGTGGTTGGTACCTTTCCAATGCATTTTCTATCTCATTTCTTCTTCTTTTTTGAAATTTTCACATGTACACTTATTTGTGTACTTATTTGTGGACGGAGAGACTATTTGAACATAGCACTAAAACTGCACCTATAGATTTACACCATTCTTGTCTTTATCATAATAAATGCTTTGCCAAAATTAAGTTTTTTTCCATCTTTATTTTGCGATCTACTCCCTCTGATCCTAAATTGTTATCGAAATATTACATGTATCTAGACGCATTTTAAGAATAGATACATTCATATTTTGACAAATTTGAGTCAAGAATTTAGGATCAGAGGGAGTAATAATTTGAGTTTCAACTTTTCGTATTATTCATTCAACGCCATCACGCATCGTTTATTCGTCTCCATGAAAAGAAACAACTCGCTCATTAGGTATGACTTGCACAAGTTATCCGTACTCAAGATCCTTGTTTCTGTTGACCGCATGGCTTACATAAATTACCCCGTCAAGCCTCTATTGTCTTGGCTAAGGTTCAATATGACATTGCTGAACTTATTTCATAATCTGTTGTGTGAAAATACATAGGAAAGCACTGAAAAATTGGTTAGCCAAACAGAAAAATAGGTAAAACTAGTTAAAAAGCTGGATTATCATAATTCACCCCAATGCCAACTCAACTTAAGTCTCTTGTATGGCAACACCACACGTCCTGAATCGCTTATAGCAGTGAAAACAACTGACCATATCCATATCTGACCAATGATGAGTGTCATGCCTCCAGGCTCCATCAGACCCTCACGTGCCGAGTGAAATCCTCCTAGGACTCTACCTTCACCTTCAACACCACTCGATAATAGATGTACACCCCACATTCGCGCTCGTCAAATTGAGATATCTCTCTATCCATGTTTGCGCAGATACTATTCCCAATCCACAACACACCATGCCATGTTAAAATCTACACATTGGGGGTGTCTACCACGTGTTGCCACACCAACTAGACTCAAGCATTGTCATTATCACACTCACTGTTTAGAGAAAACATCACGCTCATATGTCATCAACATCGATATCATCATTGTCTCTGTTCCAACTGACCTTGCGTACTTTCTTTATCGCATAATATATGTATGTGTGCATCAGTCCATGCAGAGGCTGAAAATTGCTCTTGTGATCGCGTAATATCACCTGGTCAAAAAAAAAATTGGTCTGTCAAACGCGAGAGAATTTGTCTTGTTGGGAATACTAGAGGTTCTAGTCCGAAAGACACGCTGAAGACTCTTGAGGCCTTATTATGCGTACTTGGCCTCTGGGCCTCATGCACCTCCTATCGCTTAATTTGCATCTCCTGGCTCACCAACGCACACTGTAGCTTCCACATACACCAGTCACCCATCGGCCTCATGCAAGTGCTACCATACCAACTGTTAGATGGATGTGTGGTTGCACGGGAGATTTGGTGGCACATCTTGAAGGGTTGGAGAAAAGAAGCCTGGCTTGCTAGTGCTACGGACAATATCACTAATTGGTGTCCTCCATTCCTTTGGTCGGCAAGGACAAAGTCCAGATGGCCACCTCTTCAGCGCTCATTTTCTAGTCTATCTGGAAGGCACACAATAGAGCTGTCTTTGATGGAGAATCAGTTAACAAAGGAACTATTATCAACATCATTGCATTGGAAGCAAACAGTGGTGCCAAGATGGATTGATTAGTGGTCTAGAGTTTGGTTGTTTACCCGGTTGTGTGGAGTGGAGAGACAATGGGCAGAGTAATGTAAACCCAGCCTTCTAAGGCTTGTAGCTGCTTTGCAACATTCTTCTCTAATACAAGATGATACACCAGCTTTGGTGTATTCTAGCAAAAAATGTCATCAAGCATAAAGCTTGTGTACAACTTGGGCCATCATTTGAATGGTGGTCTCAGCAAAACTAATTAAACATCACATTGATAGTGCATCCCTAATACCAATTCACTGAATACAATCTCTGTGCATCCTCCCTAAGGAAGTACCATAGAGAAGGATTCCTTTAGTAAATAGTTTAGGAGCTTGGCAATTAAATTGGCTTAATAGTAAGGCTAAACAATCATCCATCAGAAGGAGCACAGGAAAGAATGAAAAGAAGATTAACATCTAATTTTACAGGCACTCAGAGTGGCCTCACAACAAATGGATCAAGCATAAGCATGACCTAACACAGGTGTATACCACATTTGAATTACATACATCACATAAGACACCGAAAGCGGCTTGGGACACATTGGCAAAGATGTTCTTAAGGAAGAAAGAGGCGAGACTTCAGCTCCTAGAAAATGAGCTCGCAGGTGAGTATTTTACAAAGGTGAAAAATATTTGTCGTGAGATATCTCAACTTGCGCCAGATGAGAAAGTGAGCAAGGCTCGAATGAGGAGAATCATCATCCATGGTCTTAGACCCGAATAAAATGGGTTTATGGCTGCGGTGATGGGATGGCCTACTCAACCTTCGATAGTGAGTTGGAAAATTTATTGGCTAATCAAGAGGAGCTGGCCAAACAGATGGGCAGTATCCCCTTGAAAGAAAGAGATGAATAGAAGGCGCTCCTCACCTATAGGAAGAAGAATCCACTAAAGAACCTTGCAATAGTGAAGGAAAAGTGGACAAGAGATGAGAGGTGGTGCCCAAGGAAGAGCAGCTATTCAAGGGGAGCTCCAAGAAGAAAAGAAGATCGATGGGAGCTGATATATGAAAGGAGAAAAAAAGATGAGTGCTTTACTTGTGGCAATAGTGGTCATCTTGCTAGAGATTGTTGGAGTCCAAAGAAGCAATCGGGAAAGAAGTGGTAACTAGTGAGTACTTCACAAAGGTGAAAAATATTTGTCATGAGATATCTCAACTTGCGCCGAATCAGAATTTCATGGAAGAAGTGGCAACTAGTGATTACTTTACAAAGGTAAAGACCTTACTGAAGGGGAGCATCCATCAACCCATGCTGTGGCTCTAGAAGAATCTAAAGAGGAAGAGAATGAGGATGAAGAGGAATGGGATGCTGAAGTTGGCTTCTCCACTGAGGATCTAGAAGAATCTAGAGAAGAGAATAATAATGATAATGAGAAGAATTGGATGCAGAAGGTGGCTTCTCCAACGAGGTGAGAAATATAGAGCCTATAACTAACCTCCAAGTAATCGGATATGACAGTAATGGAGACTTGGAGGATAGTGAGGATAAGCCAAAGGAACAAGAGCTTATATATTATGTGTACGAGAAGCCACACGAGGGGTCTGAGTATAACGAAGATAGTGATGGAGCATTAATCATGAAAGATGATCCATGAAAGTAATGGAGAACAAATGTATGGATCAACCTAGAGTCAAGGAGCCCCAGCGGAGTCAACTGGAGGTCAAGAAACATGAAGTGTGCGGGACAAAGCCACCAGATTCCAGGTATGTCGATGCTTATCTTTCCCGAGTATCTTCATCCAATGTAATAGAAAAAGTCCAAGTTTGGAGAAGGACAAAGAAGAAGGTTGAGCCGCAAAAATGCAATGAGGTTAAGAACTACCCAATGCATGAAGAAAAGAAGAAAGTTCGGAACGGAAGAGCTCAGAAGATCCAAGGATATCATTGAAGAGATATTTTGGCGGTCAAGTATGCATTGAAGGGAATTGTTGAGAAATAGCAATGCCTATTTAAGAATATTCCAGAATACTTTAGATAATTGGAGAGTATTGAGAATTAGCTATGCATATTCGAGAAGATTCTAAAATACCTTAGATTATTGGAGGAGAAGATATTTACAATGAGCCTTCTAGTGTCATTAGAGGATTGGAATGTTCTACAAGGCTGGAGAGGTTAGTTAAAGAAGGTTGCTATTTATCATGGAAGGTCGTAGGGTAAGTTTCAAGAACGAGTGAGAATTACCTAGAACCAATATACATGTAGAGTATTCTAGAAAATTGTAGTGGGATGTTTAGGATGTACCACATGACGAAACTTAGTGAAACATCTTGACATGAATTCCGGAGCACCAAATCGACGGGCGAAACAAGCATGCTATCTAGCACACACCAGAGTCACCGTGTTGTGAAATAAATCCATCCACATTAAACTTCTATTAGAGAGGCACACAATTGATCAAGTAAAGTTGGATTGCTAGCCCAGGTTGCATGGAGACCATGTATGTGGCATGTCTGCATATGCAGAGAAATCAACTCACATGATTAAACGGCCACTATAGGAGCCCTATTTTTATTGCTTGCCATGTGAAGTGCTTCTTTGGATTGTAGGATTTTAAAAGCACAGGACTAGAAATTACACAAGATTAAGATACTACGTAAGTTGAATTCCTACAGGATTTCAAATTAAAAGAATTATGTAAAATGTGCCTTTTGGATATTGCACATGAAGTAAACACAGAAATTTCACACAATATAGTAGAGAGAGATAGAGTACAAGTGCATTAGACTTTTCAAAGGAAAAATAAAATGAGATTTAGAATTGTGTTGGTACTCTTTTGTAATCAAGGATATGGCAATAGATTTTGTAGGAATTTGTGAAATCAACCTTATTGTTCAATGGTTCATTGGGGAAAAAAATCTATGAATGGGAAGGCTACTACTCCCTCCTAAATACTTGTCGTGGTTTTAGTGATCAAACTCAAAATCAATATTTTCGCTCTCGAAATGACGTAGGTTATAGACTCCATCCTTCTTCCCATTTGCAATTGAGAAAGTGTAAGCACCATTATTAGAATTTGAGTATAGTATCTCTTTCAAACCAGTGATCGCACCCACCAGAATATCAGTATGGCATTTGAACCCCATATCCTTCATCTTTTGCAAGAAGTGATGAGTTTGTTGCACTAAAACCACGACAAGTATTTAGGAACCCTCCAATCGATATTAATTGTCTCAAATTTGCCAAAATATGGATGTATCTATGCTGACAAGCGTTTAGATACATGTAATATTTCGACAATTCATATGGATCGGAGGGAGTATTAGTCAAGACTTTTGATTGCATTGGTTGTGCATAAATTCAACTAGATGATTCCCCACGCGTTGCTGCGGAAACTCAAAACATTTTTTTACGAAGAATGAAGTTTGAACAAAAAAAAAATGAGCATAAGACATAAATCATGATAAATATCATAAATTTGGTATGATAATATGTGATTGGAAAAAGCCAAGCCAGGCAGAAAATGCATTGTCTCTACATGAGGTAAAAGGACACTCTCATTGTACAGTGAGTAAACAGAACATAAATGAAGAAGATTACAATAGATATAATTTGAAAGTACCCGTTCAAAGTACTCGGTGCAGCAGTAAGAAAACTGTTGAAATTCAGCATTGCACAAAGCCTAGATTTTGTAAAGATGAAAGTTCCATATATTAGAACAACAGAAACTACATATGTCATATGTGTACAACACAAAACCATCAATTACATACAACCTCAACAAACGTCCAAGATACAAAGAGTTTGACATACATGACTCCATTTGAATATTTGGCATAAACTTAATTATTTAGCAATCTACACAGGACTCCATTTGAATATTTGGCATAAACTTAATTATTAGGTGTTGAGGAGAGAACAAAGCATGACAAAAAATGTAATAAAGGATTAACAAAAGGAGATCCAAAATTGTAAACGGGGGCAAAAGAAGATTCTGCTTCTACGTCTCAAAATTCGACACTGCACATGCTTCTCTCTTGTTGAATGAGCAACCTGCTCAATCGTAGAATATGTATGAGATGACAAAAAAATGGTAACACCACAATGCAAGTAGCATCACTGGCCAAAAGGAAGGACTTCATCCTAATGTATATATTAAAAATAAATTCAAACTTGAGCCAGATAGAACTGTAGAAGCACCAAATGGAGGTGAACTGGATCCAATTAAAGGAGTTGATGATATATATTCCGGATGATCGATCAACACACAGTTTAGATGAGTGACTCCATGTACACAGGTGAGAGGATACTGTAGAACACCCCGCAGAGCCATAACCTGATGAGATATATACAGTGAGAGGCAAAACAACTCAATTCAATTAAGGAAATACATGGGTGGAGAAATTTGTGTGAGACTACCAAGCATATAACAATAAACTCCAATTAAGGTGTTGCGTCAAATTTCTGGTGCAAAAATCCTTTGAAGCAACTTAACCTCAGATGTATTAGCTCAAATCAGTTACTTCTTATACAATAAATATGCATCTGACATGGAACTAATATTATAGAAAAATATGAAGAGCATTGAGATGCTCATCATGTGATTCATTTCCTGCACTCTAAAAGGCAGTCATTTATCTCCTACAACATCCAGTCAGAAGGCAAGCATTAGGATTAAGGATCCACTTAAAAGGCCTGCAGTAAAAAAGGTGATCATCCGAAGCAAAGAGAAGAGGATGGAAAGATCGTGGAAGTACTTTGCTGCTCCCTAAAGCTTGAATATTGAGCAACGACTAAGAAAGAAGAATTTGAGCCGACAGGGCGGAGGATGAAACAGACTTAAAGTTAGGCGAACTCAAACATAAAAATAATTTGATGAAACAGGGATGTAAATCAAGTTATACCAAGGATGTTTTTTTTATTTTTCCCTCTTCCTGTGGGCATATCTTCACAGTCTTAGCCAATATTGAGAATGTATCAAGGTAATAAACCCCATCTTTTATTCCCAGAGTTGGACCTTTCTCAAGATAAGCAAATATAACATCATCTCAATATTGGGAGAAAATCTATCAACTGGAATGCAAAGTCCTATATCAAACTCAATGTGATCTACACTTAAATCAGTAATAAACATTCTCTTCCACTACTACTTCGATTGAATTTACAAAATATTCTTCCACTTGTTCAGTGGCCATAGAATTTTTAGTCTCTCCTTCCATTTCTTACTCTTGCTCATCTTCATGTTTGTACCATAACATTTACACTTTCATGGGTGCTTGGTTTACACCTACTGCCTCTAGCAATCGGTACAAATTTTTTTCTAAAATTTGCAATTCCCAACATTAATGAGACCACTTAAAACTTAATTGCGATGCAATACACATGCAAGTGTGGAGACTGGAGAGGCCACCGGCGGCCGGCTCCTGCCGGGCTGCCACAGTGCTACATATGTTTACTTCACCAATCACACACTTACTTCAAAATCAGTAGTACCAAACATGAATGAGCATATGTCCTTCTCTTTGATATCCTATAATATTTATTTGACTCAACTGCAATCCAATTGTCTTTTTGGCATGGACATAAGCTTGTATCTTATGACGCATATGCATATAGAACAACAAAAAGATGCAGATATCAAAATTTAATAAGACAAAAGGATAACACAAAAAAAGATCTTGAGTACATACCGTCAGGAGAGAGTTCGCTGATACGGATGATATCAATTCGCACAGAAATACGACATAATTCTTCTTACTGCTGGTGCATTCTAACTTCAAAAACGGATCAATTTGAGAAAGTGGTTTGCAAATCCCTGACGAAAATAACCAATTCAACACCACGCTGGCGCACAATCTGGACACCCACACATAAAACCTAAGATGGGAAATCCCAAACCTTGGAATGGCTCCTGGAATTCGGCAGTTCTCGGCAGAAGTAGGGGTGAGGAAGAACCGCGTGGAAGAAGGGACTAAATAGAGCGGTCGCCATTAAAACCGGCCCGAAGTCCCCTCGAATTCAGGTGGGATGGCTGCCGTTTCTGTCGTAAATGAGAGGGGAGTGAAAGCTGCGGTTACTTAGCGCGGCCGGAGGTGGAGCGACGGCGGAACAAATCAACGAATTGGCAGCGGAGGAACACTCACGACCGACAGGACGACGCAAGACGGGCTGCACTTTTTTTTTTGACCTTGAAAACAGCAGGAGAGGCTCCTACTGCACTTGTATTAATATGAAGAGAGTAAAAACAATTTACATGTATGTACAAAGACAGAGAAACGGGGGCAAAAGCCCTTGCTGTAAAACAAATAAACAAGGCAAGACTTGGGCTAGTTTGATTTTGAATTCTTCCTTCGAAGACCTAAAAGCAAGCACTTCCAGATCTGCCCTAAACGGGCTGCACTTGGTGGGCCGTCCCAACGACAGTAGACTCGACGCGACGAGCAAACGAATCAGATATATTAATATGAAGAGAGCAAAAACAATTTACATGTATGTACAAAGACAGAGAAATGGGCGCAAAAGCCCTTGCTGTAAAACAAATAATTAAGGAGCTGCAAGACTTGGGCTAGTTTGATTTTGAATTCTTCCTTCGAAGACCTAAAAGAAAGCACTTCCAGATCTGCCCTAAATGGGCTGCACTTGGTGGGCCGTCCCAACGACAGTAGACTTGACGCGACGGGCAAACGAATCAGATGGTCGTGGTTACGGCGGGGGCGCGCGTAAGCACGACCTCGAAGACGGGCGCCGTGGGAGCCATGGCAGTGGTCGGCAGCGGCGAAACCCGGCGGGTATGGAGCAGCAAGGGGAAGCGCATGGCGGCGGCTGGGTCGGCAACGACGAAGCCTGATGGGGATGGCGCAGCAAGGGGCAGCGCATGGCGGCGGGCGGGGCGCTCGGGGACGGCAGGCAGGGTGCTCAGGGGTGCGCGCAATGCTAACGGCGGCCGGCGGCGGCGGTGGAACAGGCTCGTGCTTCATGGCTGGCTGGATCTGGATGCAAAGCTCGTCCATGGCTTGCCTCGACGCAAACGCGAGTACGCGAGGCCTGTTCGTGGGCTGGCAGCTCTGCACGTAAGATGGGCTGCACACAGTGGGCTGGACGTGATGGGCCAAGTTATCTAATGGAATAAATCAAAATTAGAACCGGAATTAAATGAAAATTAGAAATTAGTTGAAATGCTAACGTGGATAGGCTGCATGTGCATCTTGTTAAATTAAGTGTAATTAGTGGGGTTAAACCTGGACTGACCCAGCGCCCACCTGGGCCTCTGGTTGCTCTCCCTGGCCTTGGGCTTGCTGCTCGCCCAGATTCTCCCGCCTCAGCGCGCCCGCTCCTTGTCCGTGATGCCCGTGACGCTCCCCAGCTGGTCCTCGCCTGCTTTTCGTGCCGTGGGTTGCCGACTTGCCGTCCATGTGGGGGTGCCAACTTGTGCCACATAGAAAGGAGTACAGGCAAACCTGGCGGCAGTTTGGAGCTCCCATACAGACACGACGGACGTTTACGGCCCAACAGGCCGAGGTTAGCAAACATTGTAGCCCAAGCAGATAAACCACCGCGATGCCCAATTATTTAGGGAAAATTCAGAACGAAACTACTGTCTCGTCCCTAAAAAAAGGAAAACAATAAAAAAGCGGGTACTATACTACTATTTGCAAAAGGAAGCAGAAATTCTCTTGTCCATGCCATTGCCAGCTCTTATCCTGAAGCACACAACAGACAGAGCAGCAACCAGAGCACGCGCACCCCGATGATGCTCTAGACAAGACCAAACGGCCTCATCTTCCTTCCATGCAAGTATTTTATACGCAATCATGGAGTATCTCATATTCGCATAAATATATTTGCAGTGTCAAAGCTAGCCTAACAACAGGCCATGCGGTATATCCATGATCCATCCACAGCATGTGACCGGCCGGCCGGCACTGTTTTCAAAAAGGCTCGTCCATCGGCGAGAGCAGCGCGATCTGGCCCGACTTGAGCCTCACCGGCCGGCAGGGCCGTTGGATCGCTGGGAAAACTACAAACCTGACCAAACAGGCATGCAGCCCTTGAGCCCTGCACAGTACCAGGTCAGCCTATAATGGAATTACCGATCGGAACAGTGAGCGTTGTCCATGCGCAGCATGAACCTTGCTCTGCTGTTCTGATCCGATCGATGCACGATCGGGAAAATAAGTGTCCAGTGTCCTCCTCCTCCACCAGCAGCGGTCACTGGCTGTGTGTTTTGCACAAATTCACATTTCTCCTCGATCCTCCCTAGCTAGTCCCTTCAATTCCTTGCTTAGTTGCTTTGTCCTGCTATTTCCCGAGGGACCTATTGCCACGTCCAAAGTATGAAATAATCCTGGTGTCACTCGATCACGAGCACGACTCGGAGAAAAGAAACGCCGGCCTGCACCCCCATACCGTTGACCCACATCATGGAAGGTCGTCTTCTTGACACGGACGTTGTCGTCGCACTGCACACCGATTGCAACGACCCAAAATGACCAAATTAATTTACAGACCGAGCCACGACGTCGTAGGCACCGCTGCGCGGTTTGAGCTTGGGCGCGATGGATGGCAAGGTGTTCGACGGGCCATTTGGGCGCGTGTATCGATCCCGTCGCCCTCGCGGCCACTGCTAGCTCACCCTTTTTCTCTGCAAATATTCTCGGAAAAGGAAGCGATCCTGAACGCCTGCAGCGCGCACGCCCCCACTATCTTAGGAGTAGTACGCTTGTTTCCTCTCTCGCTCCTCCTGCCTCCCACTTGTGTGATCCACCTTGTGCCAGGAGGAAAGTAATCTTTAGAGTCTAATCTTTATTATGCAGATTGATTGCCGGCCGGTAGCTGAGGCCTGAAGCATTAGTTTCTTTTGTATACTCTCTTCGATCCTAAACTGTTGTCCAAATATTACATGTATCTAGACGTTTTTAAAAATAGATACATCCATATTTAAGCAAATTTGAGTCAAAAATTTAGAATCAGAGGGAGTATATTTTACAATATTAAACACATGTTGGCATTTTATAGGTTATATGTTTCGGAAAATCTAATTGGCACCAAAGATCTCTTCCTGGTCTTTGGGAGGAAACGCTCAGGTGTTGTCTGATCTAGAAGGGAGGAAAAATGCAGGAATGCGGGTGGAAGAACAAGAGGGGGTGACTACTGGCATGGACGGAGACCGCCGCTACTCCTTGAACCTCACCATCGTCGGAATATCTAGTAACACATCCACCCTTAGATTTAGAGAGATGTCACAACATCGAACACTAGCGCTAAACTATAATGCTTAACCTAAATTTTACATTCATTGGAGGTATTTGTTTATGTGTAAAAAGTTTTCTATTTACTAAAAGAGGGCAACGCGTTCTGGTGGACCTAGAACGAAACGAAACGAAACCGATCTATGACCATGCATCTAACTCACATATTTCTCTTCTAAATTTAGGGGTGACATGCGCTATGTTTAGAACAATAATATACCAATAATAATAATTTTTTACCCGTGTCCGGTACACTCCACTCGCTCAACCTAGAAACGCCCCTGTGTTCGCATCCTTCCTCCCTTGGGGGTGGCGTTTCGGGAGCCTATATCTCTGCCGACTAGTCGTTGCGGAGTTAACCTATGAACAATGCACATGTTTCTCTTGGTGTGTGTTCGACTTGAAGTGGTGGTCGCACTCAGAGTCTATCCTCATGGTGACTCCATCACACTTTCCTTTCTGAGCTCTCCCGGTGAGCTTTTTGTCGTTTGATGGTCCAATGCCCATTGAGCTAGTGTGAGATAGTAGGGGCCCTCTTGGGCCCATGGTTGACCGATGGTCACTTTGTCGTTCATTTCTTTTCCGAAATAGACAATGGTTCTTCCTCCTAGAGATAGACGGTTTCCACATTTTGGCTCTGAACTTGCCTCTTTCGTGATTAAAAACCGCTTTGGTGGATGAGGCATGGTTATTTATGTTGTCTCTCCTCTTTATTTGTTTCCTATTTGTTCCTTTCTGTTTTCTTTGTAATTCTCTCATCACCTTGTAACTTGCAACCGATCCGGTCATTTAAGGCATTGTTAATCTACGGAGAGACATGCATAGAGTATTCTTTCTAATATCTTCTCTATTATTAAGAAAAGTACGAGTCGTGGTGGATCCAAAAGATCTAAATTAGCCAGCCAACCGACTAATTCTAGCGCCCCATGATGTTTGAACGATACATGACATTTTAATTACACACCAGTGCCATTGGTATACTCAATCGTCCGACCTCATCAATTACGAAAATCCCATTAATTACAAATCTAGGCCCTGTTTGTTTGGTCTTCTGTTCCAGCTTTTGGTGCTTTCAGTTTATACATGAAGCTGAAAGCACCAAAAGCTGGAGCAGAAGCCCAAACAAACAGGGCCCTATTACCTTAAAACGACACTATTTAAAACCACTCCAAAAATTTGGACAATTTCTCTCATAAATAATTTTACATGTATTAGGTGCAATAATTGTTATTAAAAAGAGAGCACTTCTAGCAGCATTTTGTCTTGGTTGGACTAAAAAAAGGGCATCTACGAAGGTAGAGTCAATATTGACTCTCCATGTCACCTTGAGTTGACGATACGACAATAACATATACAGTCATTTGTGTCAGTAAGCTGATGATACATGATTTGACATGATTTGTTAGCGTAAAAATGGATGATGTGCAATGATAAAATTGTCGACATTGAGCCAACTCTTAATTAACTTATAGCTAAAGAGTCGGACTCTTCATGAAAAGTCAGTTTTCTTTTCTCATGTGTTTTTGTTTCAAATTCGGCAAATCTTTAGATAAAAGTCGACTAAGATGTGAACTTTTGCAGATTCCCCAAGGTTGCAAGCCATTATCCATCTAAATCTAATCAAGAAACAGATTCTCTCATGAACGACAGAGCTTATCTTCATCCATGCGCATCTTGGCTGGCAATGACGCAAGTTCTTGTTGACCGAGTCATATAATTGCACCAGGAGCACGCAAAATACATAACAAACAATTCAATCCCGTATGCATATGTGCTTCAAGCACTTGCTCATAAATATCGTTTCAACTTTCAACGCAACACAAGAGGCTGGACCGCTGGAGCAACCTGTATAACTCGTGCCATCAAATCATTGGAAAATATCAGCTAGTCCATATGAATCGATCGATCGCTGCATTACGCGTATATATACGCATGTTGGTAATTTAACCAACTCGATCCATCAGGAATCTGACGTCCAATGAACCCCCTGGTCAATGTACGTGGGCGCGCCGGAATGGCACGGACCACCTCCCAAGGCAGAAAAGCGTAAACTGAGCACGGGCACGAGCACGACTACTCCTTCCAGGAAGAAGGACCAAATTTAAACGAGAGTAATGTGACCGTACAAAGGCGGTATATTGGGGCGAATAATGCCCGCCGACCGGTTGTTTTCGGCCAAAGAAAAATGGAACGAAGATAGAAGCGGGGATGTGATGAGAACTCGCGAGTGCCTGCCTAAAGAGTGCTCATCGGGGTCGGGGCGAAAGCGCGCACGTATGTCGTGTCACGGTCGTGTCCTCTACCGGAAAAAAGAGCGCCCCCAACGGCCGACGGTCGTCTTCTTCTCTACAGTACACAGGCCAGCTCGCTCGGTCGAAAACCAGCCGGCCGTCGCGGTCCATTTGTTAGACGCACGCATGATGTACCCAGGGCCGTATAGTAGCAGGGACAGGTGGCCGACCGAACAGGACCTCTTAAAAATTAGGACCCCAAATTTCTTTATTTAGTACTACTAAGCACATATTTAATGATGAATTAGTGAAAAACCAAGTGGCACAAGAGAAAAAGGAGAAAGCCCAGAACATGTACGTAGATCATTAGATTGATCCATTCCTGACCACGGATTGTTTCGTCTCCCAAGTAACAACAACAACAACAACACTAAAATACAGCATTGGCCAAAACAATATTTTGGTTACTAGCATCTCCCAAATTTTAGGTCCCACTATTGGATTTTGCGCCGGGCCTTGAATTCATAGGTACGGCCCTGGATGTACCCTGACTGGCTGAAATTTCAAAGATCACTAAGATTTAAGATTTAGACATAGGAGGAATACGAGGGAAGCTTCCCGTTGATCCACATCACCTGAATTATATTTGCATCGGATCTTATATTTAATGGTTAGAATTTAATGAGAGGGATATGTTTTTTTATGGGGTTACGAATTGGTTTAAGGCTAACCTAATCCAATACATAACGATTGATCTACGTAATTGTAGGTGCTATAATTGGACCATTGATTTCCTAGGGCTTTTTGATTTTAGCGTCGTGTAGCTGGCCGGTACAAAAATAGCAAACGGCGAGGATAGACTACATCGTGCCAAAAAATAAAAGAAATGGGTTGCGTCAGGGCGGACCGCGCAGGTGTGTCCGTGTGAGGCATTAGAAGTTAGTAATTGGAATTCAGTTCTTTTTTTTACCAGATTGGAATTCAGTTCTACATTGTATCATGCCAGAATTAGTAGTAAGCCTAATACACAAAATTTTAATTTTAGCAATTTTCTTTTGGCAAGTCCTAATATGTACTATCCATCTCTGACTCTGTGTCCTAATATTAGACACCGCACTCTGCATCATAGTGTTGTCAACGAGAAACACACAATTTATATTACTACTAGTAAAATACCCGTGCCTTCCAACGGGCCACCACATGCTCTCCTGCAAATGTATAATGACGAAACTATGTAGAAATCGACATGAATGCTCAAAGTCAATAGAATTTGTGTCACTGCGGAGAATATATCTCACACAAACAAGATAATCTGTTATTATGCACACGATGTCTCTTTCACTTTGACTACATGTGCTCGCAAAAATTTGATCATCAATAAAAAAAATAGAAGACGTTGCGCTATCCCATGACTATAGGTGGCCAATTGATCGGGCCAAAAAGCCCATGAGCCCGCGGGGCCAAAAAGTATGGAACTAAACGGGTTGTGCTGGCCCGCAAGCCTGGATCTCAAGCCTACATGCCGGTCGACCCGGCCCATTTAACTTTTTTTAATCTGTTACACAGGCAACCCATGTCATTCTCGATCTGGCAGCCCACTCTGCCACTTCCCTCATTCGTTGCGGGCCTGCCCCCTCCCCAACTACTCCCGATCTGGCGGCCCACCAATGCATGTTCTTCCCTTCTTCCTATCTACATCCAGGACCACGAGTAAGCAGGAGCTAGATCTCCCAAATTCCCCAATCCCATCGATCTGGACGACGAAGCCCCTTCCTCGTCCCTGATCTGGTAGTGGTGCACTGCACGATCTTTTGGTGGCACAACACACTTGGTGGCGAAGCACGTGTACGCGGCACACTGGGGGGCGAGCACGGATCGGAACTTCCGGCAGGAATGCTCACCGCTGGCCACCTGGAGATGCCATCGTGACATGGCCGTCTGGAGGATTCCCTCGCAAGTCGCAACGGGGATGGATCCCGACCTGTTCCGTGGCCGCGCGGGAAACGAGCTAGGGCACGGTGGCCCCGGGCAAGGAGGAGGGAAAGAGAATCGGGGCGGGACGGATCGCACACGATGTTGACGCGGGAAACGAGCTAGGGCAGAATGGCCTCGGGCGCGGAGGAGGGAAAGAGAATCGGAGCGGGACGGGCACACACGATGTTGACGTACGACCGGCGGCGCAAGACAGATGTTCTGTTTTCTTTTTCTTGTTAGTGTGCGTGGGACGGTTTACGATTTTTTCCGGTGGCATATGGAGCGTGTTTTCGGTGAAGTAACGTACCGCCGCGACCATACCATCATCACCAACTACAATTTAATATATTGGTATAGATTTGATACGTCTAGGAGGACCCAAAGGTTCCTCCCACCTCGAGATGACAAGATGACATCCAAAGGCCAGAGGAACTGGTAGATCCCTAACGGCGGCTACGACGTTGCACTCTGCCTCACAAACACCATGCATAGCTTCTATTCTACTAGTGTTTAGGTGGTTTTTAAAATAATATAGCAATTGTATCTATGTGAGCCAAAGTAATTAAAGACACATAAAGATCCACACAATTGCGCGGGACACCATGCTAGTTGTGCCAATATGAAAGAAGTTTTTACTAGATACGGTAAAATGTGTCGAAAACTTTCTTAACGGAGGTAAAAGGTGAAATTCACTAAAAAATAAGAGAAACAGCTCATGGTGTGGTGGTGTATGGGTGCATGACTCCACCCACTATGGTTCAAATCCTGGTGCTCACAATATACTTTAGGAATTTCCTCTACAGCCTCAAAAAAAATACTCCCTCATGTCTCAACAAAATTTGGACGTATCTAGACATGACTTAATGTATAGATGCATTCAAATTTAGTCAAAGTTGATGCATTTTTTGTTGGACGGAGGAAGTACGGATACTGATGACCCAAATCAAAGAGTTAACCGTGCCCCTGCCTAGAGTAGCCAAATTCCCTTACAGCAGGAGCGATAGTAGCCAAATTATTGGCCACATGCCCGGCCGTCCATGGCCATCGTGCACCGTCCCCTGACGCCGACGGCGACTGTTTAGCGCTTGAAGTCGGCCAAGTCCATTCGCCCATGACAATCGGTCAATTCACTGGCCCATCAGTCGTCACTCACAGTAGTTACTACTACTACAAGCATGCAATGCAAGGTGACAAGCTAGCATAGGTCAACGTTGCCTAGTAGCTCTTCCCATCGGTTTGGATTACGTCGTCGGTCGATTGATCGACCAACGACTGGCTACCTCTCGTGCATATATACATGTCAACATTGCTCATTTCCTGCACGCACAATGTCCCTAGGCTTCCTGTGATTTCGATGTGCACTTGGAGAGTGTTTGAGAGGCTGTCAGCTGGCTGTATAGAAAGTGGCCCGGCCGGCCGGCCTAAACATGCTCAAGGTTTTACGGCCACACATGCATCCTACGGTAATTGCGCTGTGGCCAAGAGCTCTAGTGTGCGGAGGCAACAGTGGCAAAACGGAATTCATGGCTGAGCCAGGGCGGTCGCTGATTGTACCATGTAACGCATTACGTTGGACAAAGCTACAGTGAACCGTGGAGATTGGGTTGACTGGAACAGTACTTCCGTGGCAGGCAAAAGGACTAACAAATCCGACGCCAGGAGAGCCTAGCTAGTAGCTAGCTACGGCTGTCCCAATCTTGGTTGGATTTGAACCTTTGTGTACTAAACCGATCGAACGTGTTTTTTGATCAGTTTTAAAACAAATCTGAATACAATTTTATATTTGAAAAGCTCAGCCGTAACTTTTTTTTCGAGAACCCAGTGCTAACGCAGACGCTCAAAACACGCGTACACTCATCCGTATGAATGCACACACGCACATCCTACCCTATGAGCACTTCCGAAGACTGAGCCGGCAGATCTTGACAGATTGACGAAGTCACCGCTAGCGCCTCACTGTTAAGAGTACGTCACCTACCTCGTGCAATTGGATCAAATCCATGCTGAGAATCGTGACTCCGGAGCAGCTCTGCACGTTTGTGGAGCTTTGGACTTGCTTCCAAGGCGTCGTCCTCGCGCAGCAGCAAGACACCATCTCCAGGCGTTGGATGGCCTCCGGCTCCTACTCCGCGGCATCGTCCTACAAGGCCCAATTATATGGATCGTTTGGGTGTCCCACGGTAAAATCCTCATGGCAGACAACCTCGCCACCTTGCAATGGCCTAACAATCCTATTTGCCCGGTAGGATTCACCCGGAGACGATCTTGCACCTCTGCCGCGACTGCTCCTTCTTCCGTGAGGTTTGGGACCATATCCAGCTTTGGTGCCCCACTCCCCCCCTCCACCCTCCCGGCGGCTGGATCAAATCACGAGATCTGGGACGACATTCTCCTTGGCCGCAACAAGAAGGACAAGCGTGATCTTAGCGGGCGACTCGTCTATACGTGGTGGGGGATTTGGAAGGAGCGCAACAGGAGGATCTTGAAGGGCGCGGCGATGACAGCCCTCCAAGTGGCGCACTTTATTTGGGAGAATTTTCGGGGTAGTGATCCTGGAGGCTAGGGCAGCACTTCGGTACATGCCTAACCTTTTTTCCTTCTTTTGCTCCCCCCTCCTCCCGATGATCAACCTTTGATCCTTGTCCTGTATAGTGATTCTCCTTAAATCGAATGACGGAATTGACCGTCTTTTTCCTCAAAAAGAAAATCATGAGATAATCCAATGAAATATGACATCCATGTCAAGTCTAAGTCTTGAACTTAGGTGGGCTGGTTTCACCACAAGGAACCAGACAACCTGAGTTAGGCTGAGTTCACGAAAAGCTCAGCCGTAACTACCAAACTAGCCCAGTAATCAATGGTAGCACATATTGCAAACATAACAGCCGCAGGAAAGGATCTACCGGCAGTTCATTACGAAAACATGCATTATTTCTCACTTTCCCACAATATCCAAATAATTGCTGCTACTCCAACTAGCACCAGATTTCTTCTTTTCCCTTTGAAGATTACCAGACACTGCTCCAAAGAGACTGATAACTATCAGGAACGGCAGAAAATTCAAAACTACATTTAACTACTCTCCAAAAAAATTTAGCTAAAGAACAGGTAAATGCTGAATCGACGCCGGCCTTAATCTGAAATTCTGAATACAATTGACCGAAATGTCACACCAGGGCATGTCTATCAATATGGATTCTCAAAAAGAAAGTCTATCAGTATTCAACCCACTTTCTCCCGGGATTGGAGCCGCACAAGTCTGCGCACTGCTCGAAATACTTATCTGTACTAAAGATGTCTAGTTAGCAACAAAATTCGCTTTGCATATAATTACATGGGACCATCTAATTAAGCTGGGCTGGAACAAAAAGGTATACTATCATTTGTTTCATCGTTTTCCCTTGCATGAGTCTTTGAGTACAGTACCTCAAGTTTGGGCAATGCTTAGATATTAAATATTTCTCTCTTGTTTCATTTCGAGGTTGCTGGACGTTCAATAAGTCCTTGGTTTTGCAACAGACCAAAAGAATTAGATCCTGAAGTCCTTGTAGTTGTAGGACTCCATTTCAGGCAAATTTCGTGGTAATTAAGTGTAGACGACTGCTTCCAAAATCTGAACCTTCGTTGAGTATAATTCTGATGCTAGCATATTAAATAATTAAGAAACTAAACTGTTAAAATAATGTCGAGAATGGAAGTTAGATCCATCTACATGCTCCACCCATAGTCATATCAGTCCTTTGTGTCAATAATGGAAGAGAAAGAAAAGGAAACATGTCACCTCTTGTGGTGGTGTCATGCTGCAGCATCGTCCATCTTAGGAAGAGGGGGAAGCTGTCTTTTCCCTTTCATAGGAGAAAGTCAAGATTAAACTACTTGATATAAACATGCGAAATTACAAGAAGTGGGTGTGCTTTTTATACGATGGGCCGGACTTTGCTTCCAGACAATAATAAAAGGGGGGAAACTTGCAATTGCACCTTTATTTATTTATTTTTTGCGGATAATTGCACCTTAATTTTAATTAATTGAACTCCCACAAACAAAAACAAGCTGAACCTAGCTATCAGCATGTTCCTCGACCATCAACCCATTTCAATAGAATAAAAAGGAATCATCTCGTCAGTTTAAAAGTGCAACCGCCAATATTTACAAGGATATATACCTTCATCACCTGACAGGCTGACGCAGCATAACATACCAGGCATCTTCTCCTATCCTTTTTTTTGGGGGGGAATAACCTTCTCATATCCTAGCTGTAACTGCAGTGATCAATCTTTCTATACAATGCATTGCGGCAGATCGATGCAACGAACCGCGAATTCTTCTTGAGCTGGAACAGAAATTCAGATATAGCAGTCCTGCCAGTCCATATGATGGACACTCCATTAAAGACAGCATTTTGAGTCTCTGAATTCACCCAGATCTAGTACTAGCTACTAGCGCCGGAGTTGTTGAAGTAAACAGATGATCGAACTCGGCCGTACCTGCAGCTGTGACGGAGCAGAGGGGAGAAAAAACGATCGGGGAAGCCCAAATTCTAAGGCTCAAATCGTGGCCACCCAACCTAGCTTGCAATGGTCAATGGCCGCAGGCCAACGCATTTACGCTTTTACGCCTGACGGCGACCATTAGAGGCCTAATCTTGACATCAAATGGTACTAAGTACCAACCGGGATCATTAATATGACCAGATCAGCAAAATCTGGATCCTAATCTCTCCGTCCTTGTCTGAAATCTGAAGTTAGTTCTGAACCGAGGAGAGGGCGAATTGAAGGGAGGAAGCTAGGATATGTTTGGATAGTGGCCAAACCATGTCCTACCAAATCTTTGATCATTGATCAAGATTTGGTTCTTGTTTGAATCAAGACCAATTTTTTGGCAAGCCAATTTCCTACTACCAACTCTAGTTCATTTTTTTTTGTCAAAATTGACCAAATCATGAGCAAACAAAATCTCAACCAATATTTTGATAACCAAATATTTGACAAGACAATTGTGGGTTCAAACCAAACAGCCCCTTAACACGCTAGCTTTGCATCCTTGCAAGCACCAGCTACTCCACGCTGTTACTACGTCGGTCTCAACAGATTTATTGCTCTGCTCTGAGCCCTCTGACTACTCGTGAAGGCAAACGAGTTGAATGTTTGAACAATTTTTGGCCCAAAGTCTTGCCGTTGAATCCTGTTGCAGTCATCGGCGTCTGACAGGGGCCATGTACAAGGCAGACAGTGGTACAGGACACAAGTACGTGGGAGTAGTACTGTAAGTAGCAGCAGTCCACGCAATAATGTGTTGATGTACGTGTTAGAAAATATACTCAAAACATCTTCGCCTTTTTGAGGGTGTCGCCGTCTAAACGTAGATCAATTATCAAACCGACCAAAAATATCCAAATTTGAATACCATTTCCCTCGTCGTCACTCGTCACCGGTGTCAAGACATCGACGTCGGCCGAGCTTTATAGCCGTGGCGTAGCGTTGTTTTGGCTACTGGCAGCTAAATGAGCAGACAATATAATGCATGCAAATTTAGCTTCATCATTTGTCTTCTGGCGCCGGAGACTCAGAGTCACGGTCAAAGGCATACGTCCAAGACTGAACAAATCTGACAAAGCTTAAAAAGTACAAATATTAATGTCGCATTGACTGATATGTACGTCCATGCTGACATGATACATACTTTTTTTTGGTTAGTGTAAAATAAGGTGCATCGCGTCACAGGTGTATGAAACTGCCAAGCAGGCTGCCAAGATCGTAAACAATATAGTATGACAACAGGCTTGAAAATAGGAATTTTCAGCTCTTGTGATCCGAGACAAAGACTTGTTAGTGTTACTACTCCCGTGCTAAATAACTAAACAAGTAAGGTTATAAAATGAGATGATGTTAGCCAATCAGACGAGAGCCCCATTCCTAGGGACCCAATCACCGGCCGACAACAGTGCCGGCTAGGACTAAAACACCTGGAATAATCCATTGAAATAAATACGTGTATGTGACAAAAGAATGTCCAGAACCATCCCCAGACGCCCATATTGGATCAACCTATGAACGAAGAATGGAACCAGCCCCGTGTATGGCATGAGCATACATGACAACTTTCTGTATGTGAGGAACTTTGCCTGCATAGAGCACGGCCGAAGCGGCTGCATGCAACACATAGTAGCACTAGCAGCTGGTCAGTAGTTAGTCAGTCCCGTGCTTCGTGTCAGTTTCCAACCGGCCACCAGTTCGAACCGATGGTGTGCCACACCCACACGCAGGCAACGTCCGGCCCGGCCAGAGCGCGCGCACGGGGCCGGGCTGGCGCGGCCACAAACGCAAAGGCAAAGCGCCTGCAGTGGAGTGTCGCGCCTACCACCTGTCATTTCATCTCCCCCCACCCCTGACGGCCGGGGACGACCTCTCACCAGACCCGGCCGTCTCCACCTATAAATACCCGCCTCCTCGCTGCAGAACAAAGAACAGGCAGCATATGTAACAGAGCTCAGCTAGCTTGTAATCCCGGCCGGCGCCTCATCCCAGGATCTCGATCAAAGCAGCTGCTGTTTGTAGTGCAGCAGCAGCAGCTTGCAGGTCGAGCTCATATAGTTTGGGTTTTCAACCTCGAGAGAGGGCGGATCAACGGCGATGGCGGCCTCCGGCACCGGTACCCCGACGAGGGCCAACTCGCGAGTGAACTACTCGAACGAGATCCACGACCTGTCCACCGTGCAGGACGGCGCCCCCAGCCTCGCCCCCAGCATGTACTACCAGGAGAAGTCCTTCGCCGACTTCTTCCCTCCTCACCTCCTGAAGAAGGTCCGGCCGCCGGAAACCAAAAATCTCATTTCCTGCGGAGACTAGCTAGTGAACGAGATGATACGTTAAATGACTTTGCAGAGGTGCTGATTGAAAACTTATGTTTTGCAGGTGATATCGGAGGTGGTGGCGACGTTCCTGCTGGTGTTCGTGACGTGCGGGGCGGCGTCCATCTACGGGGCGGACGTCACGCGCGTCTCCCAGCTGGGGCAGTCGCTCGTCGGCGGCCTCATCGTCACCGTCATGATCTACGCCACCGGCCACATCTCGGGCGCCCACATGAACCCCGCCGTCACACTCTCCTTTGCATGCTTCCGGCATTTCCCCTGGATTCAGGTACAGTTTGTTTCTCCTATAGCTAGCTCTCTGCTACGGCAAGAGCGATGCCTTCTTCATCCATCCGTCCTTCCGGTTACTTATTTCTCCTAGCTCTCTGCTAGCGTCTAGCGATGCTTTTTTCCTTCTTCTTCTTCGACGGTACTCGTTCCGTTCCATAATTCTTATCGAAACATTACATGTATCTAGATTCTAGATACTTTTTTAGGAATAAATACATCCATATTTTGACAAATTTTAGACAAGAATTATGAAACAGAGGGAGTAGCTCTTATGTTGGATGAGTCCTGCCAAATGTTAATACGAGCTTAGTAGGACATAGTTGTCAGCATGTTGCAATGGACGTGCAAACAGGAATTATAGCTATAGTGTCACGACTTTAACCAGAAATTAATTACAGTACTATTTTGAAGAAAAAAACTCAGCAAGGTTGTATACGCGAGTATTACATGCATGAATGAGATGGCGAAAAGCCTTTCTGGTGCTAATAATTAGTTAACCCTAATAAAAGCAAGGTTTATATGCAACTGCGGTACCACTGAACCACTGCAAGAACTGTGCACTGTACACATGGATTGGCCGACTGGAAACATATTCGATATCCGAAGCAGTACCCATATTTAAGTACCACAAGTTGGACAGTTGGAGTAGTTTTTTTTCGACAGCAAAATATTCTCCGATCTCCATAAGGGCTCTCATATATATTGCTAGTCATGTGTGAGCTCGGTATCATGCAGTAGCAACAAAACAATACTATACAAGTATACAGTACTATACATGCTGGCAACGCAGGCCTACATGTGGATGACTGAACAAATTAACTCAGATCTCTAGCAAACTAGTATATACAAATATATAAAAGAATTTAATTAGCTATCAAAGGAAAGTATTTGATACTGAGATCAGATGAATGAGGCATCTTCTTGTAGAGTTGTCTCATGATTAGGGTACATGGATTATCCTGGAAGCCTTAATTATCAGTGGAATTAGTCTCCACTAGCTAATTGCAACTACCCCGTTCTAGCCAAGTGGGTTTGACATTCGCTAAGTTGGTTTTTCATAGGCACACAAATATTGTGTACTTGCTGGCGGTTGCTCCCGGGCAGCCCTCACAATGACTCCGATCCATGTGTTGCTTGCAGGGCACAAGCTAGCGGCATGCATGTCTAGCTAGCCTAAGCTTAACCGGTAAATCGCCTGAAAGCGGCGTGTCATGCCTTACGAAGTCGCAAGTCAATCGCGAACGGTATAAACATGATGTTGACGTGACGTAATATTCGATCGGGAATCAACCGTGCCATTAATAATCGCACGGCCGGTGTATATAGTATAAGATAGCCTCCTTTCCTTTCGGTGAAAGATTCCGATGTGTCCCTGCAGAGCTCCAACCAGCCAGCCAGCCATCTCCATGACAGATTGACAGGCCTACTTTGTGCCTGACGACAACACCAGCTGATTCGATAGATGTGTGGTGCATCCATGCCCGTGCCGTGCGTGCGCATCTCGCACACACGCCCACGCAGAGCAGAGCATGCAGGAGCAGGATCAAGATTCGTATACCATCTTTTTGGCGTATCTTGATCTCCGTCGCTAGCCAGAGAGGTCATGTAAGCTTGGCGTGCGTCTGCTGCGTAAAGGAAGGAAGGAGAGCATATCGCAGAATGCGTAAACAAGGACGGGGGTCCAAAGAGAAAAGCAAAGGCTGGCATTATAGTACCCGGCCGTGCGTCGCATCACGTTTCACATCGCGCACCCCCATATACCTACGCCCGCGCACCATATATACGTGCCCGTGGTGGTTTCCCCGGCGGGTCTCGATCCATCGGCTTCAATTCGATATTAAACGTGGTACTACTTACGTGTGTGTGCAGGTGCCGTTTTACTGGGCGGCGCAGTTCACAGGGGCGATGTGCGCGGCGTTCGTGCTGCGGGCGGTGCTGCACCCGATCACGGTGCTGGGGACGACCACGCCCACGGGGCCGCACTGGCACGCGCTCGTCATCGAGATCGTTGTCACGTTCAACATGATGTTCGTCACCTGCGCTGTAGCGACAGACTCCAGAGCGGTAAGCTGCTGTGCTAGCTTCTTAAGCATCTCTACTTGTTCGTCCTATATAAAAAAAAATTTGGGGGGCATACGAATTAATCGCCGTGAATTTGTGTGTTTTTTGCTTTGCTGCAGGTGGGTGAGTTGGCGGGGTTAGCAGTTGGTGCCGCGGTTTGCATTACGTCCATCTTCGCAGGGTAAATATATGATGAACTACTAACCACCAGACTAATCGATCTTAGGAAGAATTAATCGGGGCAAAAACATTAATTTATCAAACTGACTGGTAGCTAGGTTCTAATTAACTGTAGGGCAACTACTATAAGGACGACTTACGTGTCCCTAAAACATTAATTTATCAAAAATTTCGGTACAAACTAGTCAAAATTGGAAGAAACTGCTTAGTTAGTGACCGACCAGCAACATCGTTTTCACAAAGATTTTACAAGGTGGCATTCCGATGTAACACGGCTAGGTATAGGTTCATATATCAGTGAACTGACCACTCAGCTCACGACCTCCGACGACTTCTTCCTTTTTTACAACCAGGACCTAGCTTCTCTGACGACTATGCCGTGTTTAGGTAGCCTAAACAAACAATGATACTCCCTCCGTCTCTAAATAGTTGTCGTTGTTTTAGTGCAAACTTGCAAGACTTGACCCGTGAAACTAATGTTCGAAAAACTCACAAAGCCACCTAGAGTTTGCCATATTTATACACGTAAGTACTAGGCTAGCTCAGGCACATGTATGTATAGGAGGGTACGTGTACGTACTGGCGGACCACGACACACAAATGACATGTTGATTTATGCGCGCACACACACGTACAAATTAGCTAAGAGGAGGGGAAACGAGTGGCATTTGCAGGCCGGTGTCAGGAGGATCGATGAACCCGGCGAGGACGCTGGCTCCGGCGGTGGCCAGCGGCGTCTACAGCGGCCTCTGGATCTACTTCCTTGGCCCCGTCATCGGCACGCTCTCCGGCGCCTGGGTCTACACCTACATTCGCTTCGAAGAGGCCCCCTCCGTCAAGGACGGGCCCCAGAAGCTCTCCTCCTTCAAGCTCCGCCGCCTCCAGAGCCAGCGCTCCATGGCCAACGTCGACGAGTTCGACCACGTCTGATATCGGACGGCCGGCAGGGCTCCACTATGTATACACGTGCGTGCGTACGTAAGTGCGCGCGTACGTGCGTATATATACGGGCGCGGGAAGCGATTTATACCAGTCAAAAGTGTGTACGATGTATCTACGTGCATTTGTGTACGCGTGTACCGTATACAAGCTCGCTTTGTTGAAGTCGAAGAGAACAAGCTAGAGCTTCGTGTATGTGTACCGCGGGCGCGTAGATAGCGAGAGACGTACATGCCTGGTGTACGTATTTTGTGTAATTTTCTCCCTGTGCCTACGTGCAGATGATGTGTTTATGCTATCTCTTTGGGTTTGTAACGTGTCAGAGAGGTTTCATGAGTTGATTAATATGATGGAGCTTGCTTGCCTGCAAAAGATCCGAAACTTACTCCTCTTGGTCCTAAATTTTTGACTCAAATTTATCTAAATATGGATGTATCTATTTCTAAAAAAGTCTAGATACATCTAATATTTCGACAACAATTTAGGATCGGATGGAGTATACCATCCATAATAAGTGTCATGAGCTTAGTACATGACACTTACTATGGATCGGAGAGAGTACCGTATATGCTAGCTATACGCCGTTAATTAAAAAATATTGATCAACATCGATCCACTAAACCAACCCTCCACCGCAACTTCGCCTTTTTTTGGGTGCACAATGCTTCTTAGGCTTCATTTCGAGGTGATTTTTATTGGTGATCTTCTTGATTTTGAAGCTAGAGATATATACACACTTCATGGTCATGGTCTGCAGCCTCCAAAGCTGTCCTGAAACCTCAGTATCGTCTCTTCAGTAGTGTCGCTACAAACATTATGTGATCCATCTCTTGGCTCCTGTTTTAAAATAGTCAGTTTAATAGTTCAATGGTACAGATCGCATGGTGACTAAGCCGAACATTCGATGCGGCTCGATAATGTCCCCTGCGATGTATCACAGGTAGTGAAATGACCACCGATTTGGACGAATTTATGACGGTTCTGTACAAAAAATAGCTCAAGTCAAACAAAGCACAACAAAATTATTTCCTATGGAATAGTTTTTGACGTCAGTATGGAATAATGAATACCTTTGTTTCTACATGCCCTCAACAAAACTCTTCTGATCAAAACTATTCTGGACTTATGTAGTTCACTAGAAAGGCTAACTCATTACCGCGATTACCTGTTTCAGTGCAACGACGTGTAGGTTCGATCCTGGATAAGATAGCGAGGAGTTCTGTTCAAGAGTGGACTAGTGCCGCCGCACAGTAACGCCCATACCCGAAGGCCGGACCACATGAAGCGAAGCGAAGCAAAGCCGGGCCAGGCAAATCTCCCCTAGCTCCACTGAGGCTAACAAGAACTACACCTGAATCATCACTCACGACCGACAAGGAATGCGGTAGGGACGTCACAGGTAGAGTGCTTGCGCTCTGTCCCGGAACCCCTCCCTGTCACGTCCCCAGGCCGCCAAGGCCCAAGGCCAAGGTCTGGTCAGCACGAATCACCAGCAAGCCACTGAACGAGCTCACAGCCCCAAACCACTGCTACTAAATCGTCGGACCGGCGAGTTAGTGAGTTACCAGATGGGGCGAACGATTCTTTCCTTTAGGCTGTCGGATAACAGAGCCCGTTGATATCTGCCTGAATGACTGAATTTGAATCCCATGGTTTTACCTGCTTCTTTTCTGTTGGGAGAGCTCCAATCGAGACAGGGGACAACTACTGGCATCCCCCAAGAAAGCATAACACAATGAACACATGGGCACCAAAGTGGACGGGGGAAATAATGCATGTCCATCAAAGACAGCCACATTAGGCACACTGGTATGCAAAGTTCACACTCACAGGTCATGTCCTGGATGTGTCAATATACATCAGTTGCCATCTTAATTAGTCCACCCACACTGACTAAAGAGAGAACCTACTAGCCCCAAAAAGCACAGAGTTGCAGTACATGGACTGATCTCTTCGTCCCAAAATCATAATGAAGACATATTAAATTTCGCCAAGACATGATTTTGATCATGAATTGATTTATTAGTATGTGATTTATACGACATGAATTAGTATATCAATAGATTCGTTAAAAAATACTTATTCACATTTGATTCATATCTTATAAACCATGTATTAATGGAGTGATTTTTTTGTTGAAGGCTTGTCTTAACAAAACCTAGTACACCTTAAACATGAAATGCGGGGAGCGGTCCGTGGCAATCACGCAACTGTCAAAGCCTGTCTCATGGATAGAAACATAAATGCCGCCAAGGTATCAACTTGTCAAGAATGCAAAGACAAGTGACAACACTCTTCTGAATCTAGGGCAAGCAAACAACCCGTAATGTGCGTCCTCAACAACACTTGGTGTAACCGTCACTCTGTCGTGGCACGTAAAGTTTCTATGAATGCTGCCTATTTGCCGACAACTTACTTTTCGCCACTCGTTGTCCATCTTGTAGTGTAAGCGGACTCCTTATCACACATGGGAGTATAAAGATATAAAATTTCTTGCTATCCAGATTTCACGATTCAAGAAACCCTTCTTAGCGGATATGGTTTCACTTCTTTATGAGTGATGGTGGTAATTGCGGTGTCGTGTCTTACCGTACATCTTTCGTGCTCCTTACGAAGCCCTTCAGGTTCTTCCTATCCCTTCCATAGCGGGTCTCACCACTAGATCTTGTTTGCGTAATGAATGGTGTGAGGAGGACACAATGATGTAGAGACTATTTTTTCCGTCGGCATCTGTTGGTGTGTCGGTGTATTCCGTTTTCGGTTGTTTTCGTCGATTTTTTTTGCAACTATGTACTGGGGGCTCTTTTGCATATGGTTTTAATCCATTTTCCCAAACTAAGGAATAATTATGTTTCCTCGTATAAATAAGGGTGAGACTACATCTAAGTTGCCTGATTTTTAAGCAAAAGACTTAAAATCTTAGTTGACATATCATAGCCCTCGGATTGGGATCTAGATGCTATTTCATTGTTCTTTCTTGAGAGAATTCCATATTTGCCATTGAAAATTTGCCCATATGCCCAAATGCCACTCAAAATTTGCATGTTCTAATTATGCCACTCAAATTTTGCATGGGATAAAAATATGCCACTACCATTAGTTGACCGTTAAGTCTATTGTCAGTTTTTTCATATTGACCGAAATGCCCCTAGACACTGGACTATTATCTTTTGAACATTACGTTGTTGGAATGCTTGTGATCACATATGTTAAAATTATGATGAGTTTTAGTATTCCTCTCCGGCCGGAATTACTTACCGCAGATTTTGTACAAAGTTGTACTAAATCAATGACAAGTAAATCCGACTAGAGGGAGTATATTATTCTGCTAAATTTATTATGAAATTTGTGATGTTAACTAAAATCAAGGGTAGTGTTGATGGATTTTTCTAGTTTTCATGCTAAAATCATTGTTGTTGAAACTTACGCCAAAATGTTTTGTTAATGGCATCTTAAAAAACTAGAATTATAAGTTCTCTAATATGAGTACTTTGTTGTAAAGGGTAAATCAACATACTACCTAGGGGCAAAATTGTCTTTTCATCTCTTACTGAACGGTCAACTAGAGCTCAACTAATAGTAGTGTCATATTTGTAACATGTACAAAATTTGAGTGGCAATATTTGGAATAGGCAAATTTTGAGTGGCATTTCGGCACATGCTCAAATTTTCAGTGGCAAATATGGAATTCTCTCTTATTTATTCCATCGTTTGTTCTGAATCTTAAAACATGAACCATATCCGGTAATTGAAAGCATCAACTTATCTCTAAATAAAAATCAGACAACTTAGATATAGAAAGACCGTATAAATAACGGGAGCGTCCAATTCCTTTGTTTTCTTTCCTCGGAAAGAAGACCGTATATATAACGGGAGCGTCCAATTCCTTCATTTTCTTTCCTCGGAAAAAATAGGTCAAAAGAAACAACTCCACGACATACTGGAATACAAGAATAATCTTGTCAAGTAGACAACCCTCGTTCCACTTTCACCCACATCGAATCAACTCAACCAGTTCACCTAAAAATACTAAAAACCAATCTCTGCCGCCCAGGTGCCATCCATGGAGCAAGAGAACACATGTGAGATTCCGCACACAATAAAGGGTAATATGCTAGCCGTGCATGCCATCATCGATCACTCACGGAGTATCACCATGGACGATCCCCAATTCCCCAGCCGCCCCTTGCACTAGTGGCTGCGCGCGCGCGCGCGCTGTGCCGGGCGGGGGTCTCTCCGGGAAGCTAGCTCACCATGCAAATCGATCCATCCGCCGTGGTCGCCATCAGATTCCAGGGTCATTATTGCAGGGAAAGGAAGAGAGAGGCAGAGGGCGCCATTAGAACGGGCTACGGGTCCCTCCGGCCGGCTGACTGATCGATGCGTCGATGGATCAGATATCAGAGAGGGGGCAGGGGCAGGGTATGATGAGGATCGATGCCTTTTGAGAAAATGTCGAATGATCTTAATGGTCTTTTGGGAGGGATGGCAACGGCCATGATATGCTTTGGAATAATCAACAGTGAACTTCTAATCACCTTGTTCTGACTTCTGGCCACAGTGCGTGTACAAACGGCTTGCTGCCTGCTGATGTGCTTGATAGGGAGACGGAGTCGTCGTCCCAGAAAAGAAGACGACCGCTCTTGGGCAACTCGGGCGATGATGCAGCGTCCTCCGCCAGCGAACAACACCTGGGAACGTGATCTCGTACAACATTTTTTTTCGACAAAGGGCAATATATTAGGATCATGAAGATATCAAATACATCCGGTGTCTGCAACAACACAATGTCAAGAACCAAACGAGATATTGAGGATGCACACAGCAAGAAAAAAAAGTCCAAAGCAAACGACGACATACAACATATGCCTGCATAATTAGCTTATTCGATTTGACTCCTTTAAAATTTTTGTGATGGTCAATGTAAACTACTCCGTGCTAGAAATGAGTTCCATATGGCCTTCCTTTTTAGTTTTTACTCTGACCATGATTATTGTGTACAACTGAAGTTCAAGAAAGCGTGCTAATTTTTTTTGGCATCCGACATGTGGGTCCCACTTGTCAGAAACATAATCAAATGCTCTTAATTACCTGATTTGGGTTCTGTGAGAAGATAAAAGTGTGGTTTTATGAGACTATTAGTCATAACTGTGATCCCTTGAAACTCTAACCTTAAGTAGTGTGGTTTTATGAAATTTACCGGTGAATAAATGGAGAGAAGAGAAGTTACTATTTCTTGGTGGCAATTCGTGGCTTACAGGCAACGCCATTCAGGAGCATGCATCTCGGTAGCATGCGTCCAGATTCATATGTTCACATTGCAATTACGTGGAGTCTATATATTGAGTGCAACCTTTTGAGCTTTTTTTATCAACAGTTTTGTGATTAATATACGAGGAATTGAGGTGCCGGCCTATAGCTCGTTCGTGCAACCAAATCACGTTGAATGTCAAAACCCACATGGCAAACGATGTCAACAGTACGTCGATCGCCGGCCCGCACCCAGTCAGCTAAGCCGAAGGAACGACGGTCGAAAGACGATCCGTCGCTGTACGTACACACCTCTTTGTCCTCTCGGTGCACGTACCCGTCCGGCGTGTCACATATGTGTAAGGTGAAACGGATCACGGCGCACTCGATGGATTGAGCGCCCTGATAGATGCTATAGCTAATGCGTGTAGCCATCCCGGCTGGGGACACGGGCTTTGAATTTGCAGGAGGCCTTTCTGTATGTTCTGTCCATTCAGGTTCAGGTGGGCATGCATGTATGCATGGATGTTTCCTTACTGCCTGCCTCCACGGACTACCAACAATGTGCATCACCGAGTTTCTAATTAATACTCTCTTTCGTTTGCCTAACGTAAATATACAAATTGGTCTCAGCAAAGCACCCAAACGGTTAAGTCACAATCGTGCTGCATAACCTTTATGATGTCAATCTGTTCAAACTCTTCCTATTTGGTTTGAACTTTTTGTTTTAAAATTAAAAATATGAGAGTGTTTTAAACAAGCTGTGAGATGTCGATTTACATGCACAGTCTTGTGTGCAGAGCAGCCAGCTGCCACTGAGGTGGACTTCTGATGTCTCTCCAAAATGAAACTTTGGCCCCTAATTTTCGTTCTCGTGCGGATAGGTATGCCACTAAATACCTTGCTTTTTGACGGACTAGAGGATACGATGGGAAGCCCCAGATGATTGACGCAAGGATCATTAGCACACTATAGCGACTAATGCAAGGTCTAGCCACAGAGTCATATTTTATTAGAGTTGCGTAATGGTTTGTTTACTCAGGAGATCACCCTTTTGTCGGGTGTTATATATAGTGGAGTTACTTTGCTGATGAGGCCTCCGGAAAGGAGTGGTTGGTGTCTGGGAATATTGGAAAATATTTCAGGGCTAAGGTGTACGAACTCCAAAATTTCCTTCGCTTTTTGTCATTTCTTTCACCTCGGGTGACTTGGAAAGACGGATTTTCTGTCTTCACATGCTGTCGGGCTCGACGCATGTAAAAAAAAGGAAAGTAAAGCACGGGCGGCAATGGGATCGCAGGTCCGGTGGTACAATTCTCTGCTGGATTGAAAGCTGTGTTACGTGGGTTAGTGCGTTGATGATAGCTTTAGCAAAGAAAAAGCCTGGAGCAATTTCGGCATCATATATGTTGCCCCTCCACATGTCAAATGTTTAGAGGTCACGGCCGGATTTGATGAGGGCGTCATTAGGTACACTGAAAGAAAATTCGGTGATCATTTCAGTCTACCCATGCATAGCAGACAAACAACTTGAATAGTGGAAGAAACATAAATAGTGGACTTGCAGCAATATCAGTGGCGGAGCTAGGATTTTCGTTCAGGGTGGGGCGACTAAATTCTTTTTTAGGTTCAGTACGATCGATGTACCATGACAATACACAAGTGTAGAATTTATCGAGCGAACAAAAAAAACTGATTTATAAGGTCTTAAATGTCTCAAATTTGCATAAAAGAACAGTACATATACAAAAATTACCAATTCATCAATTATCTTGTTTCAATCAGGCATGGATATTTGATAGCAAATCAGGTAAATTTTTACAGAAGTACTCTACAAAAATCTTCTACCCAATCTGAACAATTATCAATCAATGTAAAGAAACAGCTAATGATCTCAATTCTCAAGAAATCGCACCTTAAGTTAGTCTTGAAAGCCTTGGAACGAACAAGATTGGAACTTAGTGTCCTACTCTGCCCGGCGACGGCATGGCCGCCTTGGAAACGGATGACGGCACGCCTGCTCCTCGCCCTCGCGTCCTGTTTCTCCTCGCACGCACAGGGAAGCATGACTGCAGGGAAGACGAAGAGTCGGGGTGGCCGGGCGTGTACGATGCGTTCGCGGCTCGCGAAAACATCCGTGCGCCCATGCAGTTGGAGTTGGCGTGAAATTCTACCTGTTAGTTTTTGGCTGGAGAGTGCTTAACCGAGATGGGCTTTTTTCTGTCTTTTTTTCCTTTTTGCTAACAGGTACAATGTGTGCCTGATTTTTAGGATGGTCCTAGCCCCACCGTGCCACCCTGCTGGCTCTGCCGCTGAGCAATATCATGTTCAAAAGCTAAATAGGTGGCTTTTGAGGCCCTGTTTGATTAGACTTAAATACGGTTCACATATGGCTTATAAAAATCTGATTTCGTTAATGAAATCGGGGGTCTAGCCCCTTTTACTCTAAAAAAAATATCATCTAACAATATCAAGATAAAAATCAAAAGTCAAGCTGAAAGCACCTAAATCGGCGTTTTTTGTGGTTTATAAGCCAAAATTCAAAAGTCACGTTTAAGCCTAACTAAACAGGTCAAAAGCCAAAAGCCAAAGCTACATTTAAACAAAACAAAACAGAATCTAATACAGTATGATGCGTGACGCAGATGCGGCCGGGGACAACAATTCTCCCAAGGAAAAAAAAGATTGAGAACGGATGGTTAATTTGTATGGACTCGAAACAACAATGAAAGACATAATAATTAAAGAGAAGTCATCTAAAATGCACTTTTTGCCCCTTTAAAAAAAAACACTTTTTGCACATCATTCAACTATTCGCACGTCATCCACAAACTCAACATATTTATCCTGTTCCAACAGTAAGATGGGCTAAATTACCTGGTACCTAAAGCAAGGCAACGATGCTTAGTGCTTGATCTGGTCGGCAGATGGGTACTTTCACAGACACTGTAAGCCAAGTATTGCATCAGACCACCTCGACTGCTCAGTAAACCACTACCTGACATGAAAAATTTGCAGTCGTTATTCTCCTTCCGAAACAAATTTGCCGTCTAATTCTACTGTTCTGCACACACCGGCCGGACATTTGTGTCCCATGATACTGACATCCATTTCTATACTCGTTTCAGGATGCATCTAGTACGTAGTTGGTATGCACAACTGCACAAGCACGTACAGCATTTGCTGCGGTCGGGAAAATAGTGGTCGAAATATTACATGTATCTAAATATTTTTTAAAAATAAATATATTCATATTTGGACAAATTTGACTCAAGAATTTAGAGTTAGAGGAAGTACTGGATATGGACGGAGAAAAAAAGAGACAGTCTCCTCGATGGCCACTTTTCCTTTTCTTTCTGCGCGCCATGTGGCAGCCGTACAATGCGCTTGAAATCGAGCTTCTACCCTCCTGGACAAAGGAACTGTCTACAAAATTGCAAAAGGCAGCCGGCGAGTTTGAAGTGATTTTGAGTTTTATCTTTTGACAGCTTGAAGCCTTTTTTTTTAGGGGGAAAAAAGGGTCAACGCCCATGTTTTTTCTAAGCTTTGGCCCAATAACAGGGCTCAATTTGGGCTGGATTTTCGCGCGAGGGCTTTAACCTGCCCTTCACAAAGGTATGCCAGTAGTACGTAGTACCTGAAGATTCCGTCTCGGCCCAAGCACAGGCCCAACATCCAAGAGCAGACACAGGCCTTGTTCATTGCCTCTCTCTCAAAAGAAAAGGCCTTGTTCATTGCATTTGTATTTAATTTCATTTTGCTGCCTACCTTTTCAATTTCTTCGGCTTCTCGCCAACGCAACGGTTGAGCTAACCTTAACCTACATCACTACATGTGTGCCCGGCTTGAGCCCAAGCCTGCTCTACTTAAAATGTGGCTTGCAAAAATTTTGTTCGAGATTTTCCTTAATATGATTAGTCGAACGTTAATTACCACCTTATTATGATTTACCCGCAATTTTTTTTACCAAGAATGGTCATGCCAAAACATTGAGATTAGACAGAAGATGAGACATCTTCTTTGTCTAGTGGTCTCCGCAACCATATGATAGCATGGGATTTTACCCAGGCATGGGTGGTTGGGCCGGCCTCCTCAGGTTTCACTTTTCATTTAAAGTCCAACAAAGATAATAAAAAATGTGATATTTTTAAGAAAAGTAAATTGCACAAAAACACATACACAGAGTCTTCCGTGACAAGAAACCACGAACCTAAAGTCTTTTAACTGATACCTACGACATGAAGACTAATGAATAAAAAAAAACCCGAAGTACCCAGTTTGCCCAAGTCAATCGTGGCTCACATGTCATGCACAGGAGCCAATTATGTTGGATGTGGCTCTCTCTGTGCCCAGATCGAGCCGGCTCGAGATGGGAGCTTGCATTATCTCTTTCATCGGATCAACTTGTCTTCCTCCGCACCGGCGGATCAAAATCGCAGCTGGCCGCGAGCACCGGCGACCTCACTGCCACTGCGTCGGAGCAGACGATTCACCGCTCCTGCTCCTGCCACCAGGCTCGTACAGGGATAGATCCTCTGCGGATTTGGAGGAGCCGGAGGCGAGGACGCGGAGGGCATTGGGGCGGAACTGCGAGGAGATTCGGCATACGAGGCGGCCAGCGAGGCCTCTGCCGTCCGTATCCGTCGACGGCTGGTCAACGCCGCACCTCCGTCACTCCGCGCTCCGGCGAGATCTCCATGGTCGCCGCCCCCCTGGTCGAGGCCCGTCGCCGCCGCAAGTCCGCGCTCGTCGAGGCCCGCCACGGGCACCACTCCGGCGAGATCTCTTCTACTGGCTACCTCCTCGCCGCGCTCAGCTCCTCCTTTCTTCAACTTCCTTGGTGTTGGCCGGAGGTGGTACTCCAAGAGCGTCAGCCATCAGACACGAGAGAGAGAGAGAGAGAGAGGGAGATCTGCCTGTAGCTTCGATGGTGCAGCAGCGTTGCGCCGGCCGCGGGCTTGAGCGCCGGCCGGCCGGCCGGCTGGCCGCATGCTTGAACCAAAGATGATCCCAGAGAGAAAGACAGTGAGCAGCTGGGAATGGATAACACAAGCTGATGGCTGCACTGGAGCCGGCTCGAGCGGCCGGAATGAGCTGGAGCCAAAGAACTGGCTCCTGTGTATGACATGTGGGCCACAAAGGTTAACTAGCGCTAACCGGACAATTTCGTTGTTATTCATTAGTCTTTATGTTGTGGGTATCAATTAAAAAAACACCGAGTTCATGGTTTTTTGTTACAAGAGCCGCTACGTATAGGTTTTTTTGCAATTTACTCTTTTGAAAAATAGGCACGCATAATCATTTATCCAAAATTGAATAATTTAAGAGAAAATACCACAAGAGGTCCGTAAACTTGGCAAGTGGGAACAGCTAAGCCCATAAATTCTAAATCATACGATTTGACATACTAAACTTGCAAGCAGGAACACTTTTGAAAACTTGCAATCCAAATCACGTTTTAGAACAGAAATGTGCCATGTGGTGGCTAAAATGGATATTACCAAAGTTTTGCAGTGAATTTTCTACCAGACTTGCATCTCTTTAATTTTCCAAATAATCCCTGAATCTTTTTCAATCTTTCCGGCTTGTCACATGTGAGTCCAGGAGTTCTGACCAGAAATGAATTGTAAAGAAAATCTTGGCAAGTTTTTTCCTTGTCGTCTAATGAGCTTGCTAGTGAGGGATTTGAAAAACAACAGGAATTCCAATAACTCGAATGGAGAAATAAAGACGAAATGAGGCTTGGACCGCAAGAAAAAAAGAGGGAGGCTTGGAATATTTCACAATGTCAGCTGCCACATGACATGTTTGAGTTCTAACATATGATTTGGTCTGAAAGTGTTCTCGTCTGTCAAGTTTAGGATTAAAATGCATGATATACAAGTTTATGGACTAAATTGTTCTCATCTATCAAGTTTATGGATCTCTGATGCCATTTCCTCTTAACTTTTATATTTTTAACATCAAAAGAGTTTTTTTTAGCCTTGGCCAGGTTATGCCTCGGCTTGAGGTTTCGGTTTCACTGACGGTCTTTACGAAGCCCGATCGCGAGTAGTGGCTCAGAAATAAGATAAGCTGGTCCATTTACTCATTTGCGCTCAAGTATTCGTTCATGGTCAAGATTCGATGAAATAATATATGACGATCGCTGTGTTTTTCATAGATTGCAAGCGGCATGTAAACATTTAGTTGGTCTCATCCGTAAGATATTAGTCGGTCTCACTTGTCAACATTTTATCGGTTTCACCTGTCGAGAAGTTAAATGGACAAACTATGACGAAAACGCCTTGTGTGTAGACTAAGGACAAACTGAGCAACGGCCAACGTTACAACAAAATACTCGTATGGAATAAACCCAATTATCAAAGACCGATGAACTTGGGTTATATGATAAGGAATTAAGAATCCACACCTAATTGATGGACCAAATCTAACCTCACCGACAACCCTGCCAACGGTTAACACAGATATCTGTTCCAGTTCCGACTGACAATTGGGCCCCACCGGATCACGTGGTCCCACCCGTCCGTCTCCAGCACCTCGCCACAGCTCAGATCCGCGGCGCACTACCCACCCACTCCAGTGTCTCCCCTCCTCACTCGCCCACCCCGATGGCCGGCGGCCGCCCGTTCAGGCCATCGGCGCCGCGCCGCGCCGCGTTCGCTGCTCTACTGACGCTCCTCCTCCTGGCAACCCTTTCATTCCTCCTCTCCTCCGCGCCCGCCGCCTCCACCCGCTCCTCGCCCTCCCCTCCGTCGTCCCGCCTCGCCGCCATCCGCCGCCACGCCGCGGACCACGCGGCCGTCCTCGCCGCCTACGCCGCCCACGCGCGGAAGCTCAAGGAGGCGTCCGCCGCGCAGTCGGTCTCCTTCTCCGCCCTCTCCTCCGACCTCTCCGCCCTCTCCTCCCGCCTCGCCTCCCGCCACTCCCTCCCGGAGGACGCGCTCAAGCCCCTCGAGAAGGAGGCGCGCGACCGCATCAAGGTCGCCCGCCTCCTCGCCGCCGACTCCAAGGAGAGCTTCGACACGCAGTCCAAGATCCAGAAGCTCTCTGACACCGTCTTCGCCGTCGGCGAGCAGCTCGCGCGCTCCCGCCGCGCCGGCCGCATGTCCTCCCGCATCGCCGCTGGCTCCACTCCCAAGTCCCTGCATTGCCTCGCCATGCGCCTCCTCGAGGCCCGCCTCGCCAAACCATCCGCCTTCGCCGACGATCCTGACCCATCCCCCGAGTTCGAAGACCCCTCGCTGTACCACTACGCCGTCTTCTCCGACAATGTTTTAGCCGTCTCTGTCGTAATTGCCTCCGCGACGCGCGCCGCCGCTGATCCCTCGCGCCACGTCTTCCATGTGGTCACTGCGCCCATGTACCTGCCTGCCTTCCGTGTCTGGTTCGCGCGACGCCCGCCTCCACTTGGCGTGCACGTCCAGCTTCTCGCCTACTCTGACTTCCCGTTCCTTAATGCGTCCTTCTCCCCGGTCCTCAGGCAGATCGAGACCGGCCAGAGGGACGTGGCATTGGTTGATTACCTGAGATTTTACCTCCCGGATATGTTCCCCGCCCTGACGAGGGTAGTGCTCTTGGAAGATGATGTGGTCGTCCAAAAGGACTTAGCAGCGCTATGGCATGTAGACTTGGATGGGAAGGTGAATGGTGCTGTGGAGATGTGCTTCGGGGGGTTCAGGAGGTACAGGAAGTATCTCAACTTCTCGCAGGCCATTGTGCGAGAGCGGTTTAATCCCAGCGCGTGTGCATGGGAGTATGGGGTCAATGTATTTGATCTTGAGGCATGGCGACGGGATGGTTGCACGGAGCTGTTCCATCAATACATGGAGCTGGTGAGTTCCGTTGATCTTCTGTTACAATTTTCAGGAAATAGTTTTGTGGTCCATTGTTTTGATGTGTGGTTCCGCCAGTTATTCATGCTTGGTGTCTGATATAGTTATATTGTTGTGTCTTGGTTAGTGCATATTTTAATTTTGCAGTTTCAGTAGCTTGGGTGCAAGTCCAGCTGTGCAAGTATACTTAAGTTTCTTTGTCACTGGCATTATTCTAATCATGTGATTTAGGAACCTTCATTTTGCCTTTACTCATTGCTTCGAAACTCTCTCATACTTGAAACGTAAAACAAAAATGTTGCCCAGAAAATTTCCTAACTGAAACTTGGTTGTCATGCAATTGATTATGTTTTGACTGATCCCTAAGCATTTATGTTTAATGGCCAACTCAGCAATCACTATGTTAATGGAACCTTTATCTGCAATTTATGTTTGCATGCTATTCTGTCAAACAATATATTCTGCAGTGCCCTGTCCTATGTAATATCTGTTATCAATTTTGCGTCATGATATGCAATTTTGTGATATATGTGTGAGTATATGAACCAATATTCTTTTGGCAGAATGAGGATGGGGCACTCTGGGATCCAACATCCGTTCTACCTGCTGGCCTGATGGCATTCTATGGCAATACAAAGCCACTTGACAAGTCATGGCATGTGATGGGTCTTGGATATAATCCAAGCATCAGCCCTGAGGTGATCCGTGGTGCTGCAGTGATACATTTTAATGGGAATATGAAGCCGTGGCTTGATGTCGCTTTCAATCAGTACAAGGCTCTGTGGACCAAGCATGTTGACACCGAAATGGAATTTCTTACGCTATGCAACTTTGGTCTCTGAAGTAATTAAGAAATGCTCCAAGAATAAGGCAGCCACCATATTGTTCTTTTTATGGCGAAATAGCCTATACTAGTATTATCTCTGTTATCTGTAGTGAAGTTTCATACCTTTGTGGTGGTCAACAACGTTCTTGTAGATTTTTAGCCTGTTTGCTGATAGTATTTATTTTGTTAGCTAAGATGTACTGGATCATTGTGGCATAGTTGAAGGAAATTATAGATGAACATTTGTGTACTATCTGTAGCAAACATATCTCCAACTGTATTTATTAATTGGAAGGAAAAGTTGTATCCAGGTTGCCATTTTATTCTTTTATATTTGCCATTTTGGTTCACTAATAGTTACTGACAATATCATTGATTGTTTTAAGTATGATATTGCCATGTTGGTTAGCAGAACTGCATAGATGGGCAAGAACTTCATTTGCAGATTGTTTTAAAGTACTGCATGGGAACAAAGCTTCTACCTGGCTTTTTTCACCTACTATCTAGAACCCCAGGTTTGTTAACTAGTTCCTCCATACAGGATAATGAATGTATATTTTGTTTCGATTTAATTTAGGCCTTTAGTGTGGATGCTTGCTTTTCTTCCAGGCATTTGGTTATCTTCTACTGGAACAATTAAATAGTTTGGTGTTTATTACCCAGTGTATAATATGTATCCAATACCACATATAGGTAATATCCACATAGTTTGTTGAATTGCAATCAAATTTGCGTCGTTGACCTCTTAGAAAATTTGAAGGTATAATGTAGATAACATTGTCATGCTTGCTCATGCTTGGTATAGCATGCTTTTGCAGTTATCTATCTTGACCTAAGCAAGTTTCTGGTTCTACTAGATACCTGTTAGTAGATTGAATTTTATTTACTGCAAGTCTGATATATTTTCGTCCCTTCTCATCCTGTTTTAAGATCTGGCAATCGCTGATTCCTCCCATATTTCTCTCCCTTTATATGCGACAGTTTGATAGGTCCTGAGGGTATGGATTTCATTATTCCAAGAATGTCCTGAACTTGAGAATCTCGGTGTTCAGGGTAAATATGAGTTATCAACTTATCACACCAAGTGAAACATGGATAACTTAACAACATTTACAGATTCAGTGCGAAGAATTGTCGATAGTTGTTCCTGCTCTCTTGATGCCTTGCTGGGACTATCTTTTGAGGCAGTTTCATATATAAATTCTTCTCTGATATTCATCTGGCATTATATCCTGTTGTATTGGCTGTGCTTATATCATTGCTCTTACTATGGTTGTAATTAACTTGTATTTTTGGTTGGAGTTATCAGCATTTTTGCACCAATTCAGGTGCATGCTCAACTACTTGTCTACTGGCTGCTGCATAAACTCAACTCAATGCTTTTGCTACTGGTTTTGACAATACCATCCATTCGCACAATAAGAATTGCTGGACACTTCATACAACAGGTTCTGGTATTTTATCGTATTGATAGTACTATTAGTTGGATGGTACTTGGCGTAATATTATTTTAGCTTAGTTATGCCTAGCTGCCATAAACTATTTAAGTTGCTAGTTTCTTCTCTCCCACCTAGATTTTCATTTGTCCTTCGCTTTTTACATTGAGGAGACTGGTAAGTTCCAAAAACTCTCTTTCGTACACACTTTTATTTTCTCTGATGAAGCTAAACATCCAACCTTTTATGATGGTTCGAGAGGTAGGTAAGTAGGTAAGTGGATGGCCTGTTTTCTTGCCAATTATACATAACTCTGTGTTCCCAGCAACTTACTGAGGTCCGTTTTTCAGTGACTTTGCAATGTGGAGAATACGGCGTGCCATCCTCTGTTTTTGAGTAACTTTGCATTGGTTTTCAAAGTCGTGGAACAATCTGTACTGTACCCTTGTATGTAGAATGGGTACCCTTGTGTGTGGAATGCGCACCACTTGTATGTATTGGATTGTTGCAGGAAGTAATTCTTTCTTTTCGAGCATTTACACTGATACCGTTACTTGCAGGTTTTCTAACCAGTTCTGCTGCCCTTTCCAGGAAACTGCTATTTCCACCGCTCTCGGCCTTAAGCCCGAAGGTATGGCCTTCCTGACTTGACACAATACCGGTTATAGGAATTCTGTTACTCCTTCTAGTTCATATTACTTGTCGTAGTTTTGTTTAGATACGCATGTACCTACACAATAAAATGCGATAAGTATCTAGACAAAGCCGCGACTGTCGTGGAGCACATACCCACGTCAGCGACAAGTAATATGGATCGGAGTGAGATTTGTGATATGAACTGTTCTTAGTAAGGCCCAGGTCGCCAGTGTTGAGAAACTAATGCCTTTTTTCTTTTCTTTTCTTTTTTTGCGGACAGAAACTAATGGCTTTCACTGTAAAAGTCACGTCATAATTTGAAATTGTTGACAGAAACAGGCTGTTGTCAAAGCAAGGCGGCCCAACTATCTTCATGAAGAGTTGAAGACCGACCTGTGGGCCAGGCCAATGGTAGAAGTGAAAACTACTTTATCTCTGCCTGAAGAAAGAAACGGATTTGCTCGACGAATCAGCAAGATGCTGGAGTATATGGTCCGGCCGGTCTTCTGACTAGGGAACTACTGTCAAAACGGATGTCCCTATCGCACGCTGGCCGTGGTTGATACTTTGCCGGCCTCCGATCCGACCGCGACGACGTCCCGTGATAGCAACAGCGATGAATCCATTTCAGCTTGTCACGGGCATGCGTGCGTTTGTAAGATTTGGCGCAACTAGCCCGCGATCTTTCCCTTCTTTTTCTGTGAGGAAGGGATTTGCCGCTGATTATATTAAGAAATCGGGTTTGTACGGATTAAAAGCAATCCCCGGTCGTTTACTAGGTGTTACCTCCGGGACGTTAATTGAGATTGCTTTTCTACCGTATGGCATGGTGCTGCTTAATTATCAGAATCATTCGTGGTTCTTTTCCCTGAAGTGATTAAACCATTTCTTCTTCTTTTTCGAGAAAGAAACCTTGGTCTCTGCATTAATCGATGCACATAGGTTATTAAATCACTCACTTATATTAGTTTTTTGTGTTTTTCTAATCAATCATGATCGTTTCACACTCCATGCGGCAAAGAGATGAACGCGCGTGAGGCTCTAGTTCAGGATGAGCCAGTGGCGGAGCCAGCCTAGTTCAACAGCCTGGGCAAAACCTTTATAAATTAGCATTTGGCTAATATCTAATAAGCCTTCACATAACTACACTAATTAGCAGTAAAAAAATTGCCGAGCCCGGGCAGCTGCCCGGGGTGGCTGGGCGGTGGCTCCGCCGGTGGGATGAGCAAGCGCCCTCCGGCCATGCCAATCGAGTCTGCAATGCCACCGACTATAAGAAAAACTCACAGACACCGGCTACCTTGCCCCTTACCTATCGCGGTCCTTTATCTTCCCCTACTACTGCCATGGCGTACTTACGAGATTCGTTCCAGTGCAGCAACTCCATCTTTCACTTCGACGAGAAGTGTGAGGCTGGCGAAAGTCTGTTTCCTCCTAACTCGATGACTCGGTGAGATTTTGGCCTCCCGAGTCAGAGAACGATGTCCGCTACGAGGCCAATGAGGCAGAGGACGGTGACGAGATGGAGGACGACGAAGAAGAATCCTCGTCATTTTGCAGCAGGCTCGTTTCCCCAACCATCAGTGGAGCGGATTTTGTGCCCGTCAGTAAAATGGATTTTTTCTAGGTAGTGAGTATGCTCATCGCTTGCATGGTGGCGTTGTGAGGAACGACATGGGTGCGAGAGGGGGGAGCTTTGGTATATCGAATCAGAGCTGCTTCGTTCCACCTTTCCATCTTGCGACCTAAGTCACATGGAAATGACCAGAGGTGGTGGAGAGAAAGCTTTGTCCAAAATTGTTGATTCTGAATAGATCTGACTGTACTCAATGATTTTTGTGAGCTCCACCATGTCACCTTGGCAGTTAGAGCCAGCACCATCTTCTTTTGGTCCACATGCGTTGAAGATTTTGTAATTCATATATTTGGATCTATTGCATGGAAACAAAACTCGTATTGGATGGGAATATTGCAAACAATTGTCAAACAGAAGTTAAGGTTTGAGAACATATATTGTCATGTTTGGTATTGGCAATATTTATGCCCAGGCAGTTTATGTCAAAGGGATCAACTTTGGTTACACTTGAGACAGGAATTTAGACAAGTTTAGGCCCTAGGGATCGATGTAATATCCTACTCCTATGTTTGGTGGTGTTATTGATCCTGCCTCAAAGTTCTCAAGCGATCAACACAACAGAACTAATCTTTCTAGCTGGTCGCTTTGATCTGTCTGTGTAAGGGTTACTTGTTGTATCCTGTTCTCTACGGGTTTTTCCCCCTTGTTCCCGCTTATATAGTACGACCGGTTTAGGGTTACATGTCTCCACTTGGTTATAAGGAAAGATTTCCCTATGCGAAAAGATGAGTGTGTACCTAAAATATCAGAGAGCTTACTTGGTAGCTGCTCCAAGCTAGCTAATACGGGACCCCCCGTGTGGAGGTCGGATACCTTCCCGAATGTTCCCCTATCCTCTGTTTGTTTGGGGCTACTTAGCCATGCCCAGAGTCCAATGACATCGTCACATATGTAATCAATATATTGAAAACAAATTATCATACTTTAAAAGGATAATTCTATTGTGTTTGAAACAAATTTGGTCATATAAAAAACAATTTTGTTTTTGGAGGACCAAATGCTGCCCATCGGAATTCTCTATTGGATATAAAATTAAATGTTCTTATGTCGGGGGACATGGACCATGACATTGGACACAACTGTTACATCAAAACAAATAGTTGCACCTGAAGAAAATTTTAGCAGCATTGCAAATAATATTCAATCATGTAGAAAGAAAAGGTTAATCGATTGCGTCTACCACATATCCAACTGACGTGGAGTAGGCGGATCGGGTATCGGGATGCATGGGTTAAATCTAGTCTCCGCTTTCTCTTTGCGCGCAACCGAGGCCATGGGTCAGGATTGTAATATACTAACTCATTGTCACAAAAAATGGCGTCCAGCCATTTTGCGTTTTAACTCTGACCAACAATTACACGAAAGATATGTACGAGGACATGCTACAAAACAATTATATCATTGCACTCATGCTCAAAGAAAAAAAATCTGATGACATAAAAACATAATATAGAATCTAAATATTAACTGCTACTAACTGATGGTTAAAATTGAACTTCAACTTGAAGTCTTGAAGAATGCGCGAGTGTCAACAACAACAAAAATTCATAAAAAGAGATAGTACATGCTAATTTTCCATTTCTGTACTTACCAAATTGTAGTTCATGCACCATTTAACTGCCGGCAAATATTGTATCTCCAGCAAAAGTCCAATAGCCAATGCAGATTGCCTGCCGGCAAAACTTTTTGCCGTCAGCAATAAAGCGGCCAGCCTCAACTGCCGGCAAAAAACTCTTCTTGGCAGGTTAGCTGCCGGCTTAAGTGACTTTTGCTGGTAGTTTGACTGTCTTGACGTCTGGGACGTCGTGTAGTGTGAGCAAGCAAACGATACTCTTACTTAGTTGCCACTCTTTACGTTTCATAATTCTTATCGTTGTTTTAGGTCACCACGAGAAGAAAAAAAAGAGAGAGGCATGACAGGTTTTCGGTCGTGTGTGCGTTTACCAATTTATTGATCAATTCTTTTTGCGTTCATGTGATTAATCTTTGACAAACCCAACGTAGAGGAAGTAGTAATTAACTTATTCTAACTAAATCTGCTATGTCACTGTCTCCTGGTACGGTAGGCCTAATCTACACCCCCCGTCACTAAACATCAAAACGGCGTGGACCACACCCAAATCTAATAAAAAATGATTAGAGTCTTCCAATCCAATTACTCCACATCAATTAGGAATATTAATAAGCACGACACACTACCGGTGGGAACAACAGTCTACGTACTAGCAGTCTAGCAGTAGACCAAAAGGGCAAAAGCAGTCAGTCTACGTACACATGCATGACTGTCGGATGGCCAGCAGCTTTGAGAAATGATTCTTTTCTTCATCAAAAGAAAAAAATGATCCGTTTCAGACACAACCAAAAACGCACTAAAATCCATGGCACTTTTCTCGATCATGAAGAAAAAATTGCCAAGTAACAATTAGAATTAGAGCGTCCATTTCGATCGACGACGTCATCTAACGGCTCGAGATGGAATCACCGGTGCATCAGACGCTAATCATAGCCGTGCACTACTCCATGGCTTTGGATCGGGGGTGCAGAAGGAGCGCAGGCGGCAGAGCTGCAGAGAGGATGAAAGTCGAAGCGCAAAACAGGTCTTTCTGGAAAAGCAGCCGCGGCGCGGCAGTAGAGGCAAAGGAAAAGAAATGCAGTAGTATCGCGCGCGTGCACTTGGTCCGGAAAGGAGCTAGAGTGGGAGTAAATAGTGATACTACGGCACGATTTAAAGCTGCTGTTCATATATATACGCTGATGATCTGGCTCTGCTCTCGCAACGAAAGTGATAAAAGCAAAGGAAAAGCTGCTGCACATCATCCTCTTAGCAGTGTGCGTCTGTACAATCGTATACGTACGTTTAGCTTGTTTGCGTTTTGCAAAGCCCAGCGGAAGAGAGAGATGAGATTCCCCTCCCGTTGGCTGTCTGTCTCTGTCGCTAGGAGCGAGAGCAAATGATGCAGGGAGGAGGAAAAGGACGCGACGCAAGTAACGCTCTGTGTGTGTGTGTTTGCGTGGGTGTGTGTGCGCCTGGGTCTTTGCTTTACACTCATGATCCCCATGAAAGAATTCCTGTAATTTTGTTGTCGATCGCCTCGGTAGAAACGCACACATGAGCCTGCCAGTTCCTGCCTGCCTATCTTTTGAAAAGAGGAGAATGCGCGCGCCAGTCCTGACAAAAGCGGCCTACCTATAGCCAGGAGGTCAAAATCAGAGCCCGGCCGGCGAGAGCGAGAGATCACAAAAGCTAGCTCCTCGTCGCTAGCAGCTGCATGCCCCTCCATCATGCATGCGAGCCCATTGCAGCATGTACATCGATCTATCAGCTAGCTAGGGCAACATTTGCAAGGAGCAATGTAGCCAGGTCATGCTCAACAGCTCAAAGTCTATTTATTTCTTATTAGGAGGGGGAAAAAAAGGTCGATCTGGATTCTGGTCAAGCAGTACGTACGTAGACAGGCGAGGAAAGAATACTACATGTGGTGAAGTGCAGGCGCAGCAGCAGCTGCCATTAGCTATTTTGCTTAGGTAGCTAGCTAGCTAGGCCACTCAATGCAGCCAATCAGCTCAACATGTGAGGGGCTCCAATTTGGGTCAGAGAACAACCGACAGCTCCAGCACGTTATTGGCCTCATCCTGCAGTGCAGCTAGCATCTGCGCACCCCCTGCCTGCGCAGGCCACATTGCAGGTAATTATGTGCCCATGCATGCATGCATCACACCCACACCCATCCATCCATCCAATATGGAGCATGTCGTCTCCAGTTAAACCCATCATTATGACCCGCTTGGGCTGCCAATTCTCTTCATCAATGACAACACATGCTGACATGCCGGCCGTGTGTCAGTCAGTAATTAAGCTCACTTAATTGACCACGATAATTAGGCAATTAATCCTCTAGCTATAGTGCCTGTACAGTGGAACGCGTACGCACTCATGTGAGCGTGTGGGGTGTCCGCCTGGCCGGTGTCGAAAAATAATGCAGTCCCACCCATGCATGCACGCTTTCCTTTCTGTGTTAATAAGCCCACCACACGGTCAAAGCACAACTTGCACAGATCTCACGAGACCGGTCCGTGCGTACGCGCGTAGTGTGGTGGCACGTATAAACGGAGCGATCGAGCACAACAGCAGGGGCTCGTGCTCCTACTATAACGTGTGCGTGCTACGGTACGTGTAGGGATTTGGATTCCAGCCGGGCCCGGGGTGCATGGGCATGGGCCGGGCGACAATAAGGGCAACCCTGGCGCGGGGCCGCCAGGACCACGTACGTACCCCTGCTTTATGTGGGTAAGTCGCAGCCGCGCAGGGCAGCAGCAGCCAGCGCGTGGGCCTGTCCCTCGATCGCTCCCGTGCGCGCGCACGGGACTTGCCTTGCCCCTGCCCTGCGGCGATGTCATCATCGAGCTATCCCTGTCCGCGGGCCGCCGGCGTCGGATCTCTGATCGATGGGGGTGTGGTGGCGATCTCTTTGGCTGTGATTTTTGCAATTTATATACTCCCTCCGTTCTTTATTAAATGTCTCAAATTTGTCCAAATATGAATAAATCTATACTTAAAAGACGGCTAGACACATGTAATAGAAAGTCACTTAATACGTGACGGAGGGGGTGTCGTCCGGTACTGTTGGGTTTGGGTTTTGGGTGCTACAGTTTCCCCTATGCTTTTCTTCCGTGCCATGGCATCTTGCTGGATGTTATACAGTGCAGCCCGGCCGGGCTGCCGGGCATATGCATTCAAACTATAGGAACTTTGCTACTAGCTAGGTGCCGCGGTGCCGGCCAGTACAATTTAAACGGAAGGCGAAGAGAACAAGATTCAATTGGAAGTTGGTTCACATGGATTCCATATATAATACAGTACGTACCACTTGACATTCAAAGGGGATGGTCTCGTAATTAAAGAGAACACTAGAAAGCCCTAGCGAAAAGGAGGACGATTAATGTCAAGGGTTTACGTACGTATATACGTGCACAAACACACCTACTTGGACAGTTGGACTAGCTAAGACTAGAAATTAATTAAGTGGCAGCCCCATGCTTCGCGAATGTCGTCTCAAGCTGCTTCTCCTCGAAACCCTAATTATTAACAAGTGCCGGTGGAACGTAAACAACAATCTCGATCTCTGGATATATAGATACTCCATCGGTGAAGGTTATTCCTTTCTCTTAATTCCTCGCTCGCTTCTAAAGATGACGATGCCAACGGGATGCAATTCAATCGTGTCAATATCCTTGCAAGAAGAATCTGGTGTTTGGGAGAAACTAATTGCCGTAACAAGCTCGCGCGAACAGATCAATGAAACCAAGAAGAAGAAATCAAAAGCAGAAAGAAAAAAAATGCGCCAAACCAGTCGGAGTCGGACCAGCGGCCGCGAAGGCGAAGCCCTACGAGTCGTCGCTGGCGCTCATGCTCTCGTTCCTCTCGCCGCCGCCGTGCTGCTGATGCTGGTGGTGATGCTGGCTGCCCCCTTCAGCTGCTCCATTGTGCTGCCCAGCCACGGTGACCTCCGACGCCGCCGCCGCATGCTGTCCACGGTACGCGTTGAGCGCGGCGAGGATCCCCATGTGCCCCTCCCCAGCTGATCCACCACCGCCGGCCTGGGCCTGGCCGAGGCCCAGATGCTGAGCGGCTTGCCCGCCGGGCAGCAGAGCCATGGGCGCCGGGAGGTTCATGAAATGCAGCCCGCTAGGCACGCCGCGGTACACGGCCGCTGCGCCGCCAACGCCGCCGCCGCTCCCAGGTTGCGGGAACGTCGTCCAGATCGATTCGCCGCCGGCTTGCGTGGCTCCGGGCTGCGCGTTGCTTGTCGTCGGCACCATCCATACCGTGCCGCCGCCCGGCATTTGGCTCTGTGTGACCGTGTACCCGGCCATCTGCTGCTGGTATTGCATCTGCTGCTGCTGCTGCAGTTCTTGCTCCCAGCGCCGTTTCCTGGACAGGTCGTTGTTGGCGGCGGCGGACGACGAGGACGGCGAGACGTCCAGCCCCGCGGAGGTCCCGGAGTGGAAGCTCAGGAGCAGCGGGGAGGAAGACGAGGACGTGACGGTCGAGGCTGGGCCGCCGTCGAACCCGAGGCCCATGAAGCGGTCCCACGCCTCGGCCCGTGCGCCGCCGCCGAAGCGAGAGCCCGAGCCCAGCAGGCCCGTCTGCAGGCCGGCGGCGCGGAGGTGGGCCGGGATGGAGGAGAGCATGGAGCCCGAGGAGCGGAGGGAGATGTTGAGGGAGGTGAAGTTGGCCGGGATGGTGCCCGTGCCCGTGGCGGCGATCACGGCCGGCTCCGCCTGCTGCAGCAGCCACTCGATGGTCTCGCCGTCCGTCTTGTGGCCCAGCTCCCGCGTCAGCTGGAACACGCGCGCCGCGCAGATGGCCGGCATCCGGATCCGCCGCCCGCGCCCGTCCACCTTGGTGTGCCGGTCCTTGCTCGTCGTCCGCTTCGGCGCCGCCGACGCCTTCCTCGCGACCTGCTGCAGCTGTCCGTTCGTGCCCCCGGCTCCCAGCGCGGCAGCAGCCGGAGAGGTGGAGCACGGCTGCAGGTACGACTGATCCTCCTTCTTCTCGAGGAGCTGCAGGGGGAGGCGGCGGCCTCCGCCGGCGGCGTCTCCGGTGACGTCCATGGTCTCTCGATTAGGCCATAGACCTACGTACAGCACGGCACGGCACAAACAAGATCGATCGATGCTTTGCTGTCCTTTTTTTTTCTGGCCAGGGGAATTGGAGCGGTGGGTTGGTGACGTTCGTACGTACCAAGCTGTTGTTGTGGGGTTGCTCAGCGGGCTGGTTAGGTGATGTGGGGACGGCGGTGAAGGCGGCGGCGGCGGAGCTGGATTGAGAAAGAGATCAAGGACAGAAAGAGAGAGCTACTAGCTGTTAGGAAAACACACTATAGGCCGGTTGGAAGGATTATTTTAGTATGAGGACAGAGAGAGTGATCTAGATGATCTTGTGGAGAACTGGAGATCGATCAAACACTATTTTATGGTGTTTTGGAATGGTTTACCTCGTGTATGAGTTGCAGGGAGGACCGGAGGACGATGGCTGGGGAGGGGAAGGAGCATATGATAGGGGAGAGGAGAGAGAGGGAGAACGTCAAGGCAGGAGATGATGGTGTACTTTGTCGGGATTGGAGGAGAGAGATCACGACGCACTAAAGGTATGTTTGACAGAGAGAGGCTGATAAGGATAAGAAGGACTACGGGGACGAGATCATTAGGGGTTCACTTAATTAAAGTCCTGATTTTTTATAAAATAGAAACTTTATTGTTCCTTCCTCTGCATCGAAGAAACATATAGCATAAAGTTTTACTCCCTCTTCATCAAAAATACACATAGCATAAAGTTTTACTCCCTCTTCATCAAAGATACACATAGCATAAAGTTTTACTACATTATCCCGCAACAATCATAAAACAGTGACCACGTCTAAAGGTGTAACATGCATATCTCGAATCGACCTATAAACTACACAACCTAGAGTTAGCATGCCATCTAAACCGGGACAGTAACTCGAGCATGCAAACTCTATGTATTTGGGAGCTGTTTGGTTTGTGCCCCCAACCAGCCTTGCCAAATATTTGGCAGCCTATGGTTATTTGGTTGTTGTTTGCTTCATTGCCAAAATTTTGGTTGCCAATATGATTCATCTCACCTCTCTCACATATTCTTGTCAAATAGTTGGCAAAATGAGGACCAAGGAATCCTTAATCAAAAAATTGGCAAGCCAAATCTTGCCAACATTTGATAGGGTTGTATTTGGCACAAAAGAAAGTTCGATCTAGTAGAAAAAATCTGAAAAATGATCCAATCTAATCCAGCAACTCGACACGATTAATGCAACAAAGATTCAACAATGCAAATACTAATGTGAAAATTGCAAGGCTCAGATTGTTTTTTGGGACGAAGGTAACTAATCTCTACTTTTTTTTATTGGCTTTTTCTGGACTATAGGTAAAACAGATCTAAACTAGGGATAAATTGGAAAAATCTCACCGAGCAACCTTAAACTCTGATACCACGTGATATGGGTCAGGGTGGCCCGATTTTTCGATGAGATTGATAACTCTCGATTTGGTTAGGAGGTGACGTTGATGATCCGACTACGGCCTAGAAGGCAGCGCCTTAGCAATCGATACACCAACTCCAGAGAGGTTATTGATCACGCGGGGGCACGATCAACCTGACCACGAAGGTCTTTGTTCCTGCAAGCAATCGAAGAACAAGCAAGAACAAGATAAATAGCGGATGCAATCTGAAGTTGCGAGTATACTATATCAAACCAATGTCTCAACGAGACGATAAATTGGGGTTCCGAAAGCGGTAAAACAGGCGGTCTAACCGACACATGCGATTACACGAAGTAGTAGCGATGGCTAACTTTTAACTAAACAAAACCCAATGCTCCTTAGGGGGGCTCGGGGGATATATAAAGGAGGAGGGAGAGAGATTTTCGTCCACCTTGAGTAAGGAGGCCGAAATCCAACTCTTCACTAACTTTCCTAACAACCTACAACTCTTTAGGAAACCGAAAAACAGATCCGTCAGATTGTTTTGTCCGCCACGGTCAGCACGCATCGAATCTCCTTGTGGGGCCGGATTCGTTGGAAAGGTCTTGTAATTACCTTTCCAACAAGTACTTGTTTGCTTCATTTGAACTTCGGATGCGGCCTAGGTCATTAAAACAAATTCGGGTCTCCTGACAGTTCGGACCCGAATCGGATTCAACTTTAATTTGTGATATCTTTCTCTAACAATCTCCAAATCATGTGCTGTTTGATTTGTTGGAAAGTACACTTGAAATCCTTCCCTCTCAGCTGTATGGATGCTTGATTCTTGTTGGCCCTCCCGTTCACTTCCATCGTATCTCATCTTGACCTTGGACTTGAAAAGCTCGACAAGATGCCTACGTAATAAAACGAGACAAGATAGTAGTAGCTCCGCCTCTTCATAAAATATGACAATGAAAACAATTACTATTTAAATTCACCTGATTATAAATCTTGTCAAATATTATAGAATTGAGGGTCCCAAAGGTTGTATCCATGGTTAGCATGTCCATATCAGTAGGGTTGTATTTGGCACGAACCAAACAGCCCCTTGACTCCCAAATATCTATATACATCGAAATCCGGACAGACCGGAGTTGACAAAACTTGATACAACAAAGGATAAACATTTGTAATATATGGCTCGCATACACATGGACACCTCTAATTATTTCTGTTGCAGAAACGTGTGCGTTCGTTGATCCAAGAAACATATTACAGACGATTGACAAAACTGAAACAAACACCGACATCAAAGATTTCTAATAAAACTAAAAGTTACATCAAAATTTCAAAGTCAAAGTTGCTAAGACCCATCATCTGTATCTTAGTATCTCACCATGTCTCCGGTGATAAATCGGAAGAAAACCGGACATGTACATTTGGACTAACTTTGCAGGGATTTGATCATATTTAACCCACTTAATTTGCACTTTGATGATTTTTTTCCCACCTTGTCTCACTTACAAATGGCTCCATACCCCACATGTAAGTGCCACAGTACGGACTAAATCATAGAAGTGCAAATTAAAATGGAACAATTTTTTTTGAGAGCATTAAAATGGAACAAATTATCAAATCTGTTTGTAGGTTGGGGAAATATCCAGTAAAAACTGGAAATTCAGTGCAAATCTGAAAACTCCCAACGTGAGTCATCGGATCAACAACGGAGGGTGTGGATCAAAGGTGGGATTTCTAAGCGTCCACTTAGAACTTTTCGCACAACCCCCTCCTTTCTCCATAATTAACTGAATAATTAGCCCACCAGCCCCCTTCTCCTATCCCGTATCTGTGCCTCTCGGCAGCTGGGCGACGGCGGCTCGGCGTTTCCCCCGCGCTATGGCGGCTCAAAGACTGCGGAGACGCCACCGCTCTATGCCTGGCGACCGCGACACAGCCCCAGCACGCGACGGCGTCGCGGCGACCTCGGCCATGCCACACCGGCAACTTGGTGAGCGCTGCGCGGCCCGGCGCGGCAGTACTCGGCGGCCGCCACGCTTCCCGAGCACGAAGGAATCTATGCATCCACGCGCAGCCGCGACAGAGACACGGGGGCCGCTGCGCTGCCCCAGCATGACGGCATCTCGTCGGCCACGGGCCCACGGCACTACTGCGACGGAGACTTCGCAGCCGCTGCGCTGCCCTGGCGCGACGGCGTCTCTGCGATAGTGACTCGACGGCCAGGGCACAGCCCGCACGCGATGGCTTCGGAGGCTTCTCCATCGAAACTTTATTCTGCAGTGCCTTCTGAAGTCGTTCCTGAATCACCCCACCGCCTGCACCTAAATCAATAGAGAAAGAATAGGAATTTCAGTGCTTACCGGTACAGGGTTACAAGGAGGCTGGGGTGTGGGAGGGGACGAAACTGCGAGACCATCGAGCACGAGGGCCAGTGGCGACGCATGGTCTGAAGGGAGGCTCTCCCTCACGTCCGGCGGAGGGCGAGGGCTCATGGCCGGTGGCGCCATCGTCAGATCGAACACGAAGTGACCATGAGGAGGCGAAGAACCAGGGAGTTTGGTCATCGTGGCAAAAGAGAGGGGGTTATATGAAAAGTAGAGTTAAGTGGTGTTTACAGATCCCACCTTCGATCCACACCGTTCGTTCTTGATCCGATGACTCACGGTGGAAGTTTTCAGATTTGCACCAAATTCCAGTTTTCACTTGATATTTCCCACGTAGGTTTGGACACCTCTAAAGATTTTACCCATAGAAACCCCGAACCTTCACACAGCCCATGCAACAGCCCACAGCCCAACCGCTTCCGAGCCTCTCTTTTCTTCTGCGCGCAGCTCATACACGAGGCAGCCCACGCGGGTAGGCGATCGATCGTTCGTTCTCCCGTGAGCTCTGATCGATCGATCGATCCTCCTCCTTTGGTCCTGTATGTGCGCTAGCGACTCGCGCCCAGCCGCCCGCCCCCGCGCCCTTCCGCCGCTCCCCTGCGTTTGCGTCATTACCGATTCGCCGTGCCGGATCGTTCTCTTCTGAGCCCCGGGAACTATAGGTCAGGAAGCAAGGACTGGTACGTACTGCTAGTGCTAGGTTTTTAAATTTTGTTGATATATACGCGGACTAAATTAATGTAACACTGATTCATGAACTGAAGGCGACATTAAAATTTCGGAAGAAGATTCTTAATTTCTCATACATTTGTCTTGCAATTTGTGAAAGAAATTCTTAATTTTCTTGCCATGTTCGTGAAAAAGGAAATTATTCCTCATAGTTGCATTCGAGAGGCCTCGATTGGGCTACCATCCAACAGCCTAATAACCGCCGACACAACATTTTTATCTCTTCAACTAAACATAATGTGCATCTCCTATCCCCTTGACGAGATGAGTCCCCACGCCACACACACACAACACACACAATAGATCAAGGAATGGTCGGGCTACTCTCGGTGATCTCAGGAGGCCTTTGTAGACTGCTCTGAGTCGAGATCAGAGACTAGATGTAGGCCGAGCTTCTTCTTCCTCCTACCCAATGGGTCATGCCATGGGTGACTTCATAGAGTTTCAATTCACATCATTATGCTTCATAAGGCATTGGCATCGAGGGGAACGAACCTAGGGTCACTTGATTCGGCTCCGAAGAAACTCCGGCGAGCTCAAGTTGGCGAAAACACTACTATAGATGTGTGACGGTGGAAGATCAATGAGTTCATTTTTTTCAATGTTCCGAATAGTATTTTGACATGCTACAAGCACACATATTTGCTACTTACGCACAACCGTTGTGTTGCAACGACCCAAGTGATTATTTTGATGAATGCAAATGTATTTTTTTCGTTACTGCATACACCAACATTGTTTTCTTACGCTGAATAGAGATTTGTTGCATACAAATAAGTTCTTGTGACATGGACATGGCTCACTTATTAGTAGATTTTTGGTTTTGTGAGGGAGACCAACCTCTAAAAGTAAACGCCACATGTCTCAGCACAAACGTACAATTTTAAGCAGCTCAGACGATCGAAAAGACAACGGATCGGTAAAAAATATCATAATTCCGCCGCCAGCTGCCCCGAGAAGTCCTCGGGGTCGCAGTCCTGGCGCCATTCGAGCGCCAAGCACTCGTAATCCGGCTCAGGCGCCCACTCCGGCTCCGGCTTTGGCCGTACAAGGCGGAGATGGTCGCGAGGCGGCTCCGGCTCCCGTCGGTGGGAGGACGAACCCGGCTCATCCTTGATGCGCAGCGCTGGCAAGGAGGCGCGGCGGGACGAGCCGGAGCCGAAGTTGGTTGGCCCGGCCCTGTGCCGGTGCCGGCGGTGGAGTCTCCAGGCGCGGGTTATCGTCGGCAGCGATGGGGGCGAGCACCGCCGCCACGGAGCGCCCGCGCCAGAACCGGCGCCGGCCGTCGATGTTGAACCGGTCCGGCGGAGGGCGCTCGTTTTGGCCCTCGTAGCGGGCGATGTTGACGGGGTGGCGGTCCGTGAATAGCGGCGCCCAGTTCGCCCCGGTGGCGCGGTTCCACGCGGGGTCTTGGCGCTCCTCCGCCATCAGCCCGTGCCACCAGTAGGCGTTGATGGCGGTTGTCCGGGCACGGCCAGTGAGCACCGGTGGCGTCGGGATGCCGCCGATGCTCAATGTCCAGTGCGCTGGCAGTCAGGCGGCGCTGGGTACTCGTGCTCGTGGAGGGCCTCGGCCTACCCGAGCGTGAGCGTCGCGCGGCGCTAGGTCTCGTTGCCGGAAGCCATGGAGTCGGAGGTGGCGTCCGATGGTTTAGTGTTTAGGGCGAGAGGGAGGAAGCGGCGAGAGGAATGCCGAGTACCACCGGTGGTTGCCCCTTTTTATAGCGCCGGAATGTGAACCGGCGGGCGTGTGAATGCGGCGATAATGGACGGGGGTGCGGCCGCGTAGCAAACGGCGGGCTACCGCCATTAAAATCCGCCCGGGAGCTGAGGAGGGGCCGGTGAGAAACCGGTGAGGCGATTAATTGGTCGCTGAGATCACGGGCCCGCCGCAATAACGCAGCGCCCTTGCTCGCCCCCCTGTGGGCTGGGTTCGGTGTGGGGGGGCGGCTAACAAATTTGGGGAGATCGGCTGGGTCGAAATTTTTGCACCAGCGCCCCCGAAGCCCGTTTAGGGGGCCTTTAGGGGGGGCGGCTGGAGTTGCTCTTTGTTGGTGGTTGTGGGGTCTCACTATCTGTATCCTTCTTGTATCCATTACTCGTTTGAACGCAGATAACGTATGTCTACGGGTGTAATGTACGGAAAAAACAGGAAAAGAACATGTACACTATTTTGGGCCTTCCGCGCCCGTTTTGGGCCCGGCTAACCCCGTTTATTCCGGGCCGGGCCGGCTCGATGGCCAGATACAGAGAAAAGAGGAGACGAGTGTAAATGAAAGAGAAAATATCACAAAACCACAACAGTTACGTCCATCTTATCACTTAACCACAACTTCTGGATTTTTTATCCGAAAACCACAACCGAGCCTCCTAATTGCCTTTGGCTTCTCTTAACAGCGAAACTGACGTTCCTGGCCCACCTGTAAGTGTTGACGGGGCAGCTGATGGGGCACCGGGCGAGCCAGACACCGACCGGTCCGGTCGGTAGATAAGCCAGGCGAGCCGCGAGCCCATTCTGCGTGCGAAAAGCCAGTCTCCTTTCCCTCCATTCGCGCCTTCACTGGTAGTGAAGTCACGGGCGGCGACGGCGGCGGCAGCTTGGAGCTCGCCGGCGGGAAGGAGCTCTTGCCCGAGAAGGAGCACGTCGGCGGCACACTGCAATGGATAATGAGGTGAGTCAACTCCATACATTTGGGGATTAGGGTTTGGTTGATTGGAATTTGAGGATTTGGGGATTAGGGTTCGGTTCATCCGCTTCGATTTGGGGGCTTCAGTGCATCCAGTGTGGAATTGAAGGGGCTCACATACAAATTGCAGGGGAGTTGCCGCTTCTATGGCAAAGTTCCTATCGACATTGACGATGTGGAGTTCTGTGGTGTGGAGGTGGACACGAAGCTGAAGTGCCGTCATGGGTTGCAGCCAGTTCCTAGGGTTGCCTTTGAGGGCACTGATACAGGCCGACGCTTCATCAATTGTTGTATTGAGGTAACACTCATTTGCAGTAAATGTATGTGTGTGTAGAAGAGATTAATTGATTCAATCTTGTTTGCTGCTTAGGATGCTGACAGGTGCGATTTCATCTTTTGGTATGAACCTGAATGGCCCATGACAATGAAGAATGCTCTTCAAGCTTTGTGGAAGAAGCTAGATGAGAAGGAGCAGAGTATGTACCGTGAGATTGATTCGTTGCTGAATCACATGTTACAGGAGAAGTTGAAGGCAGAGAAGGAAAAAGAAGATGTGGAGACTGAAATGGCAGAAATTGCAGCCGAATTTGAGGACAAGCTACAGGTTATGAAGAATGCTGTTGAGAAGAAGAACAAATGGTTCATGATTTCAGTTTTCTGCAATGTAGTGATGCTTGGAGTTTTAGCTTCTGTGTTTGCTCTCAAATCATGATGTGTAATCTGTGTTTGCTCTCAAATCATGATGTGTAATCTGTCACAATGAATGTGCACTGAATATGTTGGCTGCTGTTTATTATGAATGAATATCATCTGTTTGAATGAGTTTTGAATGAATATCATCTGTTTGAATGAGTTTTGAATGAATATCATATGTTTGAATGTGCACAGCAAATTGAGACTGTGTGTAATGCTAGAATTGGGACAGAATGAAACACGTACTTGCTAGAATTTGGACATAATGAAACACATCAAGTCGATAACATCAACTGGATCTTAAAGTGCCACATAAGCTGGCCAAAATACACACATATTCAGTCACTCGTACAGCCACACAACTTGGCCAAAATGCACATATTCAGTCACTTCTACAGCCAACCTAGCCAAAATGCACACATACTCAGTTACTTCTACAGACATAAGAGGTTCACAACAACATAACAAGTTCACAACTACCATAAGAGGTTAATGACATGCCATTTCACACATTATGGCTCAACATCATTGTCATCAACTCGGAAAGAAGATTCTACCCCTGCAGTAAAGTACTCCATCATTCCTCCCCTTGGCCTTGTCACTCCTCCTCTTCCTCTAACAGCAGACATCTTTGCAGCCCTTGGAACTCTATGGTGCAGACCTGGGAGCTTCATATGCTGGCTCTGGAGTTGTGTAGCTTGGTTCTAGAGGTGGGTAGCTTGCTTCTGGTGTGTACCTTGATTCTGGAGGTGGGTAGCTTGCTAATGGTGGTGGTGGTGTGTAGCTTGGTTCTGGAGGTGGGTAACTTGCTAGAGGTGGTTCAGTGCTTACATCTCCTCCTGCCGAGCCTCCTTCATATTCTTGCCTTCTTCTATTACTCTAATGACATGAAAAAGAAGTTAGTTATGCTTAGTGTTATATAAATGTGTGTAATAGAAATCATTAAATTACTTGATGCTGTCTTTTCCTAATCTCCAGATCAGGCCTCAAAGGTTTGGAGCAGCTTGTGTACTTATGGCCTTGCAAGTGACAGTTGCTACAAGTGGAACTTGTCATTCTGCCTTTTCCTACGGGTACCTTAGCTTTCTCATCTGTTCCTTTCCTTCTATTCTTCTTCCTTCTACCAAGGTAGTTCAAGAAAATAGGTGGATCAATATCAGGACTGGCTGTCTTGGTCCATGCATGCTTGCTAGGGACTGGATACACCAGCAGTTTGTGTGCTTCTTTGTATAAAGGCATTTTGAAAAATGGGTAACGTAATCTTCAGGGTGACCTTTTGCTTTGTAGATGGCAGCACAAGCATGCTTGCATGGCACTCCATTCAGGTCCCATCTTCTGCAGCCACATGTGTGAGCTAACAAGTTAACATGATAACTATGATCTCCACTTCCTACCTGCCATATTCCCTGTCCAGCACACACTGGCCTGCATGGCCTTGATCTCTTTTTCTCCATCTCTAACTGTTCAGCATACTTTGGACATATCTTCCAATTAGCTGTTGCAGCCCCCTCTCTCTTTTGGTTAAATCTGGGCATTAGTTTAGTCCTAATCCCTTCTATCATTGTTATAATAGGCTTATCTCTTAATGATATGATGAATTTGTTGAAAACCTCAGATAAGTTGTTGACCACTAAATCAGTTTTACAATTGGTGTCCATAGCATGTCTACACCAGTGCTTAGTTGGTATCTTGTTCAACCATTCCCATGCGGCCTCACACTCATCTTTCAAAGCAGCCATAGCCTCATCAAAGTGGTGCTTAGTGTATGCATAACTAGCACTGTACATTAACTTATTTAAGTCACCACTCCTAAACCCTGTTGTTTGATAGTTCTGGTACAAATGCCTAAGACAATATATTTGTTCACAATCAGGAAAAACTCTTTCTAAGGCGCCAAGCAGACCCTATTAATGTATTAAAGTATTTATGTCAGCCATATGAAACAATTTCAACTTTGAATTGATATTTTCTACATATGAAGGAATCAAGTTATGTATGTATGTTGCATACCTTCTGTCTATCAGACATGAAGGTCCATCTACCAAATGGGACTGAATCACCACCAAGTGCATATTTGAGCTGTTCCAAGAACCAACACCAGCTAGGGGTATCCTCTTTGCAAAAGCCAAAGGAAACAAATTATTGTTTCCATCCCTTCCTGAAGCTGCCAAGACTTGAACCCCAGTGGTCAACTTGATAAAACACCCATCAACACGTGTTAATATACAATTTCTGTTATTTAACTATGAAATGTACCGGATAATGTTTTAAACAATGGGACAATAGTTTAATGATTTACCTATGAATGGCCTGCATCCATTTTTAAATCTTTCAATTTGTGCATTCAGGCAGTAGAACAGCCCATGAAACCTAGGATTGATAGCTGGCATTGGTTGCATCATGGTGTGGACAATACACCTGCTGCCTGGATTGGTATCAAGGACAGTCTGGAGGTAATCTCTAATTCTCACATATTGCTCCTTGTGATTCCCTAACACCACCTCAGCTGACACTTCAACACCATAGTCTCTGATGGTCTTGTCAATCATTGCTGTTACTTTCCAATCTAGGTCACTCCTTATTGCCTCCTCATATGTCTTGCTAAGCCAGCCACTACTGACTCTTGTTGTCTCATAGTCTATTCCACAGGAATGATTCATTACAAGCTTTCGAATGCACACTGTTTTATCATGTTTAATTTGTGAAGCTACCATATAGAATGGACCAAATTCTTTACTGCAACGAATAATTACTCTATCTCTATCATTTCTGAGATACTTGTAGTCTCTAGCTTGTGCAATGTGCAAACCCTTTAGAGCACGTCTAAACTGATGGACATCAGTAAAGCACATGCATAACATAATCTGATCATGAGGCTGCTTCCTAGCTTCATCATACCATACCCTAGGAGGTAACTACTTGGCTCTACTCTTCTTCTTAAGTGGTTGCATCAGTGTAGCTACTTCAGCCCCATCATCATCACTAGATCCCAACTCTTCTTTGATGTTCAGATCATCATCAGACAATACAAATACTGCGACATCACTACTAGAACCTTGGGCTGCTGCATCTCTCTTCTGTGTCCCAATTGTTGAACCTTTCCTTTTCCTTCCTGTGCTGACAGATTCTTGAGTTTCTTGCACTGGAGCTTCAACATTAATTGGAACTAGATCTGGCACATTTGTTGCAAATGGATCATGCAGAGGCACATCATCTGGTTTAGCAAACAAATCCTCATCTTCTGTATCTCCTTCTACATGCAATTCAGGATCATCTTTCTCTCTCTGAATCTCTTGCATTTTCTCCAATGCCTCCAAGTCCACTACATTCCCACTGCCATCAGGTGCAAAAGCTTCATCTGCACTGCTATCATCTGAAAGTACCAACAGGCCCTCCTCATCAATGCTAGCAATGCCTTTCCCTTTGTCCTTCTGCAAATGCAAACTCTCTCCATTCACACTCTCTTGTGTGCCAACATCTGCTGCCTCAATAAACTCAGGTTGTCTAGTTGGCTTAAAAGATCTCTTAGGCTTTGAAGGTGATGGCTTCAATGTGGGCTTCGAAGGAGGTGTACATTTCCTAAACATTGTCAATGTGACTTTCTTAATAGCCTCATACTTCTTCACCATCTCTTCTACCTTCTCATTGCTATCTATAACCTCAAGCCCAGCAATGCCTTTGCTTTCTTGTTTCATATAGTACATATATGAATCCCCAATGTACCCAAAGGTAGAAATCAAACTGAGCAAGTTTTCATATCTCAAATATGTCCTGCCAATCCTTCGTTTAACCATGTCTAAGCCATCAAACAGCAGATTCACATCCCAAACCTCATCGTCAAGCCTACGGCATTTGAATGACAAAATAGTCAATTCGGAGCACAAATAACAGCAACTCGCCCCAAAAAGTACACCTAATTCATGTCTAACCAAACCCTAACCTCTCAACCTCTATCAGGTCGCGATTTACCTAACCCTAGCTAATTCGTCACCATTGTCAAAATACTCCATGACGCAGCGATTCTTCCCACAAATGCAATCCACCTAAATCCACAACGAAAATCACCAAAAAAAACGTCGATCATCCAAACCCCCAACCCTTCCTCGCAAGCACGTACCATCGCGAACAAATCAACCGACCCCAAGATGCGAGACAATCAGGAAAGAGATCGACGGATCTTACCAAACCTCGTCGCCGTAGTCGCTCCAGTTTATCGACATTGCCGCTGCCGATCTCCGACAGCACGCCTGCCGTCGCCCAACCCCGTCGCCTACTCTGTCGCCTTTTCTGAGAGAGAGAGAGAGAGAGAGAGAGAGAGAGAGAGAGAGCGGGGAAGGAGGGGAATGGACTGGCTCGGTCGAACCAGGTCCAAACCCAAATAAACCAGCCGGGTGCCCCATCAGCACTTACAGGTGGGCCAGGAACGTCAGTTTCGCTCTTAAGAGAAGCCGAAGGCAATTATGAGGCTCGGTTGTGGTTTTCGGATAAAAATTCCAGAAGTTGTGTTTAAGTGATAAAATGGACGTAACGGTTGTGGTTTCGTGATATTTTCTCTGAACGAAAGCATGCTCTTTCCTTTAAAAAAAAAGCTTGCCCTGCCAAACAGAGAACACCAACGGCTCGGAAGAATCTTCTCCCCCTCCACTATTACCCGCACGCTCCGACGAACGCCGCACTAGACTCTGAGCTGAAACCAGGGAGGGGTGAGCGAGGGAACTCGGGGAAGCAGGAGGAGGACGGGGAAAGGTGCGAGAACACCGAGATGGGGTCCGGATCTTTCCTCAAGGTAGTGGCCAAGAACTTCGACATCCTCGCCGGGTACGGGCTTTCCCCCCTTTCCTTCTCTTTTGTTTGGCTTAATCCTCCCCCGACCCCCGGCGATTCATTGATTGATGGGATGTTCTGGGGGGTCGTTACGGCGATTCTTGATAGGATCTGCTGTTCATATCGTTAGCGGACCCGGCTGGCTGCGCTCGGGCTTGTGAGGGGAAAGTGTGCGAGAATCTTGGGGTGGCCGCGTTGTATGTTGCTATCTCGTGGCGAGGGGAAAGGGTACGCGAACTCGTTTGGGTCCTTTTGGATCCTGCTGGCAATGGGAAACATCGTGCTTCTACAAAGTTTGTATCCCCGCGCCCCCCCCCCCCCCCCCCCCCTGGCGGTTATGTTCATACTCGGTGAACATGGTACATTTGCATCTTGGATTAGTGATATGGTTTATGCTTCCAGAAAGAGTGTCAACCATATGGTGCTGACAGTGACAGCTGACTCTTGCTGATCTGCATGCCCCACAATCGTGTGGACAATAGAAAGTTAGGAACAGAGTGCTACCTTGTGTTGTCTAGAAGGAAAACAATGCTGCGGGTATTTTTGAAGGGAGCAATTGATATCCAAGATGGAATTTGAATTCCCATTGTTCTGCGAACTCTGCTCAGTTTAACTATTGGATGAGCCTTCCTGTGAACTGCTACAATCATGTGAGCTAACTAACTTTTGTAGGCATGAAAGCTTTTCTGGATTGTTGTCATGTGCCGTATGGACAATTTGGTTTGCTATTAGAATAAAAATGTTTGATCTTAGTAAATGATAATGCCATGTTATCATGAAATTCTCTGGGAGATAGAGCTAGCTCTGTCTATGCGATCTCTCATAGCTTCATAACTAGGATATGAGACTATGTCCATGTAATGTGTCATAGCTTCATGACTAGAATATTTATATAGATACTTCCATGTGAAGGCTATTTAAATGCTTCCAGTTCTAATTTTGTTTCTTATTTCCTCTTTGCAGGCCAGTAATTTCACTTGCTTATCCTCTGTAAGTATTAACATTGTCCTAAATTACATGATTCACTAACCTTGTTTTCATCTCGAAACTAACTTTACAGTATTGTAGTTCTCACCATTTTCTCTGTTGACAATATTTGCAGATATGCCTCTGTGAGAGCTATTGAAACAAAATCTCAAGTAGATGATCAACAGTGGCTCACTTACTGGGTGTTGTACTCATGTATCACTTTGGTTGAGCTTACTTTTGCTCCAGTAATTGAATGGTAAATAACACTTTTCTGGACCCTGGGATATGCTTATTTTAGAATGTCGAAACCTTTGATATTTCAAAATGTTCAGTATCGATGACCTTCTCCAGTACTTTCTACTTTCTACCAGTGGGAAGCTATAACAATGAAAGGCTGAGAGAAAAATTGGCCCTGATTCTGTCTATCCCTTTTTATGCTTCCTGGTTTTCTTATGATCTTCATTATTTCATGCTGATATTATTGGAGATACCTGAATATAACTATGTTTTGTGGAGAAGCCAATAGAAGATATGCTTACTTAAGATTCTTTTTTGCAGGCTTCCTTTCTGGCCCTACGCAAAGTTGTTCTTCAACTGCTGGCTAGTATTACCTTGCTTCAATGGTGCTGCTTATGTTTACCAGTATTTTGTGCGGCCAATGTTTGTGAATCGCCAAATTGTAAACATATGGTATGTCCCCAGAAAGGACAAATTAAGTAAACCTGATGATGTACTCTCAGCGGCTGAGAGATATATTGAGCTAAATGGACCAGAAGCATTCGAGAAGCTAATTAGCAAGGTATATATGTTCTCAACTGAGTAATTACAAATACTTTTTTTTGGTGATGTAATATGCTACTCCCTCCGTTCCATAATTCTTGTCTCAAATTTGCCTAAATATGGATGTATCTATTCCTAAAAAACGTCTAGATACATGTAATATTTTGACAAGAATTATGGAACGGAGGGAGTATCCCTTAATGTTATACGCTCAACTGATGTAGACTGTAGTGTCCGCGTATTACTTCTTATGTCTTTCTGTGTTATTTGCCCCTTCCTTCCTTCCAATATCGGCAAAAGGCTTATGAATCAAGTAACCCTTACTTTGAGTGACTTAATAGAATTTGCTGATTGATTCATTCTTCTGTGCAAGATTGTATTGTCTTCTATTCTTCTGTGAATGCTTGCATTGCTGATGCAGTTTTTCATCGATCAGTGTTCAGTTGCTACTCTTGCAGAAATTGTACTTCCCCTTCTCAAAAAATAAAATTCAAATAAATAAACAATCGTACTTCTCCACATGACTGGGTTTGTAGTATCTTTTTCCTCTATATTTTACCTCCCTCTATTAACTCTTCTTTCAGTCTACAAGGGCTTCAAACTCTAGGAGCATGAGGCGGTCAATCTTGCAGGAGTCAGAAGCTGATAAGATAGGCAAGGCTGAAAGAGAATCGTGGGGTGAAAATCCCTTCTACGATAAAAACTACCGACACTAAACAGCCTGTTCTTCTTGGCCATCCATCTCATCAGGTTAGCCTTAAACTGTACCTGTGAGCTGAATGCCTATCTGGATTTCTGTTGTGATTTAGAATCACAGGCTCTTCCTTACGAAGCTTCAATTCTACTTCTCATGCAGTATGTTTGGATCTGCCAGAGGAAGAGCTTTTCACACATCTAACTGGAGGATCTTACTTGACACGCCTACTAAATCGACATCCAGAACAAATACAATGTTTCTTGAAAATGGGTGCTTGTGTTGAAAATTTCCCAGGTTCTTAGATGATGTAATATGTTGCATTGTATGTTCGTGCTAGCTTTGGTTAGATAATTTTTTTTGACGCCAATTGGTTAGACAAATTGGTCCTGTGAAAGGACAGTGACTACAAAATCGTGTGTGCGTTAGGGGCAGACAGAGCCCTTAACGTAGCAATTTCTTGCGTGTTAGCACTTATCTTACTGCAAAAATCGCGTGTTTAAAACAGACTTCTAAAGCGTTTTGCAGTCTTGAAGAACTTCAAATGCATACAAATAGAGCTTTCGTTCTGCAAAAATCACGTGTTTCAAACAGACTTCTAAAGCGTTTTGCAGTCTTGAAGAACTTCAAATGCACACAAAAAGAGCTTTCATTTTTGTGCTTCTTACCGGCCTGTTTGGGACATCGGATTGATCTCCCACGGCTGTACATTCAAAATTATGGCTCAAAATTTAACACGAAGATTGATCTAGAGACAAATAAACACGATTTCGAAGAAGCACAAACAAACGATTTTGATTCTCAAAATGCCATCGTCTTGGACATCTTAGGTTATAAAAGTTCGTTTTCCCGATACGCGCTCTAATCCTCCTACCACGTAAACCACGGACTGCTCCCACAAAGGCCCGCACCACGATTGATCCACACCGTTCATTTGGCACAACAGCGGAACAACCATACCCCCGCGGTCGTGGTCCATGCGCCAGGTCCACGGGCACCGCTCGGAGTCCGGAGCCCTTCTTTCCTGCGCCGCGACGCCTCGAGCTCGTTGTTGCCCCTCTCTCTCCCTCCTCCGCTTCGCGCACTTTTCTCGCCCACCGCACACGCGTCGAGCAAAACCCTCGCGCTCTCTGATCGCCTCCTTCTCCACGCAGCCGGAGGAATCCGGCCACTGAATCGCCTCGCCGGTGCCGGTTCCGGCGCTGGCATCTGTTCCGTGCCGACAAGGATTAATTGCCTCGGTCCTGCCCAATCCAATCAGCGCTGTGATGTTTCGGAACCAAGCTTTGAGGTCATTTTCATGACTTTGCTAGCGCGTTTCTGATTTCTGAGAGTTGTTTCGATTGCGTCAATCTAGGGTCAATTTTACTTACGTGCGAGCTATTTGGGGTTAAATTTCAATCGCTATGCCTCTTTGATTTGACATTTTTGGGTTGTTTTTCCCATTATATTGTTTACATTTCGCAAATCTTTGGATTTGGCGGATAGCTCGTATGGACCGCTAGCATGGGCGGAGGACAAATGGTTTCTGAGGTAGGGCGAACTCCTATTCATTCTAGAACCGAACAAATAGCATTCAATATTTTCTATATATGCAAAAATATATTTTAATAATTTTGGTTTGTTTAGCCTTTTTTGCCATTCATTTTTAGCATCATCGTATATTGTCTAGTAACTAAATATTTGTGTGTTACTAAAATTTAAAGTAATTTTAATCTTATGTATTACATTAGTTCTTTAAATATTTGGGTCTTATTTATTATCTTTGTTCTAAATATTAATTAATATATACCACATAAAATATATAACAATGAATATGATTTGCAAGCAGTTTCTACGTGCAGGAACAGACAAGCAACATTTCAAAATTTTATAATAGTAAATGTATAATTACATTTTTGTTTGTAAAGATATCTTCATATTTAACGTACCGAACTAAAAAGATCTGTAGATATTTTACATGATAAAACAAGATTTTTCAACATACTTCTAGAGATACATCAGCAAGAAGCACAAAAGCCGAAACATGATTTGACCCAAATCAGAATTTCTTATAACTTAATAAAGAAAAGTACACCACGTGATAATAATTCTCTATTGTCATTAAACAAGAAATGCAGGTAAAAGAAAAAAAAATTAAGACAATAGTGAGCAATCGTGCATGGACATCAACTGTTGTATGTAGCCAAAATAATTCTATGAGAAACGTTTCATGAGTCGTGGTTAAAAGGACGGGAAAATGGGCAAGTACAAGCAAAAGACAAATTCTTATTTACATGAGATGAAATTATGCAACTGCCTCTTTTTTCACATGGGTCATGCCTAGGTGTGCCTTTCGCCTTAGCGGGGCTGCACGGCACGACCCGTATATATGTGAGTTTGAAGACCGGGCCGGGCGAAGCGAGCCGTTGGCCAGCTAATACACCTCTCCCTCCCTCTGCCCGTGATACCAGGTCTAATTTTCTAGAAACTTGTTAAATCTATGACATGTGACATTGCAAACGATGAAAATCTCATCTATTCTTTTGTTTGATCGTTCTAGGTTCCTCTTTCATGTAAAAAAAAAGTTGTTGGGTGCCAAAAACAGATTGCTCTTAATCGAATTTCCAAGACATAAAATAACATCACCTGTCTTGTGGTTCTTCAGTTTGTCACCGACCTCTGTCTTCTCTCTTCATCTAGCGGTGACGACGGGAGCTGAGGCGGCAACCTCCATGGCAGCAACCTTCTACGACCATATCGATGCAGGTACCTCCTCCTCCCTCTCGTTTGTCGCTGCTACGTGGTGGCACTTCCGGTGCCAGACCACCTCGACCTGTGCACCATACATGTTCCCTTTCCTCGCGCAGTTCCCTTCTCCCAGGAAAGGTAGGGCTAACGATCAGATCAAATCCCCCTAATCTATATCTATATAACCTATAAAGTTGATCCCCACTAAGTGCAATTAATGTTTGCAAACTTCACATGCAAGGTGTCCACATCATGCATATCGTGGGCATTCAAAGTCTCCACATCATCATCCACATCATGTGTTCTGGTACACTAAGAATCCATTTTGGTGGTAATTTAATATTTTGATACCTAAAATTTTCCATCTTCACGTTACATACAAATATGTCACCAAACACAAATATTTTCATGATATCTATGTCATTTTTCTAAGATATGCAAATATTCAGGTTAACGAAACTTCACTTTTCGGATTTTTCAAAATTGTTAATGTTCATGCACATCAAAATTACACATATTATTTTGTTGCATAAGTGTTATGAATGATAAAATCGTTTTGTTCTACAATATTCATATTTATTTTACATTAAATCATATTATTGTCATTTGTTTGTAAAATTATAAGGAGACGTGTATTTTCTGCGGCAGCCACCTAGTCTTGTTATCAATTTCTTCATAATCTTACTCTAACTCGATGGACAACCGGGCCAGATTAGATGTCGCAGGCTCGCTCCGTGGCTCGTCTTCCTCCTCGCGCGGTCGCGCCAGCACCGCCACCGCTGCCGAGCGCCCCAGCCCCCTGGCTCGTCTTCCTCCACCGCAGGTTGATCTCCCCTCTCTCTCCCGACCGTTTCTCCTCTCCCATCACCCCACGAACGGATTCCGCCCTTTAGCTCCCCGTTTCATCTTCCCCAATTCATAACTGAGCCGAAAATCAAGGTGGGGCGGCCGCCCTACCTTGCCCTACCGGGTCCTCCGCTCGTGACCCCTAGGGTTGCCTTGACATGAATCGACCCTAAGGGGTAATGCTTTATCTGCAGAAACGTTAGTGCATGAGACGCAATTTTAATCGTAAATTACCCGTCGTGGGGACGGATTGCCGAACTTTGTTTCTGGTCTAGAGTTATACTCTGAACATTCAGTTGTGTTTTTCCAAGTGTTCTGTGCTCTCTTATCTCCACATCTTTATTTTTTTCAATTTTATCATGTTGGCTGGATTGCTGTTTAGACCTGGAGTTGTTAGGCATATTTGTAGTATGTACTTGAAAGTTCTACAGTTTATCCCTTCTGTTATGCTTGCACAGTGAGAAGAAATGAAGAATCTAGCTCTAGTGGTGTGTTTGAGTCAGTGATTCAGATTTATAATTCTGCAGATCCCTTGCTACAGGGTTTGCCTTTTATGGGATTGGTCTAGAGGAAGCCATGTGGTTGCGACAGGTGTGTGGTCTTGGAATGAACGCATCTTGTGGCATATTGACTCTGGGTGTTGCTGTCTGGCCGCAGATTATTCGAAGAACAATCCCTTTGAGAGGGATGTTGAACAGGTAATCATTTATCAGGCTCTTTGCTCAATGGAATGAGTAAACCATGCGTAAGAAATGAGCCTATCTGGCTCAGTTGAGTGAGGGAGTTGATGTACAATTCTGCCTCCCAAGTTCATGTCCTCCTGGATACGAATTTGGGTCCTTTCTTCTTTTCCAAACAAAAATACCTACTTCCTCCTACGTATTCTCATTTTGTTTAAGTGATGTGTAAATTATGAACAAGAGTAGGGCAATAACTCAGTGTGGTTGCTGTTTCATTTCTCAATGAAAAAATAATGAGGTACTGTGGCCCTTGCGCTCTAAAATAATCGAGTGTGGATTTTTGGCACACATAGACATATGCACCCAGCACTATTTAGCAGCTATGTGAACTTGCGCATTTGGATTTTTTATTTATTATTTATTTTTGAAGAAGACATGACACTAACAAAAAAGAGTACCAAAATATTTTTATTTTTTGTCTGTGCAGACAAAGAATAAAATGCCAAAATACAGCATGAATGTGTGAAGATTTTTTTTCTGTACAGTTCACAAATGAGTATATTTTGTCACAATTTTTTGTTATTTCTCATGATAATATGTAATGCACATCTGTGAAAATTTTGAAATACTTCCCAAATCCCAAATGTTTTGCAATGTGGTCATATGAACCGTGCTCATTTGTGTATTTTCCGACAATAACCTTCAAGCTGTGTAACCTTGCTTGATCTGTTATTGTCTGGACTCTGGCACCTGGTGCAAACTGCGAAGTGGTTGGTTTAACAACATGTTGGTGATGGGAAGCTGGAGCATCAAACAGGAAAAATAAGCAGTTTAGCACCTGGTGCAAACTGCAAAGTGATGAGTTTAACAATATTTTGTGGTTAGAAGCTAGGAGCATCAATCATGTAATCTCTTATTTGAGAATATATTGAGAGCATGTGATCTTAGACTAACCTTCTGATGATATAATTCAACTTCTGTAGGCAGTGTGGGATTAACTTGCTTTATTCTCAAAACTGAACTTTTCTTTTGCTTGCAAGTAATCAAATGGTGTAAAATGGAATGTTTCTTCTCATGTTCATTCACTAATTTGGGTGCTTCTGAATTTGCTAGGCAATAGCAGCCCTGAAGAAAGGGACACATTTATTGAAATATGGGAGGCGAGGAAAACCAAAATTTTGTCTATTTAGACTTTCAAATGTAAGTAGCAATAGCATCTTCTTCTGGGAATAAATATTGCTAGCCTATTTTGGCCTATTACCAAATCAACTAGATGAGATATTTTTTGTTTGTTTCTGTAGCATTAAGTTGTAAATTGTAATTCTAACCATTGTACTTAGCATTTTTCCTCAGACTAAATCTTTTACATTTTCCATGAAAGTTCTAGTTGATCCATCTATCAATTCTCTGAGGGGACATCACTATTATATGTATAATTTGCAATTGGCACCTACATCTTACATCCTAGGATATTTTAAGAAGAATCTGCATGTGCGAAAAGAACAAGCACTGTGTCCTAATGCTTTATCTCAAAAAACATTTCATGCATAAATCTTATCCCTATGTGTCTATGGTTTATCTTTTTTGCAACTGTTCCCAGGATGAGACTATGCTCATCTGGTACTCTGGGAGAATGGAGAAGCAGCTAAACCTTATTCAAGTATCAAAAATAATACCTGGACAACGTACGGTAAGTCCTTGCTTGGATAATTTTATGTTTCCTAATTCTGCAATTCACCTGACCTGTCTTAGAAGAGTTTTCTGTTTTAAACATGACCAAATGGAACTTAGATTCATGTTAATGGCGGGTTTTTTTAAGGTGGCGTTTTTTTCTTTTTGAGAACACACACAAAAGCTATGTGTATCTTTTCATTAAGATAGACACCAGCCAAGGACAAAATAAATGACAATGATGCTAAAGGGTTGGAGAAACTCCCTCGTCATAGTTCATCTTTGGGACTTGCTAAAACAGGAAAACAATGAGAACGACCAAAGCCAACCAAGCACAACTGAGTCCCTTCCTCTTTCATGGACTTGGCAAGCTCTCTCAATTTGTACTGCCAATTTTTCGGCCAAACCACAAAATTACCATGGCTTCAAACACCCTTCTGCTAGTCTTTAATAACCTATTTCTGCCTTTTTTTTATGGGAAAACTGTAGGGGAGGTCCCAAGAGTACAATTTTATTAAGATGGAATATAAATACAAGGGATCTGTACAAGATTAGGGAATATACACAAGAGGGGGTCTGTACCAACGTATCTTGGGTTGGTAGCCACGATGTCTCTTGGTTCGAAGATTAACGTCAGACTCAAATCTCAACTAATTCAACCCCCTGTATGTGAACTTACCAAACCGAAGATACTTTGGTGCACACAGGTTACAGCTGATGATAACAGAGGCATACTCGAACTAATAAAGTACTCTTAATGATTTAATTGGAATCGAGCAAATGGGTAGCAATTGCCTTATGGCAAAGATTTACACAAAAGGTTCCCATGTAGAAGTAGAAAGTTAATAAGCTCCGGTAGTGGCTACTCCATTAGCTACACAGGCTTCTTACTGGGCCTGCAAATCTAGCGTTCTTCAACGAATTCCTCCTAGAAGAGGCTTTAGGACTCCCCAACTTCTGTTGATGATTGTTTATAGCAAGGTTAAGTGCATGAAGTACTTAGCAAGGAATGCAATTAGAAAGTATTCATGATGCGATGGTATCAAGAATAGGCTTGGGGTTTGTTTGCATACAGTGAACAAGTATTTGACAAACATCATAAAGAAGCAGGGGAATAACGTGAGTTAACCCAAATATAAAAAGGAACAGAGGAAGTTTTATTTTTCTTCCTTTTTTCCCTAGGTCGCATTGTCTGGGTCACATGTAAAAAAAACTAGGCCACTTGCCAACTCTGTTCAATTATTTTCTAGATAACCAAGACATACATGGCAAGATGACTAATACTCATGTTTGCTGTGCCATCTTCATTGCCAGGCTATCTTCCTGCGATATCCAAGACCTGATAAAGAGTATCAGTCGTTCTCCCTCATATATGGCCAGAGATCATTGGATCTGGTGTGTGAAATTCATATCTTACTTGCAGTCATGCTTAAATTTGTAACCCGTTATTTACTTACATGCTGATCAAAGACAAGTATTGGAAATATATGCTGTTACTTTGAACCTGTGGTTAGTTTAATAAACCTCAGTACGGCAATTTGTGTCAGATCTGCAAAGATAAGGATGAGGCAGAAGCCTGGTTTGTTGGTTTAAAGGCACTTATTTCCGGAAGAAGCTGTAAGTGGCCAAGAGAAACAAAAAATGATAAAGCTTCTTATAGGCCAATTAACCATTCGCGTGGAGATTCACCATTTGCATCTCGTGTTATAATACTGATGTTGAAAGTAAGGTAAGTAAGCAGTGATTTCGCTCTGTACATTCATTAGTTTCTATCTGTGTATATTATAGCATGCTTGCTATCTTTGTAGGCATCAGAAAGCATACAACGATTTGGCACAAATCAGGATGCTCGTGCATTTGCTAACTTTGGAAATATATTTTCTGATGTGATATTATACTCTGGGCAGGAGAGCAGTAGAGTTAGTAGTACAGGTTCAGTTAGTACTTCCAACTCCATTTTATCCGGAAGTGCAGATACCTCAAATGGGGGATTACCTGGAGTTGCTAATAATGTCACAGTTAGCCATTCAAGTGCAGTAAGTTCATGCAGCTATGGATCAAGTGATGATTTTGATTCATTGGGTGATGTTCTCATTTGGGGCAAAGGAGTAGGTGATGGCACACTTGCTCATTCTTCGGATTTATCTGGAAAATCATACTCTTGTAGCATTGATGCATCTATACCGAAGGCACTGGAATCGACAATTCTGCTGGATATTCACGGTATAGCTTGTGGGAGTAAGCATTCAGTTCTGGTTACTAAACAAGGAGAAATGTACAGTTGGGGTGAAGAGTCAGGTGGTAGGCTCGGACATGGAGTTGATACTGATGTTATCCACCCTAAGGTTATTAGTACCTTGAGTGCCATTAGTATTGAATCAGTTGCATGCGGGGAATTTCATACTTGTGCTGTTTCTTTTTGTGGGGATCTGTACACATGGGGTGATGGGATGCACAATTTTGGTCTTCTTGGTCATGGGAATGATACCGCTCATTGGATTCCAAAGAAGGTATGTGGCCTATTGGAAGGACTGCACATCTCATCAGTATCATGTGGACCTTGGCATACAGCTGTTGTGAGTTCAGCAGGCCAATTGTTCACTTTTGGTGATGGGGTATTTGGTGCATTGGGCCATGGAGATCGCCGAAGCACAACTGTTGCAAGGGAAGTGGACTCTCTAAGAGGCATGCATACCATACGTGCAGCTTGTGGTGCTTGGCATACAGTTGCCATAGTTGAGGTTGTAGATTCTCCCAGTTTCGGTACATCTTCTAAACTATTCACATGGGGAGATGGGAATAAAGGTCAACTTGGACATGCTGACAGAGAAACAAGGCTCATCCCAACCAATGTGGGATCACTTTCCAATCCCAGATTTTGCCAGGTAGCTTGTGGGTATGACATTACCGTTGCTTTATCAACTTCTGGGGAAGTTTACACAATGGGCAGTAATGCTTTTGGACAACTTGGAAATCCAATAACCAATGGGAAACTCCACACTCTTGTTGAAGGGAGCATCTCCAGTAGTTCTGTTGAAGAAATAGCCTGTGGTTCTCATCATGTTGCTGTTCTAACTTCTAAAGCTGAAGTTTATACTTGGGGCAAGGGTGCAAATGGTCGTTTAGGGCATGGCAATAATTTTGATAGGAATACCCCAACTCTTGTTGAAGCTTTGAAAGATAAGCAAGTCAAGAGTGTGGTATGTGGTATAGATTTCACTGTTGTTGTATGTCTCCACAAGTGCACATCTGGTTTAGATCAGTCAATATGCTCGGGCTGTCATTTACAATTTGGTTTTAGAAGAATGAGACATAAGATATAACTGTGGCTTTAGTATATTGCAAATAATGCAGTAATAGAAAATCAATGAAAGCTTCTTTGGCTCCAAATTCGCAAAATCCATATCTGGTATGTGATGAGTGCTACGCCAAACTTAATACTGCATGGGAGAGTAAAAATCTGCAGAGCTCAAAGAATCTCAATGGAAATCCACATCAATTGTCCAGTGAAGCAACTGAGAGAGAAAACACAGTAAAGAATTTGCGAGTGCGACTATCTAGGCTTTTGACTGTGGAATCATTCAAGCCTGAAGGTAAACACTCACGGAGTAACAGTCGGTTTCCTCTTCATCATTCTGGAAACTTAAGCCTGAGTGGTATAAACTTTGTTGGCAATTCCAAGGAATTGATTTCTTCTTTCAATCCTACCTCAATGACGTCGCCTTTGTCCTCTGGACCAAATTCACCACATCTTACAAATAGATTAGCTACATCTGGCTTAACATCGCCAAACTCTGCCTGTACATACGAGTCAAATAAGAATCTGCCAGTAACCGATGTTTCTTATTTCCAGAATGCAGTCTCGTGTTTTGTAGAACCTGTGTTATGAGTTTCTTTCAGTGGAAGCTGGGAGCGATGAGCTAGCTCCTATGTTCGGAAAAAAGAAAAACATTCATGAGATCCTCATTTCTTCTAAAGATTGATTTTGTCGTATGATGTTGGTTCTTTAAGCAGCATAAATGATCATTCAGAAAATTAGAATTAGACTTCCCAATCCTTTGCTTTAGATTTAGGGCCCGTTCGGCAACCCTCCACTCCACAAAATCTATGAACTCCGCTCCCAATTCTCAAATCCGCGCTCCACAGATGGAATGAGGGCGGCTGCTGCAGAGGGGCCACGGCGGCAGAGGGGAAGATGGCTTCAGGAGCCAGATTCGGGCCAGATTGCAGAGTGGCGGCTGCAGGTTCCGGCCAGGACAGACTGCAGATAACGGAGGTGAGACAGGACTGATTCCGGCCGGGACGGCTGCCGACGGGCAGGAGGTGTGAGCACAGGGCAAGGGTCCCCACGGTCGCGCTCGCACACGCCCGCTCGCTGCTTCCAGCAGAGGTTCGAATCTCGCTGAAAGGGGACGGAAAGGAGGAGAATGTAATAACCCAAAATATTATGACGTGAGTTAAAGACCTTGGTGGTCACAATGTCATATCATCTCATGCAGATCTTGCATTAGTTGCACAAGCAAGCATCTCCAATTCTACAACTTGAGAAAAACGCTGAATTTGAACTTCTTTCAACCTTGCACAAAAAAAATATTTTTAAAACCTACTTTTATATTTTACTGGGGTCTCTGATAGTATACATGAGTCCCTTAAAAAGTTTCATAATTTTCTGAACCTGTTTGGTACTTTAATTGAGTGTTTTTCCTTTATTTTCATGAATGGACAGAACTGAAAATTATTCATGATCTGAAGCTAACTTTATCAAAACCTTGTGAAAACTTATATCAGGGTCTTATATACCCATATTTACCCCCACATAAATTTTCATAAAATTACGACTTGTATTTCAACTACCTACAGTTCAAACCTATATTTGGACCATATTCAAATTTGACTTTCAAAAACATTCAAAAACATTTTATAAAGATCTGAGAAAATTCAAAGTGGTTAGTATTGGCCTGTATATGGTCTGTGAAGTTTTGTAGATTTTTCGGACACAGTTTAGATCCCCAAACAGACCAAATAGAGGTTCAGCTAGAACAAAAGGCTTTTTCTCTTTGTCTCCCTGACGAGAGGGGCCCAACTGCCAGACCTTTCTTCTCCACGAAGCAGACCACGCGTCGAGCAGGTTCTGTGCACTGCGAGTGACACCCTTCTCCGTTTCTTCCTCTGTTTGGCTCAGCCGTCTTCGCAGAAGACGTGGGCGACATGCAGTAGTGCTACGCGTCCAAAACCGGTGCTACACGTGTCCTCCTCCTTACGAACCGACCTTCGAAATCCTCCGTCTGGCTTCCTTATATTGACCCAGACGATCTCCCTTCTCCCCTTTTCTCCGTTCTGCGTCTACAGAAGAGCTTTCTTAGACAGGCCCTCACTCTCTGTCAAATCTGAGAAGGTTTCCTCGAGTAGTTCGCCGGGAACGCGGGCGACGTCCAAGCGTTCGCGGCCGCGCCCGTCGCGGCTCCGGCGGCCTCTTTCTTCTTCCCCTGTGAGTTTCAGTCCGCAATACCTTGTCCATAGAGTTCGAATCGTGGTCCCGAGTTCAGGCCTCTGTTCCCCGTTCTATTTGGCGCAGATTCGTGAAGCCGAGGTCGTCATCTTCCCCAACCCCGACAAGAACTCCGGCGAGCCTCCATTCCACCGATTCCGGACACCATTGCTCCAGCTGACCAATGCAAGAGTTTCAGGGTGAGCTTCTGAGGCATAGACTCTCCTTTTCCCTCTCTCTCTCCCGCGCTGTAGATTCCCCACCGCGTCGGCCTGTCCCGGCTGTCGCCGGCGAGCAGCGCGACACCTGCTGTGGCACCCATGGTGTCCACTCCGTGCACCAATGGTCTCGACGCACTGCTGCGGTGCTAACCCCCCCTAGTTCCCAGGGCTCCGGCTCCCGGAACCGCCGTTCCGGCGAGACCTCGCTGTAGTCCAGCCGCACGGGCTCTCGTTCAGCCATCCACTGCACTGCACAGAGTGTTCAGTTTAATCAGAGAATTCCATAAATTAGTTTAGAACTGCTAAAACTTGCAAAAATCGTAGGGAAGTCATCGTAACTCCAAATTGAATGAAATTTTTATGGAAATGTAGGTTTTTGAGTGTGTGATTTTATGAAATTATTCTCATTAGCATATCTGTCCAGTAAATGATCGAATTATTGCCATGGCTAAATGCGACTAAAATTTGACATGCAACACTTAAAAATTCACATCTTGCATTCTAGGACTCCAAATGAATTGATTCCAGTTGACTTAGTTTTGTATTTCAATGCCTCACATTCCAGAATGCATTTCATATCATGGCATCATGTTTGAGTTCCTGGTTATTGATTTTTCTCTTTCATTGTTGTTTTCAGGTTTTTCTTGCCTCTTATCGGTAGAATCCGGCAACGAGGGTTATTCGGAAGGTGATAAGCAGCAGTACCAGGAGCTTGAACAGCAAGGCAAGCATCAGCTTGTTGAATCTTTGATCCCTCATTTAATTATGTTATTCTTACTTGCTTTCGATTATTGCTATCGTTATGTCCATCATGTCGATATCTCATAATTTCATTCTCGCAAATGATATGTTGGGATTACTAGCATGTGTAGGAGTTGCTTGCTGTTCATGACCAGAAGGTTATGACATTAATTTTGACTAATGAACTATGGAACCTAATAAGTGAGATGTGAGAGCCGATACCAACAGATGGTCGCAGGGTGAGGCTATATCCCCGTCGATACCGGTGTCGTTGGATCTTTCCCTTCACCCCACGGGGAGTGTTACGAAGGCATGGGAGACATGGTCGGGCCCGATCCTCTGAGCTTCCCACCCAACGTAACATTTCCGTTCGAATTGGGTGGTTAGCCCAATCCTGACAAGTGATAACATGAACCTTCAGGTGTGGTGACCTAAGGTTGAATGGAAATATCAAGTGGGAAGCTTGATTTAAAGTGGTTTCATGTGATTGTTTTCACTAGTGTGACATCTTGGTATATGTTACCATGTTGATGACATGATCTTTGTTAATTGAGATACACATGAGTAAGTCTTGCGAGTACGAAAGTACTCATTGGGAATTCCATTCCTCATATTGATGCAGGTGAGCCTAGCATAGGCGAGTTCTTCGATGTTAAGCGTGACGTCTAGTTTGCTGGGTTCCTTTGGTCAGCTTGCCCTGCGAGTTATGTGGCTTTTGTGATATGGCGGTGGTAACCATCTCAAGGGTTTTACTTATGTTTCCGCTGCTGTTGGTGTTGGCTTTTAGGCCACTGGATGTATCTACTATCTAGCTTCTCTTGTATGAGATGTGAACTATGTATTTGTAACTCCCTTTTGTAGTGTTCGTGTTGTGATACCATATTTGTTTAAGCACGTCATGCACAATGTGTGTATGATCCTGGAGTGCATGACGTGTGTTTGAGTATTTGGATTTCTCTTGTATGTGCAAGAAAGGGTGTTGAGCAAAGTCGGAACTGCTAGTTATCGCCTCCACTTGTGGTATTCTTATACCGGGTGTATGGTCGGGTCCCAGGGCAGTGGCTTGTTCAAAGACTCATCTTGTACCTACAATAGAAGGTCATTCCCTCGAACAAAAGGACATGGGACTTATTTCAACTCTTGGGAGATTGCAACCCCTTACTTTGGTCTACTTCAACTGTGAGTCGTAGTTGCGTATGTAGAGTTGGGTAAGTGAAAGTCACGAACCGTTACGGGTTTGGCTTGGGCTTAACGACCGTTGTGAGCACATACAAGCGGCGTATCGTATGGTTAACGGTGTAGGTCACCGAACTCGGTTCATTGCATCTCCTTACTTGTTGGTTCAAGTTCCAGGTTGTTGGTTTAAGTTCCAGGCCCTGACAGAGGACTGGCCGGATGGGGTTGGAAGGGATTAGTTGTTGGTTTAAGTTCCAGGCCCTGACAGAGAAGGACTGGCCGGATGAGGTTGGAAGGGAACTGGCTGGCTGGAGATGGAGGAGATCTGACCGGAGATAGTGAGGCGGCGTTGTGGCCGGTGATGGGGATGGAGGTGCGCGGTGGGATAGAAAAAGATCAATAAAAAGGTTCAACCCACATAATGGCATTCCCGGGTCAATAAACGAAACTCCGCGTTTAGTCGTTTGGCGGAGCATCGATTTTCCTTCTCCGCATTTTTGTACTAGGCGTCCATCCGCTCCGCGGAATTAAACCGTTCGGCGCAGCTCCGCCCGATCCGCACGCGGAGTTCGGAGCCGAAGGCCTGCCGAACAGGCTCTTAATATATGCATTGCTCTATCTTTACCTTGAAACAAAAATATGTCCTGCTTTTATTATTATTCAGTGACCTGGCCTGATTTATTCGCGTAGGTGGATGAGCTCACACATAAGTCTGAATCACTTGAAGCTGAACTTGACAAAACAAACAATCAGTTAAAAGAGGCCAGAACTACTGCTGATGTGGAGAATTTGAAGTGCAAAGCAGCAAAAGAAGTTATCAGCTCCCTTACTACTCAGGTAGGTTTCTATTTCTTACACTGGCAATTCTCAAAATAATAGGGATCAATTTGCCGACCTTTATATGGGAACTATTGTAGCTGGGAATATGAAAGGTAGAGTGCAAACATGTTAGTTGTATAGTAATAGGACAGGACAAACTTTAAAGCTCCTTATCCCATTGGGCCAATTGCACCATTCTCTTGATAGATCATACATTTGATCTGAAACGCATTATCACTTGAAGTCTTTTATCAGCTTGTACAAATTTGCATCAGGTTTTATGCCTGCAACATGAAATGCTGACCTACTGAATATAAAATTGGGAGCCAGAAAAGATAAACCTCATCATGGATACAGTTTTGTTTTCATGTTTATGAATGGCAAGTCCTAGCTCGTGTAATATGACGAGAAGTGGAAACAGAGGGTATGACTAAGCTTTGCCCTACGAATCGATGCAGATAATATTAACTTCAGCAAATTTTATGTCACTATTGCAAGTTACGCAATGATATCATGGTTACTTTGACTTAAAATTATTTTCTGTTGTCAGATGAAAAGTATAACCGAAAGAGCACCTGAAGGCTGGACTGTCGATGACAACTGGACTGGTCAAGTAGTATCAAAGTTGTTAGGAAATCAGTTCCACGAGAATAATTTGAACGATGTGTCAAGGTCGCCTGATTCCAGTGTCCACGTGGCCCAACAGTTACCTTGCAAAGGAAATAGCATTGGTAGCAAACACATATTGGGTCGAACAGGTAGAACATGGGGTATACATTACGCTATTCCGCTCACCGGCAGGTCATAAATACCTCTGGCGTGTCCGTTTTAGGTATTGATATGTTCTGGCATCATCCGATTCTCCAAAAACTCTGTACTCAGTTCTCGGTTGGCACTTCCGAGCCTCTTCCATTTCTTCTGCATTTTCCCTTTCATGGATTTTCGTATTGACCACTTCTTTTGCTTGCCTGAAGCAAGAGGCAGTTCACTGAACAACAAGCAGAGCGATGGTGGGCTGAACACCGACCAACTCTACAACGGCAGTATGGTATCCTGACTGGAGACAGCGTCATCCCGTCAAGAACATCCCGAGAGAAGGGATAGGTTTTATCATCGACTATCTGTTGTGCAGAACGTTAACTTTCCTGGTGGATTCTCTGGACGACCAGTACTGTTGTGTCCTGGGAACAGATGCAGTAGAGCAACGCGAGGTGTGTTCTGCATAAAGTTAGAGCTCGCTGAATCTCTTGAACTTGCCCACCCCAAAGCTCCTGCTTGATGAAACCACGCACTGTTAGCCATGGCTTGTTCTCCCTGTACAACAGAAACAGTTTCTAGTAACATTTAGCTTTCTTCTCAATTTAGTGACACTCGGCGTATGTAGGATATTTTAACTGAAATACTCCTCCCTCCGTTCCTAAATACTTGTCGTGATTTTAGTGCAAATTTTGCACTAAAATCACGACAACTGCTCCTGTATCCGTAGAGCTAACTGCACACTTGAATACTTGATCCTTCCTGTAATCTTTTTCTGAAGGAAGTCATGTGAAAATTATGTTTCCTGGCCTTTAAAATGAAATGCTTGGATTTCAAGTTATCTGAGAAAGTCAACATTAATTGTTAGGACATCCACAATGGTAAAATCAGTATTGACTTAAATTTTATTTATAGTCAAGGCAAAATGACATACGTGGTAGGTTGTTTTTAAGCTGGCTATACGATTTAGGTCTCACTTATGATTCAATACAACACCCTCCTCTAAAGAAAAACACAAGGACGGCACAGATTAATCCGTACCCCTTCATAAAAAAGGGCACGATGGACATTAAACAATATTTTATTCTATCATTTTCGTATGGCTCCGAACAACACTCGGTGTTTTCAATTTTTCCGGAGATTGCAACGTTGGATCAGCATGAAATTTCACGAGATAATAGTAGACACAATTCCACACAATCTCACCAAAGAGATCGATGAAATATTTCTTGAGCCAGCGGGAAACAGGCGAACAAGTCGGATGTTCGTGCTGTCCCGCACGGCCACGAGAATTCGAAACAGCACTCGGTGTTTCGAAGCTTTCTGGAGATTCCACCGTTGGATCGCGATGAAATTTCACATTGTAGTAGGAGACAAAATTCCGCATAATCCCACCAAAGGGATCGGCGGAACACTTCTCGAGAAATCAGAAAACATGTGAACAAGTCGGATGTTTGTGCTGTCCCGCACAGTCGCGAGAAATCCAAACAATGCTAGGTATTTTGAAGTTTTCCGGTGATTCCACCGTTGGATCGCAATGAAATTTCACATTATGGTGGTACACAAAATTCCGCACAATCTCACCGAAGGGATCGTTGAAAAATTATTTGAATCAGCGGGGAACATGTGAACATCGTGTTATCACTCAGGGCCGCAAGAAATCCAAACAACACTCGGTATTTTGGTATTAGCCGGAGATTTCACCGTTGGATCGCGATGAAATTTCACAGCATTGTAGAAGACACAATTCCGAACATTCTCACCGGAGGAATCATCGAAAAAGTTCTTGATGCAGTTGATACCTCGCGAGAGAGAAAGGAGACAGGACGAAGGAAAGAATAGGAAGAAAAAAGAAAAGACTATCCTACCCTTCTGAGTTTGGGGAAGGGGGTTGTATTGAATTAGACCCGTTTAGCTCTAAATTGGATGATGTTCAACGAGATCAACTCAGGCTCGCTTTTAACGAAGAGTCGGTTTCTTTTCTCTTTTGTTTTGTAGTAATTTTTTAATAAGAATCAGTTTTGCACAGGTAGTGGAGAATTTTCAGCCTAACACGCATGACTCGATGAATAACTACGATAAACTTGGCTGTTGTTTGACTTTCTCTTCTTCCCCATTCAGTCATTAACCTCGCACGTACGTACGGCAGCAATAACTAGCTTTTTTGACAACGCTTGCAGGTGCTGTGCGGCCAAGGGCAGCAAGTACAAGCCTTTGATGTGTTTGAAACTTTGAACTAACTTAGCACAAACTGCACCACAGCAATGTCCTTCAGGAATTGCGTGCATATAGGCAGAGTGAAGGAATCAAAATCCCCTCGCTAGCAGTTGCACAATACTTTTTGCAGCAATTTATCGAAAATACTTGTGCTCCGCCCAACCTTTTATTTCCTGGTGGCATTCATGCATGGACGGTTTATGCCTCGCTCCACCACTTACACACGTATTGACGTATATTTACAAAATCTATATTTACGAAGTCTTGAGAGTCTAGGATGTAACTTGTGCACAACTGTGCTATGCTAGATTTTTTTGGAAAGGATAAAGCTTGATTTTTGCAAGTACGGCAGCAAATCGATCTACATATCTATTTCTATCCTTCGAAATCGAGCCTAGCTAGCCAGGCCGGCCGGCCGGTGGGAACGGAGCATGCATGCACGCTGTACGATGAGTAGTAAATCGACAAGGAAACCAATGAAAAGGTCCAAGCTAGCCAGAAGCACACCTCTGTAACACTCTTGCTGCAGGAAGAGCCAAAGCTAACCGCCCAGCTAAATTTGCTAGTACAAGAGGACCGCCGGGCGGCCGGCACATCTGTGCACGCTACAGCAGCTGACGCTAACATCCGTGCGGGACTTACGTACAGAGAGCCAGAAACGAGCGGCAACGCACGGTAGAGTCCACCAACAACCAACCGACGACGAAAAGAAAGGAAAAAAGGCAGTCGTTGCGAGCCCTTTCCTTGCCCCGATCCGTTCCTTTCTTTCGCCCGAACGGCGACACGACAGCCCCAGGTGACCACACAGTACAGTACACACATGCAGCATGCTTCGCGCGCACAGCCAAACCCCCCTGTCCCGGCGCCATCGTCGCCGGCCCTAGCTGCCTGCGCGCCCACGGCCCCCCGTATACGTACGTTAATTTGCTATAGAATGGCGCTGGCCCATGCATGCACGGCAGCGAACGGCATGGCGTCCCATTGCAGGGAATGCATTGCATGCATGCGAATGCGGTCGAGAGCGCGAGAGCGAGTCTTCGTACGTGGCCAACTGGTGCACGTACTGCTCTGCTCTGGCCGGCCCGGTCAATTCCGCTTCCCAGATCGGTGTAAGCAATTAACCGTCTCACACTGATCTCATCGTCGTCCTCCGTACGTGTCGATGGAAACAGGTGCAGACACCGAAGCTTCCACGAAACAGAGGCCCGGCCGGCGTATAGTACGCACGTACGTAAACGTCAGTTGGCGAAAGAGATGCTCCCGTTTGCATTTAATCGTACTGTGTATACGTGTCCTGGGGTTACATAATCAGCTGTAAGCACATGCATACTTAATAGCATGAGTACCATGTTAAATAACACCTCAGATTGGATTAATCAAGCTGAAGCGGCCAGTACATCTATTCATGAGGGACAGACATACAAGGAGTACTGTAGTATATTAGCAGCAGTACTACCACCGTACTGGATATGGGTAGCTAGCGGTCGGTCGGTTGTCTGTAGGGGAAACAACTCGATCCAAACCGCAGATAAGTAAGTTTACAGAAACTGAACAAGCTAGATATATATGGAGATCACTGGGGAGATCGAAACCACATGCGCGCGCGCGCGAGCTTAGGGGATGATTATCAAGGTGATCGAGCTAATTAACTGCAGCTAAAAACTTAATTAGGCGGCCTATAGCTAATGCAGGGTGCCCTGCTACCAAATTAGGTAAATGGAAACCAAGCTTAGCAGTACGTCGTCCTTAGGTATCGATCGATCGGCATGTATATGCAGAGATCGATCGATGGACACAGATATATCATGTGTATATGTATACATATATATTTATATAGGTGAGGAGCTAGCTTAATTAATTAGGACATCACATCGATCTATCAGGAGGCCGGGCGTGGTCGACCATGCATGCATGAGAGAATTAAGCTAGCGGAGAAGGCTGCGGATGATCTCGGCGCCGGGGCTGTTGTGGTCCATGGTGGCCATGAGGTCGGAGAGCCGGTCGCTCAGGTCGTCCACTTCCCGGTGCAGGCTCTTGATGTAGCTGCACGTCTCCTTGAGCAGCTTCGTCGTCGACGCCTGCACATATACATGCATTCAGATCAATTTGTTAACTATAGCACATTACGCTTCGCTGCTCAGTGGCCAGTGATCTCTCTCGTACCTGGCTGCTGCCGCGGCGGCGCGCGCTGGCCGGGAGCAAAGACTGGAGCTTGGAGATGAGCTCGTTGATCTCCTCCTCCGACACGGAGTTACCGCGGGACGACGACCTCCTGCCCGACATCGTCGTACTACGTCTCTGAATAATGCAGCCCGCGCCTAGCCCGGCAGAAAGAGGACTGAACTGAGCTTGAAGACGATCGACGAGAAGCTAGGCGCGTGTGATCCCAAAAGTAGATCGAGTGGCCGGTTAGCTGAAGTTTGTTTTTGCCTGGGTGTGTGATGGGAAGAAGAAAGGGATCAAGAGGGGGGTTTTATAGGCCCGGGTCGACGGAGAGCCGGTTGTCTGAAGGGAGCTAGCCTCGGGGCCGGAGAGCAAAGACACGAGACCATGATGATGTAGGCAAGACAGGGGTTAGATTAAGAAAAAGTTAGCGATCGATTGAGCTGCCGCATGCTTACACACACATCAACAAAGGCCGGGAGAAGGGTCAGGACCCACATGTCCTTCTCTGTGGCTCCTCCTTACCGTGGATACCAATGGGGGCCACGACCTAGTTATGAGCTACGGTCACACACCAACCTCCCCTCCACTTGCCACGTGCCCAGCCCTGTCGATTCGTATTACTATCAGTCCCCCGGTAACGTAGCGAGATGGCCAGGAGACACTGTTCACGTCAGTACGTATGTTCTCCGTCGCAGAAAATGCTCCGCACCAACTCACAATCAATTCGGTTCGCAGAGAAGATATATGTTTCGGAAATCCGGATCATTTGCCAGATCGAGTCTGCGGAGCTCAGCCCATCCCGTCCTTTCATGTATACAATCCAACGGCTGCGATCCATCCGAACTCCAAGTAGAGTAGTAACTCCGTTTCATAATTTTTGTCGAAATCTTACATATATCTAGACATTTTTTAGTAACAGATACATCTATTTTTTAGCAAATTTGAGATAAAAATTATGAAACGGAGTGCTACTTAGGTAGCTCGATCCTAGTTAATTAATCCGCGGAAAACAAATAGCAGTAGTACAACTACTCCGCATGCCGGAGTAATCTTTAATCAGCACTGCGGCATGCACGTCCGCATCGCGGAACGACCCACGAGATGCCCCTGTCCCCCGATGCCGGGTACTGGAGCAACAATGTACTCGCAGCGACCTAGCGGCCGGTCGGGATCCTGCATATATGAAGAGATCCATCCATATCGATCCCCTTAGCTACCTTGTCTTATCTGGTAGGAGTACCGCGAGTAATAAGCATGTGCTTAACAGTGGAGGCCAGGCTTAATTACGCGGTTTAATCGTGCCACGTACTGTGTATAGCGGATCCAAGGAGCGGCGCCAGCCGGACGTCGACGCTCCATGATAGATGGAGTATCTATTAATTCCCTGTCGCTGGCGAACCAATAATCCCCCCGGCCGCGTTTAATTTGGCCGCATTTACCAGCCACAGTGCTGAACGAGAGATCGAGCCCCCCCCCAGACAGGGCGTCGCGCGCCAGGTGTCCTGACGCGTATGACCGGGGTATGTATTAGCACTATCTTTCGGTATCGCCTGGTCGGGCCCGGACACGGACGTAATGTACGCGTACGTCCACGTGACTGCGCGTGGGCTCTCGTTCGTACCATGACCCCTCCAAAAGCGATCTTATTTCACGTCTGGCCACAGGCACAGGCACAGCATGGCATGTCCGGTCGTGAAAGTGGCCATCATTAGGATTAATCTTGAGTTTGAGTATAATTAGGTTTCGTTGTTTTCTAGTTCTATCGTTAGGGTTTGTTGCCGTGTATACGAGTCCGTGTGGGTCATGAGGCCTAATTCTACTCGGTATAGTCTTGTGGTCAGGTGAGAATGTGTATATATACACATCAACGGCTGCAGCTTGAATAAAAGCTTGTAACGTGAGTTTGCAGAAAAAAATAAAAGAGAAAAATAGAGGGCACGATACGAGCCCTTGTTCAAATAATCTTGTGATCGTCGTGTGCGTGTGCGTCTTCATGTGATTGATCTTTGGGCAAACCTAACATTTGGTATTAGAGCGAGGTTAAAGATTTGAAGACGCGCTTGCCCAGGGGAGGCGATGTGCTAGCGCCTCGGGGCGGGCAATCAGCAGCGGAACGGTGTCCGCAGATAATTGCGCGCGGACTGTGGCTGTGCGTGGAGCGGCGTTCAGCGGATTGGATTAGGCAATCGGTGGCTGTGCAGTGAAGCAATGTTCAGCAGATCAAATAGGACTATCGTCGCAGTGGACCGATCTCCTAGTAACGGGAGATCATCCTGATCGTCGGAAAGTACTCGACATCGGGTCAAGCTGCGTATGTACGTCCAGGTCAGCGTCCGTGAGTCGTGGTTGTGTCCAAGTGCTCGTTTGTGAGGGACTCTGTTGCAGCGGAAGTGCGTCACGGTTGGAGAGCTGTCCAGTGAGGTGTATCACTGAGGGCGAAGACGTGTGTGCAGACAAGGTGGCAGGTGGTCATCTGTGTGTCTCGGCGAGGAAATGAAGCTCAAAAGTATTGTGAGCCGGTAACCAGTGGTGAGTCTCTTCAGTGAGGCCATGTTCCCTGCATGAGACTATGTTATTAGTCGCATGTGGATGTTTTATGCTAAGAGTGGACGGTGTTGCCACAGGGTGTACGGTGTAATGCACAAGGTTAGAGTGGCTGGGAGTCAAGATCATATGTTGAGCTGAGTCGAGAAGTCGTGAAGCTGCGGTGAGTCAAAATCAGGGAGAGCACAAAAGACATGTCAAGATTAGGAGGAGATTGTTAGGATTAATCTTGAGTTTGAGTCTAATTAGGTTTCGTTGTTTCCTAGTTCTATTTGTTAGGGCTTGTTGCCGTGTATACAAGTCCGTGTGGGTCACGAGGCCTAGTCCTAGTCGGTATAGTCTTGCGGCCAGGTGAGGATGCGTATATATACACATCAACGGCTGCAGCTTGTAATAAAAGCTTGTAACGTGAGTTTGCGGAACAAAATAAAAGAAAAAAATAAAGGACATGATACGAGTCTTTGATCAAATAATCTTGTGATCGTCGTCTGCGTGTGGTTCTTCGTGTCTTCATCTGATTTATCTTCGAGCAAACTTGACAGGCATTCAGTGGGAAAGCCGCAGGCCCCCGCCCGACGCCAATCCCCTGGCCGCGGCGAAGCGGGGGGTCACGTCTGGCCACAGCGCTGCTTGTCGCGCCGGCCAGCATGCATGCGCGCGCACCCACGCGATTCGTGGTTTGCGCGCGCGCGGTCCGGCTCGATTTGGCTCGCGGCGCCCGCGCCAAATTGAGTGTGAGAAGGAGCGACGCGCGCGCCGGGGGATGGGGCACTGCAAGGACGACGGAATTAAGGTGGGTTTCGATCGAAATCGGGATCGAGCCGGCCCATGTGGGGCTGCGCCTGCGACCTGGGGTGATCGAAGGCGACCGGCGAGCGCGCGCGCTCCGGTCGGGGTCATCATCTCATCACGCCGGTGGGAATGTTATGCGTACGTCCGATCGATGGGGCTACAACGCGGCGTCCACATCGAGCGTCCGGCCGGCCGGGCCGCAGATACAGTATACTATCTCTGGGACACACGCATATGCGCCTTAACCCCCCCCCGACGTTTTTTAATTGGTGGCGTCCCTGTCGCGACCCCCTGGCGTGGTCCGTGGAATAAGATTCATGGGGAGATACTCACTCCGCTAGAGATCGAGGCAACATCGATCTATCGGAGGATTCTAGCTAGTGCTATCTAACGGCCTAACTGCGCCCCCCACGACATGTGTCGATCACAAATCATCCCGTCTAGTACAGTGATTCTTTGAGCATATTCATTAAGATTTGGTGTGGTAATAAATTTCCGGTTTGTCGACTGTTCAGTCAAACATAAGCGGACGTGCTGACCGTTAGATCATGCTTCAAAGACAGCAAGTGAGAGATGGGGGAACGGACATGACGTCCAGATTTTAATCCAAATGGTCTATTGCGTCAATTGAGATTAATTTTTTTTTACGAAATAACCACACCCTATTTCTTACTCTTGTGGCGGTCTGAAAGTCCCATCGAGCAAACAGGGATAGATCCTACGTGTGCTATTCAACAGAGTACTCCACTTCCTAGCTAGTTACTCCTGATCGAATTCGTTTCACTAAACTTTGTCCAAACAACCACTAAACAGATGACATTGCTTAATTGGATCGATCGAGCATCCAACGCGGCTCGCGTGCATGGAGCAACGACGTGGGGGCCCGGGGCCGACGAAGGCCACGTTTGTGGTCAAGCGAGATATACGCATGGTGACCTCCCCCAAGTTGCGCTGCTCTGCGGGCCGGGAGGTGAGGCAGTCGCCGTCGCGGCGTTTATTGCATATTTGCATGCATGGTCGAGGCCGCCAGCCCGCGCCCGGGAACGGCAAGGCAAACGGTGGGATCCCACACGTGCCGCTGCCTCGGCCCCGATCAAAGCTATGCATACTGTACACGGTACACCGCACAGCGCCATGTACATGCGTGCCCGACGCGCGCTGCTGCCTTGGAACTTGGTCGGTCCGTGCAGCTGACATGGTCGCTCCGGTTGGTCCTCGCTCGCGCGCGGCGGTTAGTTCGTTGGGCCGGCCAGGGGCCAAGCCCCCGGTTTGCGCGAGGGTGGGGCGGGGTTGTTGTGAGTCATGCAGGATGCGTGTGCATGCCTTTTTCTTGTACGTACTGCCAAAATACCACAAAGCAAGGATGAAAATGCAACCGTGACGTCTGCATTAGTTTGATTCTTACTTCATTCCATAATTCTTTTTTTTTAGAAAAATAGGGGTTGCACCCCGGCCCCATTTTATTGATGAGACCACGTCTGATAGACAATATTCAGTCGCCACAGGCAATTTAGCGGATACAAATCCAGAGCGAAGCTACGGAAAGATAAGCTACAGAGGAAGATAAGCATGATTTTTGTGCAGCAACTCAGACTGAAGCACGCAGAGCATCTGGGAACCAAGTGGTTGCAGCAAGCTGTGAGCGAAGTTCCTCCACTGTCCAGGCCCCAGAAGACGATTTCAGTTCCAGGCAATCCTCAAGAGCTCCCCCCTCCTGTGGTCCATGTCGCGGATGAATTGGTCCGCCTTGATCAGCGAGGGTTGCCTACACAGGATTCTCCAACGGCGACAGTGAGCAGAAGTCAAGTCCAAGACCACCTGAACATTCCTCCAAGGCTTTCCCTGAAACAGTAAGGCATTCCGGTGAGTCCAAATTGACCATAACACGGCAGAGGACACAAAATTGTGCCTAGCATGTTTTTATTGCTAATACACCATTGCCCAACCGAGAGAAAGTCAGAGCCAATAGAGATATTCAGAATAGAGGAAATAACAGACCATAACACTTTGGCAACTACACAGTCAAAAAACAGGTGTTGAATAGATTCAAGTTCGCCACAGAAAACACAAGTAAATCCACCTGTCGTTTCTTAGCAAGATTATCCATAGTAAGTTGTTTGTTATTAGCAAGCAACCACAAGAAGACATGGATTTTCGGGGGAACAGTAATGTTCCAGACGGCAGGAGAATGAACAGGTTGCACACCTCCATTGTTAATAATGGCATAAAATGATTTTACAGAGTAGACCCTGGTGGGGTTAAACATCCAGATAGGTGCATCATCATCCTCAGTCAGCTGAGTACCAAGCATTATTGATATAAATTCATACCAGCGCAGCATCAAAGCAGAATTAAAAGTCCTATGAAAAGTATTTTTCAGATCAACCCCATCCCAAAGTTCAGCAATAGAGCAGTTTTGTTCATTGGCAATAGTATACAGGTCCCAGAACTGAGTGGCAAGGCAGCAGTGCCCAAACCAAATATCTTCCCATAATTTCACTTTCTTACCATTGCCACCCTTCCAACGATATCCCAGCTTTGCTGCACTTGCAGCCCAAGTTACCCCTTTCCAAAAAGGGGAAGCATTGGTACTAGGACAAGAATATTAGAAGTGGAGGCATTGTACTTGTGGCCCACAATCTGCTTCCAAATCTGATTGTTAGAGAGGTGATAACGTTTTATCCAAGAAGCTAAGAGGCAGAGATTAAAATCTCTCAAACCATGAATGCCCATTCCTCCGAAATCCTTTTTCTTACTAATGAGTCCCCAATCAGCTAGATGGTATTTATGCTGATCACCTATGTTGCCCCAGAAGAAATGACTCATCTGGAAGGTGATTGCATTGATAGCCCAATTGGGACCATTCCATAATTCTTTTCGAAATATTACATGTATCTAGACAATTTTTGAAAGTTTAGATACATCCATTTTTGATCAAATTTGAGACAAGAATTATGTAACGTCGGGAGTACTTCCTTGTCAACCAGGCGCGTGCAATTGTTTTGCCCGGTATGCATTGCATGTTTGCATCTACACGGCGGACGCGCAAATAATGCAGTGTTGCGCTTGGTAATTTAAAGTTAACTGGCGCGTGGTACGTAACTCGATCGTCCACAGCGTACATGTGAGTGTGAATCCGACCGGATCAATTCACAGGCCTTACCCCACTGCTCGTCGACGAGGCCTCTCGCTAAGTTGTGATCGAGTGATGCTGTACTGTGCTCCGCATGCTGTACTGTGCTCCGAGTGCATGCATGCATGCATCTGAAGTCTCGTCGTACGCCGTTGCTGAGAAACTAGCCGACCGGACAGCACCAGCCGCTGCTCCTGCAATAATCTCTGCAGCATGCATTGTCGTAACGACCAGCGCAGCCGGCCGAGCTGGATATATATTCACACCTTTTCATAGCTAGTCAGAGACTTTTCCGAATCTGTAGTACCTTTAGTAGCTAGCTGGCCTGCTGGTTTGACAGGTGTGTAGGAGTACACATAAGGTCGTCTATACGGTCCGCAAGAAAAGAAAAGAAGGTCGAGTGATCCAGAAAATTGGGAAACAAGGACGAGGGTGCATATGTATTGTGGAGTGGACCAACAGTGACACTGTGACAGGCACGTACATGGTCAGACATGAACTTTTTCGATCGACAGGACCAGCGACGACCTCCCAGCGACGACCTCCTGTGCCTTGTATATTTGGTTGTTGGTCCCTGCACACCGATCATGAACCACATCATAATCTCCCTCCCGTTAATTTGGACATCAATACCGTGCAACCAGAAAATTAACTGCATGTTCCCAATCCAACGAGCACATCCAACTGGCATCGGATAAGCAAGAGGAAATCGCCGCCTATCCGTTCGATTTATTGGCATAGGCTGGCATGTAATGTTGTCTACTGCATGCATGCATGAATACCTCCAGGAGTCCAGGAGAGGTCGATCGGCGTGGCGCCGCCCGTGCCTCGTGATCGTTCGTCAATCTATTGGCGTGCGTACATCGATATACTCTTTCTGTCCCATAATTTTTGTCGTTGTTTTAATTTAAATTTGCACTAAAACAACGAAAAGAATTATGGAACGGAGTAAGTATATTATTACATGCATGCATCCGGCCGGGGGACGGATCGAGCTGGACGTGGTGGGTGTCGCGGGGGCCAGCTGAACGGGCTTCCGCGCGCGGGCGAAATGAAAGGAGCACGGTGTACTACGTATACGTGCTGCCTCCGGGCAGGCACCTAACAATGGAACACGCTGCCTGCCTGCCTGGTGCATGCCGCGCGCGGCACGACGGAGGGACAGCGGCATGTGTGCCGTGGTGGGCTGCCGTTTATCCTGGTGATGGATGGATCATATCGATCCAGGCTGATCTCTCAGGGGCCGCCGGGTGGGAGCTTTGCTAGGCCCAGGTTGGTGGGGGACAGCATTGTCCACTGCCCACTGGCAACGGCGTACGCCCTGGGGCCGGAAGGCTGGCCGTGGATGATAGATGGATGCATGAATGGATGATGGAGCGCGCGGGTCCACGAAAAAGTCTAGGGCAGTTGCAGACACCTGTGGCGCCACAACTGCAACCAAAAGCTGGTGTCCCATTACTGTGTGTTGGTCTGCAGGAGTGTACGTGTAAAGGACATCGATCTATCCGCGGTGTGTACGCACAGGAGGAGTATATGTTCCCATTGACGACTTGTGTGGATATGTACCGTGTGAGATCCGGTCGTGAACAAGCTAGGGCATTTTTGTGATTCGTGAAGGCCGAATCTTAGTATAGATCAAGCATTCGCACACCAAATATTCGCACACGATTCAAATTACCTGTCACGGATAATTTCCTCCTTTCATCGCTCATAGGGGCGGCCATCGCACAGTTTAGATGAAGGAACATGTGTGATGGGGGGTGAATCATCGCACACGTTGATCCTAATAAGGTGTGTGCAATAGACTCCTCATCGCTTTCATCCTTGCAAACTGTGTGTGGACCCACCCATCGATCGTGCATGACGGAATTGAGTAATCATGTGTGTTGTGATGGATCCATCGTAAACGATTTATGAAGCTTAACCGTGTGCGATGGACATTGTTTTTCTACATCGGATTACTTCTCATTCTGACACAAACGGAGACACCTTCTCCTTAACCAATGAAATATTTGAACCCCGGGGCGAGGCGGGTCTCCAAGCTATCGAAAGTTTAAGGAACCCATCAGCATTAATTGACAAATCATCTGACTATTGGCGTCACGTAGGCCCTTTATGAGATTGAAGAATGACATGGCGTATGAGGGAATTGCCTGGCCAACGGCCTTGATCAGAATTTCCTTTTCGGCTCTCCACATGTGCTTCTCTTTCCACCCTTGGATCCGGTTCCAAATCCTTTCTGTGAGATACCCAAAGGCCAAAGCATGCTGCTTTTAATCGTCCAACATAAACATTTCCCTCTTTCTATTTTTGTATGAAGGCCTATCTTTATTTTTAGGCCTGTAAAACTGGACACCTTCCAAGCCCTCTCAGGTCATCAAGATTGTGCACCTTCTGATCTGTCATCGCCAGAGTCCCTAATCGTCCCATCTGTCCGTGGGATGATGCTCTGCCAGAGAAATCGCAGTGACCTGATTAACTGGGCCGAAAATGAGCACACTGATAGAAGGCGTCCTAGCATTGTAATTCTGGGCTCTGGCTCGTCGGGGCAGCCTACATTGAACATCTTGGAGGATTTCTCCCTGTTTATCGTTTGCCTCGAACACACTTTCACTGCTTGGATTGCTTCATTCGCGTCTGGAAAGCCCGCTTCATCGGCCAATTTGGAGCCCGTCACCAGAATTCGGCCCGCTTCAGCACACCCAAAAAAAGAAGGGTAGAGGCGTGAGGAGGCGCCGCCGCTAAGCGAGCACGAGCCCAGAACTGCCAGCAGGACTGCAGGAGTCGCCGGCAGCACGCACGAGTGTCGCCGTCCTCGTCCTTTGTCTCCTACCTCTTCGTTGACGTCCGTGTGCCTCGCCCTTCCCCATATCGTCCCTAACCTCTCCCTGTGCACGAGCTCCTCCTCTTGCCCTATCCCTCGTGCCATGCTCCGCCGCCACCCGAGCCCCTTGGACGGATCCCGCCGCCCGTCCGACGCCGCCTGCGCAACCTCGGCCGAATACCTCCGCCGCACCTAACCTCCTCTCGCACCATCCCCAGCGCAGGTGAACACCTGGGCCAGACCCCGCCGCCCGTGCTCCCAGCCGGATCCCGCCGCTGGCTGAGCTCATACTCTCGCCCCATCCCCGTGCCATGCCCCGCCGCCCCCTTCCTCTTCCAGCTCCTGTATGCTTTGCAGCAAAGAACCCTAATTTCCCATTTATAATTTGCATTTTACATTATTCTTTAATTTTTTTATAAGTTCCAGACTTTAAATACAGTGTGGTATCATTTCATGCCGGGTCGATACCTGAGGTGTTACAGCTGGACTCATGGGCGAAGGACAATTTTTTTTAGGTATGACGAACTAATATCCATACACATAACATTTAATATTTATTTATGGTTGCAACAATGTATTTTGATGTATTTTTTTAGTTTTTTAATAATTTGTATGACATTGTATTTTTCAACATTTAATATTTGAATAGGTGAATTTGTATTTATGTTTGGAATAAATTTAATATTTACGAGTGCTCATAACAAGGCGGTTATAATAAGTATCATAAAAATGCAGATCACTAGCAAATATATAGTTATATTTTTTTGTAAATACCTCACCAATATCTGAATGCATGTTTGTGATGATCTTTGTGCTACGTATCTTTGGTAATCTAATGTTGCATACAAGATTATAACAAATAGATATGAATTGTCAACTCAGGTTTTTATAACTGTTAATCTGTAGTTATATGTTTTATTCTAGAAACATCTCCGTACTTACAAAAGAAAGATCAAGTAGATATGTGACATAGCAAACGAGACTATTCTCAGCAAAGATATTGTTACATTAACAATAGTATAAAAAGTATAAAATAATAATGTATTGTGTATAAAATAATTGGGCCGGGCCGGCCCGAGGTCCCACCTGTGCCGTGTCTGGGCACGAACCGTTTATCTATTTTTCTTTTTTTGGCAATTCTGGCCCAACACAACTTATTTTACATAAAGCCTGTGAACTCAACCAGTTTTGACCCAAATCTAACATTTTTTTTCTACCTTAGGCCTGAGGGGCCTTGCTGGGCCGTTGGCCATGGCCCATCTGGGTGCCGAGCGCCACGCCCTCGCTCCGTGCCTCATCTTCCTCCTCGCGCGAGCGCCGCCACCCCTCCCTCCCCATCCCGCTGCCGGGCGCCGCAGACCCCTGCCTCGTCTCCTCCACCGTAGGTATCTATCTCCCATTCGATTCTCTCGGTCCCGACCTCCCATCACCCCACGAGGCCACGAACCCTGTAGTTCCCCGTCATAATCTTCCCCAATTCGTAACTGAGGCAAAAATCAAGGTAGGGCGGCCGCCCTACCTTGCCCTACCGGGTCCTCCGCCCGTGGCTGGACTAGAACTCCACCGCAGGACCTCATACAGTTGCTCGCTCAAACGCCTCTCTCGTCTGCGTTCTCGACCACACCTTGCCCACACGAGCTTGGTGTACTCAGAGATGGCGGAGGAGACATTTTTTGATAGGATGGTTTCTCAGCTTCGGTCGACATCCAAGTGAGGAAAACTTCCACAGCGGCCTACGTTTCAGTTATATTTTCCATATTAGATGATTTGACCTTTTTCTTGAGGGAAATAGCATGCTTGCATCAACTGAGGATAGCAAAAGTTGCATCACTTTTCTCATTTATCCCCATGTTGGAAGTGATATACAGTTTGTCTCTTTATCTCTTGCTAATAAGCCAATTATTCGAGTGAAAGGGAGCATACATGGGGTATGTAAGAGTGCAAAGCTAATAGTCACATCTTAGTTGTAATGTATTTGTATATATTATCGAAGGAACAATTGAACATACCATCTTACTCGTATATGATAGTTTTGACTTCTTCATTTAGCCATTCGGAAGTCATTCCTAGGTATTCTCTTGGTGTATGATTAATTTATTACTGATAAAGAGAACCTGGGATCAATCCTATAACTAGCATATAGAACACATATAATATCTTTGAATGTGCAGGGTATCTAAAGTGATGTGTAACTCATTACCTCCTCGGTATATCAGTTCTCTTTTTGTAAAGTGATGTGTGCAATCCTGTTAACTAAACTTTCTCTTGACGCTTTATTTTATAGTGCACACAAGTAATTTCTGTTTAGGAATAGCATCGCTCTATAAAAGATTATAAAACCTGCAAGCCGTTGCTTCCACTCACTCTAGAAATCATTGGTCCACCACTCTGCTGCATGAATTAGTTTGTATACATTTTCCCTCTCAGAATTAGAACTCATATTCTTTTCTCATGTGTATTTCTATTTTATTATGTTTTCTTAATTGCAGGTACTACACTGGATATCCCAAGGATCTGGGGCCATCAAGAATTATACCATTCACGTCAGAGCGCCAATTTGTGCAGTTATTAAATGAAGGACGGCCTGTGGTTGTGGCCTTCACTATTAAGTATGTTTAGTCTCCTGTTTTTTGTTCAGAAATACAAGAAAGTATAGTCCCATGTCAAATACTCTGCAGATAGTCACACCAGTAATGAAATTGGTTTTGTAGGTGCACTTATACACAGCATCTTGACAAAGTACTGGAGGAAGCTGCTTCTACATTTTATCCTCATATAAAGTTTGTTCGGGTAAGCTAATACTTTTGAATATGCACAAAAGATATGCCTTGAAAGCATTGTCAAATCACTTATAAGATGATTTATTTTGAAATTTTGACTCACTCTGCTTGTTCGAATTACCATGGGCCAACACTGAAGGTAGCCTTGTTGTCTTTACTGCATTTTAAAACTTAAAACCCCAAGGTTGTCCGTATCTGATTTGAATTTTGGAGACTTAAAATACCATTACCTTTGGTGGAGGTTACAACACTTGATCACAAATGCATCAGTAAGTGCATGGATAGTCTTCCATTGAGCTTCAGGTACACTTATGGAGCTCGATGTTTGATATGATGTTTTTCTAGGCTTTTCTTTCACCTGCAAGGCAAGCAGTTCCATGTAATGCTGAATGTTTAAATTGCTGTATCTATTGATACTTGTAGATATTATGAAGTATGGAAATACGATCAATTAATCATAGGATACAGTCTAATTGCCTGCCTGTCAAATCAGTCTGTCACTTGTGGTTTCATTTTCCTTTGGTTGCTTTTAACGGACATATGATGATACATTATGCATATTTTTTTCTGGCTTCTTATTTGCCATCTGTACGAATTGCGCAACTGCTCTCATTTGTTTTGCCTTAGTCCCAGACTAAGTCATTGATTGTTTTTCTTGTATGTTGTCAGGTGGAGTGCCCAAAGTATCCTGGATTTTGCCTCACAAGGCAAAAGACTGAGTATCCATTTCTTGAAGTATTTTACAACCCAGAACAGGTCACAATTGCATACTTCACATATATTACTCTACACCACATTCTTTTCCAAGCGTTATGAAGTTAGCATCTGTCATCTGATCATCTATTTCATTTACATCCTCTTTTCTGGTGTAACTCTTACATGTCCTGATTGGCAAAACAGGCAACAGCATGACTGATTATGTTAAAATTGAAGGGCAGTCACTAGTGAACTTGGTGCTTGCTACTTCTAATATGTTGCCATTAACATGTTTGTCGGAAATCTTGATTCTTGATCTTATATTATTTTAAACTATTGTGTCTAGAGAATGAAAGTTTCTAAATCCATGTGTCAATGGCTGTAGAATCCCAAAAGGATCAAACTTCTTCATGCGCGTTTATATTAGCAATTTGGAAGTCATCTGCCCTAGCTTGAGGGAAAGTTTGCCTGTTTGTTAATAGTTTCTTTAAAGGTGCTTTCCTGATATTCCAAAGAGTGAAAAGCACAAATTTCATTGAGGGTCTGATTTACAACCGTCATTAATTCACTAAACTGCCCTAGCATTTGTGCATTTTAGTTCCTGGGATAGCATAGAAGCACTAGTCCTCTTTTTTGGTAGAATAAGCAAATTTTCATGAAATGTGTGTTTTGTGCTTGCGTTAGTTTTGCTTCATCCTTTTTCAGATCAGGGATAATGTTTCCATTTTGGAAATTTCAATGGAATTTAAGCATGACTTAATCCATTGGCATGTCATTTCATTTTGTAAAAGGATCTGATTTGATAACTTTCTGACATATGGTCGATTCGTTGGTCGTAAATGGCATCGGTACCTTCTCTACTTATTATTTGCTTAGCTGTGTTTACTAGTGTGCTTTTATTGTTTCATGCATATGTATCACATATTATTTGGTATAGCTCTGCAGCATTCCCCCACACTGGGTTAGGCTTGTTTTTCTTTCTTCGTATTGACTTACGCATCATATTAGCAGCACCTACGCGTCAATGCACTTGACTGTCTTCTTATCTTCGTAATAACATGCTCTATGTTTTCTCAGGCTGCTAAACCAGGAAAGATAGTCGATCCAAATATCACAAAATATTCTGCAAAAGTTCTACCTGTAAGCAATGTTTTGAAATATTTGTTGGTCCTTCAAAAAAAAATTACGCGAGAGCTGCTTGCCTTGCTGTTTCCTCAAAGAATACAGTACTCATTTACTTGCCAATTGAATGCTTTATAGATTGGTGAAGTTTCCAGGTTGAGCTGATCTGACAATATCTCCTTCTATGTAGTTCAACTACGACCAGAGTGTGTACGGGTTTCGAGAATATTTTAAGAAGTATGGATTCAAGTACTCTGAAACAAGCTAGGTCTATCATCAAGAAGCCCTGCAGACTTAACCGGACCAACTCGCCTGATTTAAATGAACCTTCAGCCTGTACTATGTTTAATCATATCTGCGGAATGCGTAGTTGGATACTTCACTCTTATTATATACTCCCTCCTTTCCATTATTCTTATCTCAAATTTGTCCAAAAATGGATGTATCTGTTACTAAAAAGCGTCTAGATACATGTAATATTTCGACAAGAATTATGGAATGGAGGGAGTAGTAGTATTAGCTTTTGCCATGGCAAATGTTTAGAAAAACTTAGCCAAGATGTCAGCTAGGTTTCCAGTATGCTCAAGACTGAGTAGAACTTTTCTGGGTATTGCATGTTGTTTTCATGGAATCTATGAACTTCAATCTCAAATTCAGTTTAGTAAATTTGGCGGCTCACCATACCTGATCATTTGGAGCCACTGCTCATTGGTAGTGTGTTCAGTTCAAGTATTGAAGCAGATATTGCTGGAGACAAACACAAAGCGAAGAAAGTAAATACTTGGCGACACACAAAACCTCCTCGAGCCATACACAAAAGTAACAAAACCAACAAACCAAACCTGTTCAATTTGCCGTAAATCTAGTTTGCCCGAGCACAAAAAATTAAAGCTTCATTGCAACACATTAATTACACAATGACGTATTACATCGTTGCTTTGAACTCAAATAGACAGTCCCTATGCCACTCATCTTCGTACAACGCCTTCGTTGGCCTTCTCGCACTCGTCAATCCACTCGCTGTAGAAGGTCGAGGGGCTCAGTGAGGGCGTGCGGCTTGGTGCAGTAGACCTCCTTGCACACACAGCAGGCGGCCACGGCGATCCGAAGCTTGAGGTCAATGGTGCAGTCGACGCTGTCAGCGTGGTTGCAGAAGGGACAGGAGAAGGACGTCTCCAGCTTGACCCTTCTTCTTGGGCGCCATCTTCGAGTTCGTCGACTTGCGCTTCCCCATCGAGAATCAAGGAAAGGGTGTCGGCTGTCGCGCTTGAAGCTTGAAGATGATCGCAGGTTGTGTGTGGCTGCTTGACCTACGTGCTTACTACTCAGGACGGCGGATCAGAGTGCTATGTCTGAACCACACGGTTATTTATGCTGGTACAATTCTCTCTAAACTAACGATGTGGGACTAATCCCACCGAAAATTACACACGGCTCCGTAGCAGTGGCCGTCTTGCGGACGGTGAAGCCATATCCTAGGCTGGACGAGGGGTCGTCAGATGGTCAGAGGCGTGGAGCAGAAGGCGGGGCCACCGTCGGCGGTGGGCTTCAGTTGCGTGAGGGAATCTGAGGGATCGAACACGGGGACGAAGCGTGGGGCGGGGCTGCAGTGCCCGGCGGCGGCCGGCGCGGTGCGTGGCGGACTTGGGCGGCCAGGTTTTGGAGGGGATGGAGAAGGAGAGCTTCTTCTCCATGACAGCGCCGGCGGTGATTCTGGGGAGGAGATCAAGGGGATTCGGGTTTTTTTTTTTTTTGAGGGGGTGGATTCGGGGTTATGTTGCCGGTTTTTTAGTACTCCGAGAAGGGGGGATTCGGGCTTCTTCTCCATGGCAGCACAGGCGGAGTACTACTCAAGGCCCAAGCCCAAGCCGGCTCCGAGAAGGCCATGTGGGCTGGCCATCTTCTAATCGGATTTTTTTTAGCCGTCGTAATAGGATTTGTTACACCTCGGGATCTCAATTTTCAGATTACCAGGTGCTAACTTTTAGGCAGGTTTTCCACAGGAGCTTTGCCCTAGCCGTCACCGTCGAAGCTTTAGCATCCTTCGTCTCCGGCCGCCGTCTTGGCGCTGCGAGGTTGGGGGAACCTCGGTTCCTCCTAAGAGCAAGTGTTTGCCTATTTCAATTTTAATTGTTTGGTTCCGATCGGCAACGCAATGGCGGAGATTGCGATGTCGTCGCGAATAAATGTACTCTGGTTATTTTTCTGTTGTGGTGGTGTCTCAATGGGCGTTGCTGCGGAGATAGAGATTTTTAATCCTCGTGGGTTTAGTGTACCCGATCTTTTGGATCTTGGATTTGTATACTCGCAGATCCGTTTATATGTATCCGTTGAGTTTTTGTTAGTATATCATGGTGCTTTTGTTGGTTTTATGTTTTGTAATTTTGGAATAATTTTTTGGCGTTCTCATGAAGATCTTGCGGTTCGACGACCTGCACGTTTAGGGAATCATCTCCGGTCCAAGTACGTTCAACGATCATGACTTCTCATCTTTTTGGATGAGCGACTCAAGGGGCTTTTCGAAACATTTAAAAGTAGTCAAGTTTGTGCAAGGATACCAGTCGATGTTGCTGTTACAGTCTGATTGCAGTCTCTGTGTTGAAGTCTCGGCAGAATTTCATGTTGCAAAATATGATATCACGGAGAAGATGTCTTTCAGAGATTTCATTATAATTCTTAATTATAAGAGTTACCTTGTAGTTCTGGAGTCTATGATCCAAAGCATTGTATTTGTAATGGTTCTCGTGTTTGAATAAAGTTACATGTTATTTTAAAAAAAACTAGGTGCTAACTTTTGATTATCTAGTTATTTGTTGGAAGAGAAACCCTAGCCGCCAGTACAGAAAATCCATCCTCGTTGTTGAAGAAAATTTTGACGGCTGATTGTCGTTGAGAGACGAGCGTAACCACGGATCAACGTTTGGCATCTAGTTTTGCAATTTTCTAAATTAGGTTTGTGTGTTCTTATCTTGACGGTGGAGATGACGTCGTCTAGAAGATTGGTGTCCTGACTCCATCCATTTTATGGTGTAGGCGTCGCGGCCTACTCCATGGAGAGCCAATGGTTCTCGTGACTTGCCTTTTGGTGTTTTTGATCTTTTGACTTGTCAATTCAACAACAGAACAACAGTTTCACAACTTGTCTTGCAAGTGGTGTAACCCCAGTCATGGCGCGTTCAACCATCCTACGTTTCCATTGTTTGAGGTGGGCGGCTCTTCAAAATTTATGAAGTTAGCTCCAATTAAGCAGGCTGGCTGGCTGGCGACGGCCATGGCGGACAGGATGCAGGCGTTGGCGGCGGGCAACGGCGAGTAGAGGCCATGCCACGGGCGTCGGCGGTGGACATGGCAGGGTCGGCGGAGGCCATGGCCATGGCGGGGTGCGGGCTGCGACGGCGAGCCGGCGGGAGCGCGGGACCGGCGGCGGCGGCCATGGGGGGCGGCGCGAGCAGGCTCATGGAGCGAGTGGCCAGGGGATAGGGTGGGGCCGGGGGCGGCGGTGTCCATGACGGGTGGCGGCGGAGGATGCGGGGAATGGAAAGCGCGGGCTGAAATTTCGGTCCGCCAACCGTTTTTACGAGAGATCGGATCTCCGAAAAGTCCCGAACTATGTCTCGAGTATATTGGGATTTTTGCCTCGTGAGTTCGGATCTCCGAAAAGAATTTTCGGATCGGACCGATTATACGGGATCTGTTCAGCGCCTTTTTAGCGACCGAACCCTTATAGTAGCGGTTATTTTTCGGATCAGGGCTTTTATGGTATTTGCTAGAGTTGCTCTAACTTGGCCTCGACGATCCTGAACTTGAGGTCAATTTTAAGTCGACACTGTTTCGTGGTTGCAGAAAGGGTAGGAGAAGGACATCTAGGTCAGGGGAGCATCCTTCTTTTCGAAGAAAAAGAAGAAGTACCGACTGTTTGGTAATTTCATTACCTCTCGTGTAGATTCTTGACTTGTATCTTTTTATATTGAGTAAATTGCAGAAAGACACATATGTAGAGGCTCTTGTAACAAAGAACCATAAAACCAAAGGCTTTTAACTGATACCCACGACATGAATACTAATTTGTAACAAAAACCCGTCAGCGACCGGTTTGGGCAAGTTAATTGTTGTGGCCCACTTGTCATACGCACGAGCCAATTATGTTGGATCTGGTTCATCCTGGAGGACATGTCGAGCCGTCTCGCGAAGGGAGCCGACAGGATTGTCTTATCCTTGCCCGAACCCGATCACTCACTCACTCACTCGCTCGCTCGCCCAGTGCTCTCCCTCTCCTTTGCTCGAACCCTAGCTTGGCGGCGAATGGAGGAGGCGGCGGTGGGGGAAGCGGATGGATCCGGTGAAGTGGGGCCTATCATTCCAGTCGGTGAGCGAGGTGGCGGCGGCGGCTCCTTCCGTCCCCCGCGTGCTGCTGGGAAGAGGGCGGGCGGCGGATCTGCAGCGACGGCGGCGGTCGAATCTGCGGGCATGGGGGCGGGTGGATCTGCGGGCACGTCGTCAATGTTGGCAGCGGAAGGGGGTCCGTCGGGCAGCTCTGCCTCTGACCTCTGGCCCTCAGGCAGCGCAGGGGCGTCGATGCATTCGATTGCCAGCACCATCAGGTAAGTCTCCAATCTCTTGGAATTTGGGCACGCATTTGTTGTAGTTGGACTCCACCGGGTAGTTTGAAGTTTAGATTACTTAAATGTAGAACATTTTGTAGAGACGCATCTGGATATTGGGTAGTTAACTTCGTAGCCGATGGTGAGTATGTGAAGCAGTGCAAATTTCTGCGCGAAGAGATCACTTATAAGAAATTGCGTAAAGCACTGGTAAACTGTGGATTTGCTAGCTGTGACCAGATGTATTATTACAAGCGCGAGGGCTTAGGGTTACGCGGGCTATCTCATGTAGGCAGTGGAGGGGTATTAACCTGACAGTCATGAGAATAACTGCAAGTGGCAAACCACTCTTTTTATAAAGATGTAGCTAAACCTGGTACTAGGAAGAAGAAAAGACAAGAGAGAAGCAGTGAGCAGAATTCAACACAGCAGAGCCAGAGTGCACCAATCGAGAAGAAGTCTGCATTTGTTTGACCTAGATGAAGAGGAATTGATTAACATAGGGGAGCTGGAGAAGTACAAAGAATTTAACTGTGAAGGTGACAGTGAGGCAGAAGATCTATTTGCAAATCTGGCATCAATTGAAGAAGTTAGTGAAGAGCAGGAGATAGAGACAACAGAGAACCCACCTCCTAGCAAAGTGCCTAGGCAGATGTGTTCAGACAAATCAATAAGCCGAAGGGCACATGTCAGGACCCAGGATCAGCCCATAGATCAGGGTACCATGTCAGATCCAGAGAGTGATGACAACAAGCCCTTTGCTATGCAGGATTATGAGTATGATGATGATATGAGTGAAGGCCCTCGCAGAAAAAGCAGGGCACAACCACTGCCTGCTAGAGTTTGGTTTGATGAGAAGAAACTAATTGTAGAAGACCAACTATGCCTGCAGATGTGCTTCACTGATGTGTACCAATACAGGAGAGCTCTTCACAACATGCACATAATGGCCAGCAGGAACTTCATGTATGAGAGAAATGACAAAGAAAGTGTAAATGTGTGTTTGTGTCAAGAAGTTATGCAACTTTTACATGTGTGCATCTGTTATAAGGGGAGAGAGAACATTTTGTCTGAGGAAGATGAACAAGGTTCATACCTGTGGCATAACACAAGATTCATCCAGGGTTAACAACACTTGGCTTAGTGAGAAGTACAAGGAGAGTTTCAGAAGTGACCCAAATCTGAAGACTACCAGTGCGATTGACAATGCAATGAGAGACCATGGAGCTGAAGTGTCAAAGATGATGGCATACGGAGCAAAGTGGAAAGCAGCTGAGGCTATTTTAGGGAACCACGTGCAGCAGTACACTAGGATTAGGGACTATTTGTAGATTGTCATGGATACTAATCTTGGTAGCAAATGTATTGCCACCACAGTCCAGTCCCCAGGTCCTGCAAGGAACCCAAGGTTTCATGGGCTCTTCTTCCGTCTAGGTGGATCAAAGAAAGCATTTAAGAAAGCATTTAAGAAAGCATGTAAGCCTTTCATTGGTGTTGATGGATGTTTTGTGAAGTTGTCAACAGGTGCTCAAGTTCTTGCTGCAACAGGAAGAGATGGAAACAACAACCTATTCCCAATTACTTTTGGAGTTGTTGGCATTGAAGAAACAACCACTTGGTGCTGGTTTCTAGAGCAGTTGAAGTATTGTATAGGTGCTCAATCAGAGACATTTGGTCAGTGGACATTCATGTCTGACAGGCAGAAAGGGCTGGTGCAAGCTGTTGACAGAGTGTTCCCATGTGCTAATCACAGGTTCTGCCTTAGGCATATCTATGCAAACTTCCAAACCACAGGCTTCAAAGGGCCAATGCTCAAGTCACATATGGATAGAGCTGCTTATGCCTACTGCAAGTCAGATTTTGAGACTGCCATGAGCAACATGAAGGCTGAGAGTGAAGAAGCTTGGGAATGGCTATCCAAAATACTTACAAGGCATTGGGTAAGGCATGATATGGACACTAACTGTAAGACAGACTTGGTGGCGAACAACCTGTCAGAAGTTTTCAACAAGTTCATATTAGATGTCGAAGATAAGCCAATCCAAACCATGATAGACCAGATCAGGACCAAGCTTATGGCAAGATTCTGTGAGAAGAGGGATGGGGCTGCCAAGGCTCAATGGGAGATAACACCTACTTATGCTGAGAAGCTTGAACTTGAGAAAAGAGCAGCTAGGTATTGCAAACCAGTTATGGCAGGCAGAGGCATTTGGCAAGTTACAAGTTGTGAGCTCACATATGCTATCAATTTAGATCTTAGGACTTGTGGCTGCAGAAAATGGGACATGACTGGCCTACCTTGCAAGCATGGTATTGCATGTATCTACAAGAGCAAGCAGCACCCTGAGGACTATGTCAGTGATTTTTTCAAGAAACCAATGTATGAGCTTGCATATAATCACATGATATACCCTGTGCCTGGTCCACATGATTGGGTGAATACAGCTACACCAGACATTGACCCTTCTCTGTTCACAAGGCATCCTGGCAGGCCTAAGAAAAACAGAAGGAAATGAGTACATGAACCACCTGCAGCTAATGGCAAGGCTAGGATGACTACTACCACATGCTCAAATTGTAAACAGCTAGGGCACAAATTCCCTACTTGCCCACTCCCTCTTAGGGCTGATTTGAAGATGAGGAAAGACAAGCATAAGGTAACTAAATTTACTGCATTTTATAGTTTGTTCAAATAACATATACCATAACTATTTATGTTTCACATGCAGACATCCAAGTCATTGCCAGATGAGGCTACAGCTAGTGCTCCGAATGCTTCTCCAGCTCCAAATGCTGCTGCATCCCCACCTATGACAAGATCTAGAGCTGCAGCCGCTCCTAGGGCTCCTTCAAATGCTGCACCTCCAGCCAAAAGGTCCAAAGCTGCTGCTGAAGCTCCTAGGGCTCCTCCAAATGCTGCACCTCCAGCCAAAAGGTCCAGACCTTCTTCTCAAGCTCCTAGGTTTGATCCTCCTGCCAGTTCATCTGCACCTGCTCCATCTATCATCAGAACAAGGAGAGCTGCTGCACAAGAGAGAGGTGCTGCACCAACAAGGCAACAAGCTGCCATAGATAAAGCCAAGCAAGGGAAGATGTGGAAGTATTTCACAGCCAGTGGTCACAAGGAGTGAAGTCAATTTACCTTTCTGTGTTGGATAACTGTAAGCTAAGAACTATGTGTGTCTGAAGTATGTAAGAACTTAGGGTCTCGATGTGCTGTGGTAAAACTATGTGCGGTAAAACTATGTGAGTGACTGAATTCTGCAATGTTGTGGTAAAACTATGTGGTAAAACTACGTTTATGTTAATGCTTTCTTAGACTGCAATGTTGTGGTTCAACTTACATTTTCACGTTAAGATACAACTGCATTTGTTGCGTTCACGTACAACTTCATATTCTGCAAAATGCTCATACATTCTACCTCGACATATAAGGGTACAGTACATACTCCAACACATACAAGTAGTTAAGATAGGAGTCTCCAAGTTCAAATGAACAAAGTGCATAGTTCATACATTCTACCTCGACATATATGAGGCCAAATACAACACGTCAGTAGATCTTGACCTTAACTTCTACCTCCGAGCCCAGCTTCTTCATCTCTCCAGAAGTACCAGCTTCACCTCCAGATTGCTTCATCTTCAGCTTCAATTCAGCCAGCTCTTTCTCAAGCTCCATCTTATCCTTCTCTGCCATGTATCTTGCTCCCAGCGCCCAATCTTTCTATGTAGTCACCTCTGCCAGCTGATCGCTGCTCTTCCTCTTCTCATCCTCTAGCAACCACCACAAGCGATCAAGTGCATTCTTCAACACTTCATTATGTTCATCATCTACCCAGCACATCCAGTCACACATGCGTTCATCCTCATATGGGCAAGTCAAGAAGCGACGACCAGTGTTCACGCCTTCAAATGCCACTCTTTTGAATGGAGTTAGCCCGTGCTCACATAACTGATGCCCCAAATCAGGCGTCCATCGTATTCACCCTTGAAGTTGGCATCTTCCACGTTAAATGGAACCATCAAAGAAGGACCATATCGAGGAGACCGTCCGAAGTTCATACACCGTGAATGAAATCCAAACGGGGGAAAATGGAATCAAATTGAATGCACAAACGTCAATATAGATGTCCAAATCCAAACGGAAAACTACTAAAACCTACCTCCCACTCGCCAGGAAAACTCACTTCAGATGATTCCTCGCTGTCCGGCCAAGAAATCCCCATTTCGATTAGGGATTCAACCCTAACCCTAGCCGCCAAATTCAAAATGAGCACCGGGAATACACACCACAAGCAAATGCCAAGACGATATCGGGATGGATCTACGAATTACCTTCAGCTCGGATGCCTCCGCCTCCCCCCTCCGCCGATTTTGCTCCCGTCCGCCGCCTAATCGCCGCACTTCAGCGAGAGAGCGAGAGAACATAGCGGGTGAGAGAACAGAAATCGAGCCAGCTCCTCCCGGTCTAAATGAAGACGCCACGTCCACTGCGAGCCGGCTAGGAGAGCCTGGATTGAGCTGCTAGCCACATCCATGGCTCGTGTGTATGACAAGTGGGCCACGGCCATTAACTTGGCCAAACCGGCCACTTACGGGTTTTCTGTTATTCATTAGTCTTCATGTCATGGGTATCAGCTAAAAAAACCTGGGTTCATGATTTTCTGTTACAAGAACCGCTACGTATGTGTCTTTGTGCAATTTACTCTTCTTATATTTGTATGTCGGTATATGTTAGTGCAGGTATATATTATCTTACCGGTGGTTTAGTAATTTCATTATCTCTCATCTAGATGAATCTATTTGGAGACAAATTTGACCTACCTTGATCATATTGAAGTTTACCTGGTTAAATGATGCTTTGTCCTTTGTTGGTTGGTTTCCTTTAGGAGAGCAAGATCAAAAGTCTGACATCACCTACCTCGGTGAAAACCCCGTTGCCCTTGTTGCTGGTTGCCTAACGCCATAGATAGCCACCGTGGTCGACATGGGCACATTGATTTTCCGTGTACAACGTGGGGGCAACTCTTTGGATATTCTTTCGTCCGGTATGTGTTTGGGTGAAAGGTTCAATTTCAGCAGTGCCTAGTCTTGCCATTTCTGCTCACTACTACCCAGAAGTCATGAGCTGCTGTTACATGTGCACGGTGAAGTCTCTGTCATGTGCCGGTGGTGTATACCGTCGAGCTGTGGCCCATTGCCAACTGTCAGCGACATGATAATGTAAATGGGCATTGGTGGCGATTAGCTAGGACACAAAAAAAGGTGCCTTATCAGGGTTTTGCAAGAATTTGGGTTCAGTTGGGCCCGATTCTTGTACATGTGCTTTCTTCTCAGGTGGACAGCCCACAGTCGGCGCAGTGGTAATTCACGAACCATTAGTTATTGAAAATATTGCTTATGTGTATATGTCGATAATTAGCTTATTTTAGAGAAATTAACTAAATACCGGTCCTTCTCATAAAAAGTACAACATTCTAAACATGGTGTAAGTTTTTTTTTCAAGAATGCAACCCAGCGGGTGCATCATCTATTAAAGAAGAAGAGTCAGAAGGCTGAGTACAACGCACGCCATAGTGGCAAACAACGCCACAAAGTGGCAACCAAAAAGAAAAGATTACATGCTAACAATCCACCTACTCGCCACATGGGCCGGAATGAGGGTGCCACTCCTGAAGAGCCTTGCCTGAACCCAACGCCTCAGCTCCTCTCTCACCCTCTCGAAGATCCGCAATGCTGATGGAGCCGCCCCAATGAAAACCACGTCATTTTGATGACACCAGATGGTCCAGAAGACCAAGGTTACCATCGTCAAGATGTCTTTCCGTTCACCCCGAGAGGAGGGAAGGGAGGTCCACCATCTACGCAGGTCCGCGTCCGCGCCCGGGCACCAATCCCCATGGCCCACCAGGGTGAGCATCTTCAGCCAAACCTGTCGCGAGACCACGCAGCCCACCAGCAAGTGAGAAATAGATTCCCTCTCCTGGTCGCAGAGAGGGAACTTGTCGAGGCGCGGGAGGCCGCGCTTCTCCAGCCGGTCAGCCGTCCAACAAAGGTTGCGAGCCGCAAGCCATGCGAAGAAGCGGCACCACCCCGGCGCCCGAGAGCCCCAAACCATCGACGCCATAGGATCACGCGTCAGGCCGACAAAGAGATTCGCATAGACATTTGGTAGAACACCGCCCATCGGTGGACCAATTCCAGGACAAGGAGTCGGGAGCCTCATCCACCAGCCGGACATCGCGGATCCACTCCCAAAGCTCAAGGAACTCGCCTATCGCCCTGGTCGATAAGTTAGGCCCCACATCCAGTAGCCACGCACCAATCAACGCGTCCTTAACCGAGCGCTCGCGCAACACCTTGGGCCGGATGTTCGCCGCAAGCACCGGGAAAGCCTCGCGGAGTCGCACACCCCGCAACCACCGGTTGGACCAGAACAAGGTGCTCGAACCATCACCCACTCTAGAAGACGTGGCCGCCTCGAAGATCTCCTCAACCTCCCTGGAGGCCTCGAAGGAGAAATCTTTCCAAGGCCTCGAGTCATCCGTCCGTTCAAGCCACCTCCATCGAACCCACAAGGCAAGGTTGAGCAGATGGAGATTTGGGATACCAAGCCCACCGAAGGGCTTCGGCGAGCAGACAGCCTTCCAGACCACCATGCAGGGACCGCCCTTCGCCTCTTTCTGTCCCTTCCAGAGGAATCCACGGCAGACCTTGTCCACGTCCTTCAAGATTTTAGCCAGCAAATCTAGAGACATCATAGCGTAGACTTGCATAGCAGTCAAGGTGGACTTGATGAGCACAAGCCGGCCGCCCTTGGACAGGAGGGGGGCCTTCCACGACGCCAGCCGGCCCTCAATCTTGTCCACCAGCGGCTTGATCTGCCCGGCCGACTGACATGGTGTAAGTTTAGCACGTCATAATTTAGTAGGCCACTCCCTATGTATCATATCTTAGCACACTATCCACATTATTAGTGGTGATAATTCATAAGACTAGTGGAGTGCCCGTGCGTTGCTACGGCGGATACCCGATCCAGATGTATGTCTATGAGTATACCCGAAGAGTCGCCCGATTATTCATGTGTAGGTTATGTATATAAGTTTATGCCAGCTTATCCTTACTATACACAAAATTAATTTCTAATAGCAGTCTCAGCACATGACATGACAAATTGGAGGCAAGGGTTCACCTCAAATAAAAGATTGTACTATTTTTCAATCGGTGGCTCAGATCATTTTCCAGTGTAAAAAAAATAAAAATAGAACGGGACGATGGGTCTGCAGGTTGGAGCTCCACAATCTCCTAATTTTTTTTTTGACTATTTCCAGGATAAGATACATTGCGTACATGATGGTCCATGGAGCAGCAAAAAAAAAATCCGAAAATATTGCTAGCAATATATAGTACTCCTGCAGTCCTGCCCGCAATAAATTGCATGTAAGCAAATACATAACAACCTACTGAATGACAAAACTGCATGAATAAGGAGACTCAAATAGAGGTGGAACACAAAGGAAGTTATTGAAAGAATCTATTTACTTATGAATACTCAAACCGAGTCGTGGAATGCAGAACATGGGGATACACCAAATAATCTCAGCAAAGTTACCATCACCAAATTTGACATGTTGATGTACCTGAGCAAGATAATTTGACAATATGAAGAGAGTCAGCTTAATGGACTCAGCAAGCATAGCATGCTAATCTTAGAAAAAATGGGACGTTGAATCTAGAATGAGCATGTAGACAAGTTATAACTTAATGTGACAACAAATTAAAGCTTCAAACTGATATTTATCAGATAAAATTGGATCTTCATTCCTTCAAAAATCTACTCGATCGGCTATAGCGCTGTAGAGAGAAAACATGTAGAGAAGATATATGTATCCAGAACAGGCGGTCGAAGACTTTATTGTCTCTCATCAAAATCTATGTAGAAAAGTTAAACCTTAATGAAAGTATAAGTAAATTTTCATAGGTAAAATTTCTCTACGAAAGCATTGGTTGACTCACTATAGGTAGGAGAAACCCATAGTAAAATTTCTCTACAAAAGCATCGGTTGACTCACGATAGGAAAAGCACCAGTGAGGACAGTCAAGATATGCAATAATGACCAAGGCCCTGCTAGAATTCTTAAATATTAAAGCTACAACCTTGCTTTGAGCAAGAATGACATTATTATTACTATCTTTATCTTAAATGTGAACTGCCAGGACCCAACATTCAGATAATTATCTCGGGCACAATTGTATACCTTCTCCTCAGCACATGTCAATAAGCCTTTTTTACCTCTCTTCACTGCAGCCATGTCATACCAAAACTAACAAAACTTGCAGTGAGATAGTTTGAAACAACACAAAATTGTAAAGATGGTGTAAATTCAGTCAATTGCAGTTGATGTAAATAGTTGATCGAGTCGAGTCTGTACAATAGCGCGGGCGCCTGCGTGTTGAGCGGCAAGCCATTGCCTGGCTCTGCCATCCCAAGAATCAATCACGCATCAGATCAACCTATATAGCAACATACAAATGCAAATAGTCCATTTGCTATGGACATATTTCCTTGTCGCTGCAACAACATCCATCTTGTCATTTTGACAAGCATCTGGTGTGCACAACATTAAAACATCAGGAGCGGTGCTGGAAAGGTAGAAAACACGAAATCAACCAACTTGCAATGTAAGGACATGTTTTCTTCTCCCCGCTAAATTGCTCAAACCAATCCTGAAAACATGCATCTATACACTTTTGAAAATAAATGGCAAATCAAAAGTACAGCCGATCATATTACACACATATCTAAACATAGGAACAACAGAAGAAAAAGATGATCAATCAACTCAGAGCCTCCACAAAACAGACATTGGTTCACACATCTCCCCCCCCCTTCTATGTATCGACCCGTCTCTTGTCAGAATGCTCTTCCTGAGCACGAACCATACTAAAGGGTAAACCCATAAGCTATGTATATCCCTAGATCAAATGTAATTGTGCTAAAATCTTTAGAATAAAATTAAAAAGTGTCAATTCCAAAAGATGGCCATAAGGTGTCCCATGTAAGAATAAATGTAATACCTAAGACAAATGAATCAAAACTAACCATTGTATTGCTTGTGCATCCTGCATCATGGCATGAGGAACATGACCTCAGGAATCACGATCAATGCATACTCAACATGACCCTCAACCACTGCTGCAACATGAACACAAAGCCAAATTAATTGTTTTATTTAGTACCGCATATCTGGTTCATAAGCAAACCATGCAGCACCCTTCCTCAAACTTAGCATTTCCAATCAATTCACTGACCATGGACGGCAGGACGGGACATACAGCCATTACAGCATGCAGAAAAATAAACTAGTAAAGAAGAGAGAGGAAGAATAGATCAGGTTTTTCACCTTGCGTGCAGTAGCCCGGGGAGCTCATCGGCTGCTCTGCTGCAGCACAGAGAAGCGGAATAGCTCAGCAGAGGTTGCAGGCTGCAGGGCGATGGAGGAGGTAGTCGCCTGCTGCTGCAAGGGGCAGTTCGACAATAGCAGTTGCCCCTTGAGACGGAGAAGGCTGATGGGAAGCGAGAGAAACACCTCGGACGGAGGGGAACGCGATGGAGAGAGGTTAGAGCATGGAGGCAGCCAGGCAGGCGGTCCATCGGAGTATGGAGGCCTGGTCGGTCTCCCGCCACGTCCGGGATGTGCCGATGTGGCAGGCGCGCCCTCGGAGGTGTCCATGGCTGCGCACCTTCTCCTCGTCCTAGGGTTTCCACGGGGCTTTGGCTCGCTGTTTTGTTCCGCCAGAGATACAACGGGGCGGCGAGGAGCGAGGAGGAGGCGGCGAGCTTGCTGGTGGGGACTAGGGGCAGGCTCCGACCACCGCCGACGGTGACGGCTGGATGAGGAGGATGGGAGGGGCGCGAGTAGAGGGAGCAGCGGCGCCGGTTAGATGCTAGAAGGAGGAGGGCGGGGGCGCGAGCAAAAGGAGGAGGGGCGGCGGGCCAGCGGCGCACCCAGGGAGGGAGGAGACGGCGGCACGAGCAGAGGGAGGAGGGGCGTGCGGGCTGAAAGACTTTTAGGCGGTGGCATACCTTGTAAATTCCGCGAAGGGAAGCCCACGAGGGGAGGCGCATGAAGGGAAGTGCGTGTGCCTGCGGGTCGAAGAGTCGGACGACGTACGATGGACTGACGTCACTGTAAATTAAAGAATAGTAAAGATATCATCTCCACAATGCATGGTGTTTTAGTTGTTGTATCTAAAAAGGGTTGCATTAATTAATTTAGTAGTCATGTTTATATCTGATTGGATTAATAAATGTTTTTGCATATGTCCACGTGAAAGAGTAGTATCTTCAGCAAGAGACCACTTCCCTCTTTTTCTTTATTAAATCATTAACTAATATGCCATGTCAGCAAAATGATTAAGATATCATGTTAACAAAACCTCCATCGGGATCGGGGGAGGACGTAGGTGCACGATACTCGTGTGTGTTGCTACATACTACTCCCAAATAAAATAATCCATATCAATAATAATCTCAATGGCCTATGCCAAATCAATAATAGATGACGTGGTCAGCGACCGGCTGCCGCCAGTTGTGCAAAATATTCATCTGCCTGATATAAAGTCTTCGACTGCGTATTTCTACTCGTGTTCTGTCAACTGCTCATGTTGACAGTCGAGCCTTCCTCACTGATGCCCCTTTAGCCTTTATCAGTGAGTCCAATCGTCTCCACGATGCCATTATTCTTTCCGTGTTCAAATCCACAGAAAAGTGTGGTCAGAAATCGGATCTGGGGAGCAGTCTAAACGCAGCTCCATTTCAGTCCCAAGATTCTTGCCAAAAAAGTCTCGTTTTCATGTTTCTCTGTACACAACTTACGGGAGTAAGTAACTCATCGTCTTAGATCGAAGAGGCACACTAAAAATTTCAAAACAAACACAGTCTGTATTTGGTGTTCCACTAATAACAAACGTGACATCTGAGCAACCCGTTCTCGTTGCACTCCGGGCACCTCCTGAACGCTCCGGCGCCGTCCTCGTCCTCGACGACGAACACCTTGCAGCTGCCGGAGCAGACGTCGCACGGCACGAAGCGCGCGCCTCCGCAGCCGCCGCACGACTCCGCGGCCGCAAACCCTCCTTCTTTCCCGGCGCCGGCGCATGGCGCAGCGTCGCAGGCCTCGAGCGCGTCCGCCAGCTCCCCGGACTCGTGCATCCGGCGCACCTCCTCGGCGCCGCCCAGGTGTCGGCCGTCCACGAACACCTGCGGGAGCCTGCAGCCGTGGGCGGCGAGGGCGAGGGCGTCGCGGAGCTCGTCCTTGAACCCGGCGTGCATCGAGAGGTCGCGCTCGTCGACGCGCACGCCGTAGCTGGACAGGATGGTGGCCGCCGCCCAGCAGTCCTCGTACGTCTGCCGGATGCCCCGGAGGCTCGTCGTGTACACCACCACCCGCCTCGCGCTCTCCGGTGGCGGAGGAGGCTGGGACGGGGATGGCTTCTTCTCTTCCGGGTTGCCGCCCCCGTCGACGCTTTGCTCCTGGAAGACGTTCTTCTTGACGGCGTCTGCGGCGGCCTCTCGAGGAGGAGGAGAAGGAGGGGGTGAGAGTTCGTCGAGCGCGTCCCGGAATGCCGACAGGACATCCGGGTCGAACTCCGGCGACGGCTCCTCCTGCACGCCATCGCATTCCTCTTCTTCCTCGGTGTCGTCGTCGTGGAGACCGTCCATGAGCTCCCACACGTTGATCTCCTCGGGGTCACGAGCCGGCGTCTTGGTCGGCGTCCGCGGCGGCTGCCTTATCTGCCTCTGCTTCGTCCCCGGCTCCATCTGCGGCGACGACGACGCCGGGAACAGCCACCCGTTGGAGACGGACCACGTGGTGGCCCAGGCCCGGCCCGGCCTCCCCGCGCTTTCCTCCTCGACGGACTTCGCCGCTGCCGCCGCCATCGCCGTCGTCGTCATCCCCTCCGCCGCGGCGAAAGAGACGGCGCGGTCGAGGCTGAGCGTGCCGAGCGTGGACGACCTGAGCGCGACGGAGTGCCGCGCCACGTGATGCCCGGACTCCGGCGCCCCGCCGCCATACAGCAGCGAGTGCTTCGACCCCTTGCAGCCCATCCACGCCGCAGTATACCACCAGGAGGCGATCAAGGATGGACTGGTCAAAGGATCGAGGAAGGCACAGCGCGCACGGGGGCCAATTCCCAGAACCGTTTGTTCAAACGGTAGGAAGGAACGGTTCGTTGCCGGCGTGCGTGGCGGGTGGGAAAGGCTACCGCATGCAGCAACGGCTGTGGCGAGGCGAGAATGCGAGATCTGCAGTGGGGGACTGGCTGGGAAACACACGCATAAGAAAGGGAAGGGAGACGGGGCCGAATGGCCGATAGAGGGTCGCGGGTACGGGAGCCGTGCTAATTGAAACAGGAGGGCCGGCCGGTCATGTATCGTCCGCTCGTGCGTTAAAACGCAGGGGTGGGTACGTACTGCGGCTACTCGCGCCGTGGCCGTGGAATTTCTTGCCCCGCCGCGTCGTCAGGTTCAGGACTTCAGACCCGTCGGATGAATGCCTGCCGCGATATGGAAGAAATCATTTGCCTCCTCCGGAGCGGTCCGTACTCGTCCCGCGTCACACGGTTGTCAGTGATCTCCGCCGGTTGGCTGTTGGAAGTTAGAGCAACTCCAATGAAATTCTTAAATTTTGTTCCAAAATATATTTTTTTGTCATTTGGAAGAGCAAGTGGACATATGTCCTCCCCATGTCCACCTCATCACCGAACCACATCCCTTAAATTTCTCTTCCAAATTAGATTTTCTTTCTCTTTATCCTTTCTCCTCTCCTTTTCACCTTTTCTTATCATTTTCACATCTCTTGTTGCGGGCCGGGACAGACAAAACAGAGCACCGGACAATGTCTGTACACCCCAAACCTCCTCCAAATTTGCGGCAAGTTTGGGGGATGTGTCCGGACAAACATGCCATTTTGTCAGGTTAGGAGATGTCATTGGAAGATGATTTCGGAGGCAAAATGTCCATATCCCCCAAATAGGCCATTTGGGATACCTTTGGGGATGCCATTGGAGATGCTCTTACCATATCCGGTCCATATATATATGGTGGTGCATGTAGTACATGTTTCTCTGTTGTGGTGTGGAGGGTGATGAGATGATATGTTTAGGAGAAAAGTCTATTTTAAACCCTGAACTTGTAGACAAAGTCTGAATCAAACTTTAACATTTGAATTCCTGAATTTCAGACCCTGACCTTATTGATCCCGGTCAATCAAGCCCCTTAATCCCGGAAATGGTGTTTGGCAGACTGGTTTTGTTGACGTAACACCGGGATTGCTGGCTAAGACTAGAGGAAGGACCCAAATGATGCTCTCATATCTTTTTTTTTTTAATTTTGATATTTTTAACTATGTTTAGAAATTACTAACGAGAATAACCGTAACTAATTTTCTTAGTGCGTCTTCTGGTATATTTTTAACTATGTTGGCTAAGCTCTTCTGATATATTTTCTTAGGCGGGGCGACCGCTTGGCTCGCCGCTCGCCGGAACCGGCACTCCTTGCGTGTATGCTCCGCTACTGTTGCCCAGGTCGTTGCTCGCCAGGTCGGGAGGGCTCGCTTCGAGGGAAGAATGCCAATATCCTCACAAGATGCCTGATAGTTTTTTTTAAAAAAAAATTGTGGGTAATTTTCCAGGTATAACCACATAAGAATAAGTAGTCGGGACTCACATACAATGCTCACTCATCAGATTCTAAGACACATCATTATCCCGACCTACCCAAACAGGGAATTCGGGTTAAGGTTTAACTTGACCGGGATTAGATAGGCCAGAGGCTGAAAACCCGAGATTAGAATGTTAGTGTTTGATTTAGACAAGTGGTACAAGTTCAGGATTCAAAATGAACTTTTCTTTATGTTTACTTATACAGAGAACATCGGTGCGGTGATCTTTGCACGGCAACGGGTGGGTGTTTGAATGGTCCATCTTTATGATGAGCAAACAAGGATAGGATAGGTTCCCTTTTCCTCGTGCTATTAACGCGATTTATGAACGCATTCTGACCGTTACGAATCTGCATGTACGACGTGCGTAAGCATTTTAACAGCTAATCTAGCCTAGCCAAACGCTTTATTAAGATCTGGATGTGCGACACCTGACAAGCTTCTTCGATACGTTCCAACATCTCGCATCCAAATTCAGATGAGTCCCCCGAAAAAACAGTGGCAGGTGCTGGTAGAGTCATAGCACAAGGCTTTGTTCAACATTACGACACTTCTTTTGCCTCTTTGTCTAAAGCTAGATACCAATCGCAACTTTGCCCTGTTTTACTTCGAATCCATCGACATCGCTGGACCAACGCAAAGCCAGCTTTTACGTACGGTCAGCTGAAAAACACACTTATTACTGCTGGAGGCTCGCCAATCTTTTTTGACATCGAAACAAAAAGGATCGATCCATACGATAAAATTAATAGCTTGCTTGTTTATTTGAGGTTCTTGATGGTGCTGCTGAGTGCTAGCTAGTTCAGGCTTCAGGCTTCAGAGAGAGTCGGCGTCAGATTGTAACACACACATGGGGAGTTGTAGACTAGTCGGTCACTAGTCCACTTCTTCCCTCGCTTTCTCTTTTCTGTTTGCGGTAGACTTCGATCTCGCGTTGTTTAGTGCCTTGCTTTGCGTATCTCAAATTTGTTGATACCACTGTTTGCTGAAGTCTGTAACGATGGAGAGAGTTGCGTTTTTTTAACGAAAGAAAGAAGGGGATACGTCAACGTATTTGGTAGTATCGATCATGGGTTGATGATTAGATGGAGTGTATAAGTGTAAACGACGACGCGGGACGGGAGTCCTTGATTATCTTTCAAGAAGTCCCTAAATATATACACTCCATCGTCAGCGATGGCCGATGGGACGCCTGCCCGCCCGTAACATCCGTGGACCATTCGGTTGGTTAAAGTAAACCTCTCTGTAATCACGGATCATAGTACTGGGCTACTGGTATAGCGATCACCGTTCACCGAACTCCAGGACGCTCTGCCTTACGGCTCCTTGAGGAGAAGGCACAGCTTGGCTGTTATGGCTGTCAAAAAAAAAACTTGGCTGTTATGTGGGCTTATGAGGAACCTAGTTGTCCAGACTGCATCTCAGGAGGGCTGGCGGCCCATTTGATGCTTCCACAACTCAAGCCCAACAGTGAAGAAACGGGAAGCGAATCATTGGCTCCATCCATTGCCTCTGTTTGCCCAATTGGTCCAGCAGCAATGCCACCCCCGCCGGCGACGGCGACGGCGGCGCAGCACCTGGAGCTCCTCCTCCCGCGCCTGACCACGCTCTCACACTACAAGCAGTTCCACGCGCGCCTTCTCAGCTCAGCCGTCCTCCACCTTGACCCCTCCCTCCGCGCCCGCTTCCTCGACCGCCTCGCGCTCTCGGACCACCCCGCTGCGTTGCCCCACGCACTCCTCTTCCTCCGCTCCCTCCCTTCTCCTGCCACCAATGACTTCAACGCCGCCCTCCGAGGCCTCGCCGCATCTCCCCACCCCGCGCGCTCGCTTCTCCTCCTCGCCGGGCGCCTCCTTCCCTCGCCATCCCCGCCGCCTCCTCGCCTCGACGCGCTCTCCCTGTCCTTCGCACTGAAGGCATCCGCCCGGTGCTCCGATGGCACCGCCACCCTCCAGCTCCACGCTCTCCTCCTCCGCCTCGGCTGCACGCCCGACGTCCGGCTGATCACCACTCTGGTCGACTCGTATGCCAAGTGTGGCGACCTCGCATCCGCGCGGAAGGTGTTCGATGAAATGGTCGTGCGCGACGTGGCCTCATGGAATGCGTTGCTTGCCGGTCTGGCTCAGGGGACTGAGCCGACCCTTGCGTTGGCTCTGTTCCACAGACTGGTAGGGAGCTTCCGCGAGTTGCCACCAAGGGAGGAACCCAATGAGGTGACCATCGTTGCGGCGCTTTCTGCCTGTGCACAGATTGGCTCGTTACAGGATGGGTTGTATGTGCACGAGTTTGCTCGTAAAATAGGCGTCAACGGAAATGTCCGTGTTTGCAATGCACTTATTGATATGTACTCCAAGTGCGGTTCGTTGGACTTGGCGCTAGAAGTGTTCCACTCCATCAAACGAGAAGACCGGACACTTGTGTCATACAATACTGCTATACAGGCAGTTTCCATGCATGGACATGGGGGCGATGCACTAAGGTTGTTTGATGAAATGCCAACATTTATTGAGCCAGACGAAGTGACTTATATTGCTGTGCTGTGTGGGTGCAACCATGCTGGGCTTGTGGACGACGGTCTCAGGGTTTTTCATAGCATGAGGGTTCTTCCTAATGTGAAGCACTATGGTGCTGTCGTGGATCTTCTTGGCCGTGCAGGCCGCCTTGCTGAGGCATATGACACCATTGTGTCTATGCCATTTCCAGCGGATATTGTCCTCTGGCAGACATTGCTGGGTGCGGCCAAGACGCATGGTGATGTTGAGCTTGCGGAGTTAGCTGCCACAAAGCTTGACGAACTTGGTTCAAATGTTGATGGTGACTACGTCCTCCTCTCTAATGTATATGCATCCAAGGCACGGTGGGCAGATGTTCGTCGAGTCCGTGATACCATGCGAAGCAATGATGTGCGGAAAGTGCCTGGTTTCAGCTATACAGAGATAAGTGGTGTGATGCATAAGTTTATTAATGGTGACAAAGAGCACCCAAGGTGGCAGGAGATTTACAGAGCACTAGAGGAAATTGTGTCAAGAATAGGCGAGCTGGGATATGAGCCAGAAACAAGCAATGTGCTTCATGACATCGGGGAGGAGGAGAAGCAGTATGCATTAAGCTACCATAGCGAAAAGCTGGCCATTGCATTTGGGTTGATTGCCACACCACCTGGTGAGACCCTGCGGGTGATAAAAAATCTCCGAACATGTGGGGACTGTCATGTAGTGGCAAAGCTCATATCTAAAGCCTACGGCAGGGTGATTATCATTCGGGATAGAGCAAGATTCCATCAGTTTGAAGATGGGCAGTGCTCTTGCAAGGATTACTGGTAAAATGCTGCCATACTGGATCATTTACAGGATTAAGTGTAGGTAAAAAAAGATCGGTAGACTTTTCTAGTCTAATATGCGGGTGGATGTTGATAATGAGCCACTGAATTCTCAGGGTTAGCACTTAGCACATCTCAAGCTTGTCAACATATATGTTCGTACAAACCCAGCTTACCTGCACGGATTCCTGTGACCCAACCTTCATTTGAGAAGAATCTTGCAAGTAAACCCAACTCCACGAGCTTGAACTTTCTTCTGATTTGTGTTTTTTGATAAGAATCTTTAGCAGAGGCTCTGACAGAGGAATAAGTGGAAAGAGGCAAAATTTGTACAAGGATATATACAAGAGAGACACCAGACTCAAGGAGTTTAGGTACAAAAGACACACACACACACCAGGAACAGAATACTGTGCCAAACAGCGAAGAAATAAAGTTACAGGGCCAAGAATGTTCACAAACCATCAAGGTGTATGCTCACTGAGAGGCTATCGAATATTGCCCCCATAAGGTATAAGCTGATAATTCGCCACTAGCATCATGCACTTATGCTAGTATGCTATTAGCAAGAACGACGAGGTGTGTGCGGGATATGGATCATGCTATTTTTCCGTGCTGGGACCTAAGAGAAGTTATCATATTCATGCAGCTAAAAAATTATGTACAGCACTCTGTAGTTTCTCCAACCCTCTTACAGTAACATGATAGATTATACTGATGGTTTCTTTTTTATTAACAGTCATTTAATTCATCTGAGATCAAATTGTCTAACCTTTGAAGATTCTTTTTTAAGGACTTCTGGGTCTGCAAAATAAGATGCTCCTTCATACTCTTTTCTCTAGAATACTTGCAATCATAAGACTAGAGTTAAATGGAGTCAAACTAGCTCGAGGTTGTTACAAACACTACCTTTTGCCCCTTTCCCCATTTTGATCTGTACTAAGGTGGTTGCATTATTTGAAGAACAGAGCATGCTTTTGCACACGTGCCGACTCTGTTTACATGACAGTTTTTTTTGTAACTGACAGCACATGTGAAATTTCACTATGCAAAATCGAATGACCATTGTAGTTTGATATATTTTCTTCGAATATGTCTGAAGATTCAAGTTTACGGCTGCTAATGATACCAACTACTCCATCTTGTGTGTTCTCTTCATCCGGCTGCTAGAGCCTTTGGCTTGACTGTTGGCGGTTGTTTTTCATGACGATTCTTGTCCACCGGCGCCCTACTCTTGTGCATGACTCCAGTGTTGCAGATTTTGCCTGTGAGCCACGCCTCTTATGTAGATCCTCAACGCCCAGTCTCTAGTTTTGATTTTGCCTCTGCGATGCTCACGAATATCCAATGGTGTAGAAGCTTCTCTTGGATCAATGCCGCTAGTAAAATCCGGTCCTCCTCCAGCTCTTGGTGAGCCCAAAAGGAGGCCAGCAGTGCAATGAGATATCCTTGCTGCTTCGTGCGATGCTGCCGTGGAGCTACCGCGCGCTCAGGCTAAGGGATGTAAGCGGGATCCTGCTGAAGTCTCGTTTCTAGATCATAAAAGATTTGTTAGTTCAATTTTTTGACTCAAAATTTGAATTAAAATTTAGAATTTGACCTACAAGTCACTTATTGGTGGGATCGCACTTGACACCTTAGCTCAGGTGCCGCTGACAAGTCTAGACTTCGTCGACTTAAAGGTCGCGCTTGTGGCATGCCGCGTGTCCTCTTCCAGATGATGCGAGGACGCTTGGTTTTTTGGTGGTTTTGTAACTTTCCCTCTGCCCTTCCCCCGTTTCTTTTTTGCAATCCAATGTAGGTTCTTCCAAAAAAACCAACACAAAAATTCTTCTTTCAAAAAAAAAAAAGATGCTATGGAAATTTTACATTCGTAGGCCCAACCAAATCCCACAACTGCGGCCCAGCTTCCGGGGGAGAATTCACGAACCCAAAGCCGCTGCGAGCAATCACCCAAAACGGCGTGCCGTACAGCCGCCGTGCACCGCCGCCGCCGCCAACGCCATCCCCCTCTCCGCCATTGCTTCACCACTCACAGGACATCCTAGAATTTACAATCCTCTCTCCGCATGCGTGAACCGGGGAGCTAACCCGCTCGCGGATCCCTCCTCGCTTCGCCAGACGCGACCCGCGATGCATCGAGCGATGCGGCTGCGCTGCCTCCTGCGCCCTCCGATGTCGTGGGAGCCCTTCTCCCTCTCCACCCCGGCGACCGTCGGCGGCGGCGCCGGGAGGTTTGGCGCGCCCGATGGGTTACGGAGGCTGGGTGCGCCGCACCAGCCGTTCAGCGGAAGGCAGCGGTTTAGCCGGTTTTATAGCTCGAAGGAGGGTGTTGGAAGCGCGGAGACGACGGCTGGGAGCGGTGGTGGTAGCGGTAGCAGCAGCAGCCAGCAGGAGCACGCGCGGCTCGGGGAGAAGGACCAACAGGAGTGGCTGAACGGCGAGCGGTTCCTCACCGGCTGCAAGAGGCAGGAGACACCGTTCCTCACCAAACGGGAGCGCTTCCGCAACGAGTTTCTGCGCCGCGCCGTGCCATGGGAGAAGAGCAGTCTCTCCTGGGGCAACTTCCCCTACTACGTCGAGTAAGCATGATGAAGCGCACAACCATCTTTTGTGTGTTTTTTTCCTCCCCAACGTGACTAACTCAGCCGCATTGCAATGTCTCTCTTTTGGGTTGCAAGTAAGAATGCGAAGCAGCTGCTGACTGAGTGTGTAGCATCACACCTGCGGCACAAGGATGTTGCTTTGGATTATGGCTCTCGGCTGCAGTCATCTGGTGGGAGGATATTGCTTCAGAGCTTGCCAGGTGCCGTGCAAGAACAATGACAATGTTTCCTAAATGTGTGTCTTTCTGCTTTTATGCATGCTGAAATTCTGTTTCTCGTGCTGCTACAATGCAGGAACTGAGCTTTACCGGGAGAGGTTTGTAAGAGCGCTTGCCCACGAGTTACGTGTGCCATTCTTGGTTTTGGACAGCAGTGTTCTAGCTCCATATGTAAGATAATCCCAATCCCTATTTTAAAGGTATACGACTCCACTTTTGCCGTGTTGCATACAAACCTAATGGCTCTCATGTAGGATTTTGGTGAAGATTGTTCAGAGAACGAGGAAGAGGATGATCAGGCGGAATCAGAAGATGAAGGCTCAGAATCAGAAGTGGAAGATGAAGAAGATTCAACAAGCAGCAATGAAGCCAAGTCTGGGTCAAGTGATACCGAGGAAGCTATTAAATCAATTGAAGAAGACCTCAAGAAGCTAGTTCCACAGACTCTGGAGGAATTTGCCAAGGTGTTTGTTTTGTTAAGCTGCCAAATCATGTTTTAAAGATGATGTTCGATAATGCTTGCCATCTTGCTCTTTTCTTTATTTGAATATTATGTGCTTTATCTTTACATTGTAGTTGTCCACTCATTTAAAAATTGGGCAGAAGATCTCCAGACAAAGGCAAAATGTTCCTGCAGAATACTGCAAAAAAGCTAATATTTATATGATCGTGGTAGCCGTCTGTAGTATTTGTGCCTAATAGCGCCAGCCTCATGTGATGGTCTTTGTGCCATCATTTTACTTTCTACTAAAAATGCTAAATTATGCTGGTGCCATTTTTTCCTGTCTTTCTTGGTTTTCTTTCTGGCTTGCAACTTATCCCTCGACCACTTGTCTTAGAGAGTTGTTGGCGCACAAGAAAATTCTTCAGCAGCAGAATCCTCTGGCAATGCTGAGTCACCTGAAGAAGATAAAAGGCCTCTCCAAAAGGGTATGTTACCTAACTTTTTTATTTTCTTGACTGTTTTTCCAAATGTTGGCTGTAGATTAAATAACACTGTTAATTGGGACATTGATACTTGGTCATATTTTCGTGAATAGCTACTTTTTCCCTTGTGAATCCTACCCATTGCCCCGTGGAACTATTTCAGGTCTATTTGCTTGTTAACCACATGTCTGCAGCAATAGCGTTCAAACCCTTCATTGGAATTGCAACCTTTTGTTTTCTGTGTGTTTCTGCATATTAGATAAAAGGTGCTAGCTCAGATCGTCGACTAGGCACATTTACCCAGGCATCACTATGCCACAAAACACTTAATCAAATGAGAAACTACACTATCAACCAACCTTTCTCCAAGCTCACAAAGTTTAGCTCTTTGTATTGGATCGGCAGTTCAGTCCAGCTATTCTATGTGATAGATAATACTATTGTCTTAATTTTCAAACCATTGCACCTACTGGTGATATGAAATTCAGGCCAGACCATTTTAATATGTTATATGTAACGAACACTATATGAATACTTGCACCTACTTTCCTCATTATTGTTTTCAGGTGATAGGGTCAAGTATGTTGGAGCGTCAGTACTTGTTGAAGCAGACCACAGGTACTCTCCTCGGTTTTTCTAGTTTAGCCACTTTTATCATGATATTCCTTCCTTTACAAGTTTGCATTAAAGTTCTTTCAGTTTATTGGGGCTCATGTTTTGGCGTGTAACTTCATTTGCTAAGCAATAAACCTATAGATGTGCCCTTTAGCTGGTCATGGCTTCATGCTCATATTGATGCGTCCATGCACAGAGAGGTGACATGACTGTTATGTGTTATATGATGTGATGAGTTTCTCCATTGAGGTTTAGACACTGTTATTCTGTCCATGCTGTTGATTGTCTAATCACAAAGGGGAGTTTATTTATGGCATTTCCTTATAGGCATTAAAATTGATCACTTATGAGATCTGAATAGTAACACAAAAGACTGGTATTATCATGCATGGGCTGCAGCCTGCATCCTGCAACTGTGTGAAATGTGTGCCTATGCATGTGGATAAACTCGTGGAGCAAGCACATGCAGAAAGACGTGTGGGTTTTCATGTTGATATGTAGGACTGTGCGTGTGGATATTTGCTGGTCCAGGTGGATGCATGATTGCACGTTTATTCATTTGTGCTCTTGTGCGTTGCATGTGTTTGTTTATGTCTATGTTGTTAGTAATCTATGAATGCCTGCTCTGTAATTCTTGTGACTGTGAGAGGTGTCAAGACTCAGAAGTGCATGTTGAACATGTTTGTCCCCTCTCATCTAACATACAGCTATGGACTGTCATACTAATTGAGCTTCCTGGCACTAATTATGATGCACATCATGTATCTCATATCACAGGATCATTTTGGGTAAAATACCTACTCAAGAGGGAGCAGCAAATGCCTATACCTTTATTAGCGGCAGGTGGGTAGAGAAATCTTGTCTCGGATAGGTTTATCATTATAAAGTTTTGATTTTTGACTGCATAACCTATTCCATGTCACTGTCATGGCATTTTGAGCTTTTTAATGCCTTGTGACAATCAAAACATACATAAGTTACCGTCTAGTTAACATATAAGTGATCTATTGGACATTGTCTGGTCTTCAAGATGCAACTTTAACCACTAGTTTAATTGTTGCATGTGCATATAAAACCCAAGAAAACTATAATATTTGAGGAATTAATTTTGGAGACAAATCTATACATATGATTTCCAAGTTTTCAATCTAAATATTTAAAATTAACATATGTCCATGAACCATGGGTATGTCCAAAATGCAGCTTATTTGTGAACTGGAGGGAGTAGTAGAGTTAAGTTCTGAAATGTCTCATTAAAATACACGCCATAATCGTTTGTGAGAATATTATGACACACTTGTATGTTTGTTGAAAGTCTTGCTAGGCTTAAGTATGTAAATTTTTATCTGTATGTGTTTAATCTGATTTTTACTTGTAGACACTAGACATATTGTTTCTTTCCATCTCAGTAGTCCATATTGACGTTGTTTCTGATGCATGATTTGATTTCATGTTTATATTATTGATATTGCGAGCTTTTCTTTCATATTCTTAAAATGCACTATTCTTGTGAATTATTTAATACTCAACATTCTTTGAACTGTTAAAATTGCAGAACTTTATCAAATGGCCAGCGTGGGGAGGTATATGAGATCAATGGCGATCAAGTGGCTATTGTATTTGACCCTCTTGAGAAGAAGCTGGCTGATGGTAAACAAAATGAAGCTAACAAAGAGCAAGATGCTAAACCATCAGTTTACTGGGTTGACAGTATGGTTCTACTCCCAAGCGTCTATAGCTACTTTCAGCTTGTCTACTCTGCAAATTTAACATTGTTTTTCCTTGCACATTTAGCTCAGGATATTGAGCATGACCATGATATGGAGGCAGAAGATTGGCATATCGCGATCGAAGCATTTTGTGAGGTAATATGTCAAACAATGTCTTCTGTTTGAAACATTTGCTATCCTGATTTCTCCTGGCTGTGCAAAAATACATGTGCATAGCTTTGATCACCCAGTTTATGTTGTACCTCTGGTGAAGATATTTAAGTGTGGCATTTCCAGTGTTTCTGTTCCATATGATCTGCTCAATAAACTTTACGTCTTTGGTTTCCTTTGCTTATACAAATAGGCACTGCCATCTCTACAGCCAGCCATTGTTTACTTTCCAGACAGTTCACAGTGGCTGTCTAGGGCTGTTCCAAGATCAAACCACAGAGAGTTTATTGAAAAGTTAGAGGAAATTTTTGACCAGCTTAATGGGCCTTTAGTGTTGATATGTGGACAGAACATACTCGAGGCAGCACCCAAGGATAAAGATCCGGTAAGGGATAGAAACTCCTTTAGTCCCACTCTGCTTTGTGGGCATTCATATCATAGATATTTGGTTGACTCCTATTTTTATTATGGATACATACAGAAGGCGATGGTATTTCACAATCTCGCTCGCCTGTCTCCACTGGTAATTTCCTGCTAATCTGTTAAATATGATATATTTTTGTTTTGTGATACTGCTCTGTTACAGCTGATCGAGAAAACATCATCAATCTCCATTTAGTTATGGCAGAACAGGTTACCGGGTTTCCATGACGTCCGAAGGAGATCCACAAAAGTCTCCGATTATTTTTTCCGTTGCTCCTCTATACCATCATTCCCATTTGTTACATGTTAGCAATGATGGTGACTGGGAGTAAAAGAATCTTTTAGCACATACGACAAGTATACATTACTCTTATATGAGCTTTTCAATGCGCTAGTTGTCACATTGTTCGCATGAAGTAAGGGTTGGTATATTTGTTCTTGGAGGACTTATGTTTTGTATGAAAATGCAAAAGCAATCTCATAAATGCTTAGTCTCTGCCGACCAAGATCTGTAATTCCAACCTTACAAGCCTGCCAGCAAGCAAGGCCTGGCTCAGCCTGTTCCAGACACGTTTGTCGTAGCTGATACATGTTGGCTGGCATTACCAGATGCCTAACTCCAGATTCCGGACAGGTCTTGCAAAGACTGCCTGACGGGAGGTTGCTGTTGCTGTGCTGCACCACGCTGTAGTTAGTTGCAGAGAATAATTACCAAGTCTAGTAAAAATATCGATGTTAGAAGTTACAACTGTTAATTCAGTTTAGCAGCAAGTTAATATGTCAAAAACCAGTATAATAGAAGTGTTTTTGTGAAACCACCACAATGTAAATGTAACCTCCAAAACCAACAATGCTTCTCAATGGCCTGAACTAGTAGCAAATAAACTACTTTAGGATTGTCACAAAACAAAGTACGTGGAAAAAAAAGGGTCTTCTGTGCCTTGTTCTAAACTTCAATTATTCCGATGAGCCACATTTATTTCTAACAGTGTATTAGATATTTTCATTTATGGTACGGTTGCCAGAACAGTGGCTGAACTGCCTATTAATTTGAAATTTGTATCTTTAGACATCATCCTTGAAGCGGCTGGTAGGGGGACTAAAAGGGCGGAAGCGTTCAAGATCTAGTGACATATCAAAGCTCTTTGGAAATAGATTTTTTATTCCTGTTCCAAAAGTAAGTTGAGATCATTTGGTTTTTTGTTCCCAAAAGTTGCAATACATTCATTTTGGTGTGCGCTGCACTCTTCTCATTCCCTGTTGATGTGATGGCATCTGTTGTTTCATCAATCACCTCCGGGCACAAAAACTTACTGACTGCAAGCCCCCTGTAGCTTGGATAATGCTGTCTTTACAACCGGTTGATACTTATATTACTTCTTTTATGTCCAGGACGACGAGCAACTGAGAGTTTTTAATAACCAGATTGAGGAGGACAGAAAAATAATCATTTCAAGGCATAACCTTGTAGAATTGCACAAGGTATTTAAAATGCTGCTTGAGCACTCGTAGTCATTTTCCATTTTTTTCATTACCTGACGTCCATATGATAATAATTGAATGTCATTCCTGATTCCTCAAGTGCTGGCCTGTAAGTCATAACTGGTAAATGCAGGTGTTTGAAGAGCATGGGCTGTCATGTGAAGATCTTTTGCATGTCAAGTTAGAGGGCATTGTTTTGACAAAACAAAGTAAGCCTACTAGCTGGATCCATAATACCATGCATATACTATACTTCTATCTCAAATCTTGATTGCAATGTTTCTTATGTGCTGATGGACACATCAAAGTTTGGATTAAAGTTTATTGGCGTTCCAATTATTCGTTCTGTTGCGTGGGGGCATACTGGCAGGCATTCTCTTTTTATGGATCCATCCGTATTTCAAACTCACATTCTTGCTCCTTAAGGCACCTTGATTGCACTGTGCACACTGACCCCAGCTGAACAACGACTAGAGAATGCAATCAATGCTCAGTCTGTAGGCATGAGGCCCACACAATTTGAATTTTACACTACTTATGATTGGCCTTATATGCCAAATTAATAGTTTCCTTGCTAACTATTGCAACTCGCACCAATCCTAATGTGCAATCTTTTTCCAACTTTTAATAGTTTCTGTAGTTTGCTCTGGACAATCTCTTCCTCCACCTTCCACTTTTAGAGATAAAAAAGTTTCTCTTGCGTGCCAAGGGAAATAAAGAAATGCAGGTGTTCCAGTGTACCTAAGCACACAAATAAATAGGGAAGCATGTATTTTCTTCACCACGTCTCAAAGAAACAAAATTAGATCCCTTTGCAGGTGTGCCAGTGTACCTAAGCACACAAATAAATAGGGAAGCATGTATTTTCTTCACCACGTCTCAAAGAAACAAAATTAGATCCCTTTGCATAAGCACTCCGTGTCCTGCTAGCGCGACCAACATGACTTGGGCGACTGTGTGTTCTGGTTCATGGGGCAGAAGGCTCCCAATTAACTACATCCATGGGTTGAGTCCTCGGACCACCTCCGATTAAGCTGCTGCGATGGTCGTCGTCTTCAAGTCCCGTCTTCATGCGTCATGTAGAAGATGGTGGATGAGATAAGGTGGAAAGGCTGGAGCCGTACGCTCGTCGCTCTGGCGATGCTTAGCCATATTCCTCTGGCTTGTCGATGTCCGATGATGAAGATGTGTCTGGCCTCATCAGCTCAGACAAATGGGCGACCTTCGCCTCGTTGGTGCGAGGCCTGGTGGTGTCTGCCTTGTCAGTGTCTGACTTGATGCATTGCCTTCGGTGCATGGCAATGTGGTGTGTTCTGCTTCATTGCGAAAAGACATGTCATTGGGGTAGCTTCGCCTTGTCGGTGCTTGGGCGATGTCAAGGATGTGTCTGAGTAGACGTGAGAGTCGCTGCATGGTGGCATTGCCTGATGACGACAGTATAGCGAGGTTGGAGATATAGACCTCGCAGCATCAGAGGTGCATGTGAGCTCATCGAGGGTTGATCGTGTCGAAGTCGTGTACTTCAACTTGGAGTGGATGGCTGGTGTAGATGGGTGGCGACCTGTTGATGTAGTCGATGCCCCTGTTGGATGAGGAGCCGATTGATTCCAAGCTGACTTGTCGACGTAGTCGGCGTGCTCAGGGAGTGAGAAGTTGATGTGGTCGAGCATGTCTCGAGCTCCAGGATGTCGATGAACGGCAAGGCAGTCTCCATCCCCGATAGAGCTTCATGATCATGCCTGTCGTTGTGTGCTGCAGGCTACACAAGAAAAGTAGATTAATCTCTACCTTGATTGTTTTGGAGCGCCATGTTCTGGTTGATGCCATGGCTGGTGTACTAAATGTGTGTGCATCATATATGCGATGATGGCAGCACATCAGCATGTTAGCATGTTACCCATGGTGCGTTCACTTCAACTATGTTGATGATGTGGCGTCTCGTGCGAGCGTGATGAGGAGCATCTTGGTCTACGTTGGCGATGTCAGCCTTGATGATGATGGGCAGGCTCCTGCCCGGCAGGGTGCCCGGTGGTGATGTCATCTTTGATGTAGAGGTGGCGGCTCGGTGGGCTTGACGAGGAGCGTGCTGACGGATGACGTGCACGTCGAGCTCCTGGATGCCTTCAAGTACGTTGCGTCTGGCTCGTCGCCATAGCCGGCGCTTGCGTGGCGTTGCTGCATGAGCTTTCCCCTTCATGGCGGAGCTTCAAGCCTAGTCACTGCCGATCTCCTTCTCATTGGGCGTGCTGTGTTCGCTGTCGCTGGGCATGCTCACAAAGGCTGCTTCCCATCCTTCTCCTTGGGTGCCGCTCACCCTGTGCAAAACTGAACCGAAAACCGAAAACCGGACAAAAATAACCGAAACCGAACCGAAATTTCGGTTTTCACGGTTTTCGGTTTCGGTTACGGTTTTCAAAATGTGAAACCGTTTGGATTTTGGTTTTTTCGGTTTAAACTGAACGGTTTTTGGTTAACCCGAACAAAACCGAAACAATATAAACCTGAAGGTGCAGTATCTAACAGATGTGGCGTCGTAGCCCAGTGGTCTGCACTGACTGAGTGATCCAGAGGTCCGGAGTTCGATTCCTAGCCGCAGCCTCTTTTGTTTTATTTTTTCTGGCCTATTGGGCCGGTTCTAGGGCAATATGGGCCGATCTTGAGCACGTGTGGACTTGGAATAAGCAGTTTTGGGCCGATTCTGAGTGCTCTTGGGCATAAACAGCAGTAGGATCAGAAAAGTGCCTCTATCAAGTGTTTTTTGTTGAAACATGCATATAATGTGTTGCTCAAAAATTCGCGTCAACTTTGGTTAATTTGGTTATAACCGAAACCGAACCGTATTTTTATACGTAACCGTATTAACCGAAGTATACGAACCGTATTAACCGAAAAACCGTATTAACCAAACCGAACCGAAAAACCGAATGCACACCCTGAGGTGCTGCAGCGGAAACACAAGCACATGGTTGAAGCATGCACATGCATCCGCTGCTTGGAGCTTGAATGAGTCATGAGAGATGGCCTCAAGCGACTCTGCGGTGGGCAACTCCAGCACGGCGTGGGCATGATGATGGGCTGCTCCAGTCTGATGGCGGCCTCTCCGGCGGTAGCTGCGTGAACAGGTACTGGATACAAGAAGAGAACAGATAATAGGTCATGGCTTCACCATTGGAGAAGTTAGTGATCCTTGCCTTCCTGGTGAGGAGGCTGATGCCACAAACATTGACAAGCTTCTGCTTTCTGTTTCGGTCAAAGATGTATCCCAGAGATATGCTTGTATTTCTTTCTCTTGTTTTCTGGTGCTTGAAAAACCTGTGTTGACGGTGCTCAACTTTTGATCATGTCATGACAGAACTTGGAAGAATACAAATTTGGAATCGGACAGTTGCATACTGCATGCATTTGTAATTTTGTACTGTAAATGCAGGAGCAGAGAAGGTCGTTGGATGGGCTAGAAGTCACTACTTGTCATCAGCTATTCATCCTTCCATAAAGGGGGACAGGCTAATCATGCCCCGTGAGAGGTATTTCCTCAGTGGTCTGGGTATTTAGCAGTATCTGTTGGCTGGGTACTGATTGTTTGATATCTTTCCTTCATTGAAGTCTGGACATAGCAATCAGGAGGCTAAAGGAGCAGGAGGCTTTGAGTGAAAAGCTCTCGGAAAACATGAAGGTAATATAAGTTTTGGTTATTTTATAGAGTTAATTTTTCTATCAACAGTTAGCCTTGTTTGTTCTTCTGTAGCAAGTTCATTGTGATGTGGTTATATCCAACCTCAAAAGGTACCTTGATGCAGATTTTGGCCAAAGATGATTTTGAGCGCAATTTCATTTCAGCTGTTGTACCTCCCCATGAGATTGGAGTTAAATTTGATGATATTGGTGCTCTTGAGGATGTCAAGAAGACACTGGATGAACTTGTTACTCTTCCGATGAGGCGACCAGAGCTTTTCTCGCATGGGAACTTGTTAAGGGTATGATTTTCCGTTTGCATTTCCATATCTACCTGTAGCATTGTGGACATTTGAATACTGAAGTTGATCCCTTGTTTTTTTTTCTGGTTGTTACCATATGGTCTTATAAACTACTTTGATATGTGGCCAATCCATACTTCCGTAGCTACACTTGACCTGGGCATACCCCGGGCAGGGCTCCATAAAGCCCTTGTTGGGCTTTTTTGCGCTGGGCTTTGGGTGGAAAAGTGGAGCCTGAACCCGGCCTGGGATGTCAGGCTCCGGCAGGGCCGCCCATGCCCAGGTCTACCGCTACACAACATGTAAATAATATTCTAATGCTGAAAGAACCTTAGTTTATCTTCATAGGTCCCTGGTGCTATGCCTCTGCAACTTTGTTTTGTACCTCAGTCAATACTCAATATTACAAGATGTTCACCTATAGTTAGTGCTTGCTTGGTGTTTGTAGTGGAGAGGTCGTTCTGAGGATATCTACAATAGTAGATGACAAAATAGAAGTGACAAGTGTACGTAGTGGGTCCTCTAGCAGGTTAGAAATTTTCTATTAGCCAGCAGTAGCGTTACAATTTTATAGTCGTAGATGAAACCGTTGATCGGGTTGTAATACTTAAACAAGCCTCATCTTTGGAGGGATTTCAATTTCCCTACATGAATTCCATTCCTGACCTCTGCAACACTACTATATAGACCAGTAAATTAACACTTTTGTATGAACTCCTCATGCTTCGAGTTTGGGATAAATTGCTGTAGTTGTTGGTTATTGCGTACTTGCATGTAAAGATACAACTGTGATATTTTGAGATGAACTCTTTCAAAGAACCAGAGATGGTAGTGTGATGCCATTTCATGCCATCCAACACGACTCAACTTCTTCAATCAAGTTGCGAAGTACATGAAGAAACAGTGCTGGAATTCTTAAGAGTTACGACATTAAAAGAGAATAAGATCTCTGAAGTCTGAAGCAAAATGAAATCTTAGTTTTGCTTTCTTAGATCTACTCCATGTTATGTTAAGTTTTTTTTTGTGTGTGCTTAGTGTTTTTTGACATAGTTGTATTTTGAGATGACATGTCTATATGGACCTTTGTTCAGCCTTGCAAAGGAATATTGCTTTTTGGGCCTCCTGGAACAGGGAAAACACTTTTGGCAAAGGCACTTGCAACAGAAGCAGGAGCAAATTTTATCAGCATAACCGGTTCCAGTCTCACATCAAAGGTACTTCTATTTGGCACGTGCTCTTTCGGATTATAGAAGTTATATTACCCCCTCCGGCTGGAATTACTTGTCGAAATATTACATGTATCTAGACACTTTTAAACATAGATACATCCATATTTGAGCAAATTTGAGACAAGTATTATGGGTCAGAGGGACTATGTAACAATTGAATGCAATGGAATGAATCACTTCTATATTTTCTGAAGGGTCCTTTTTCAATTTGAGAGGAGTACAGTCCTGCGTAAAGTCATGTTTTTAAGTCAGAAAAAAACTTGTATGGTTAGCTTAGCTCCCCCCAATATAAATTTTATTATTAGTTGCACACCAATGGCATATCTGGGGTAACAAGAAGGCCTTCATCGCATGTAGTCATAAGAATATACGATAATACAGGGCATTCTCTTTGCAAACAAAAGCTATAGTACAAAAATTTCTGATTTATCAGATGGCATACACTAGTTGTCCATCTAATATGCTGGTACTATAGTGATAACTCAAATCTCTATTAGCTCCTAGACCAAATTCAGCACTGTTTTTATCTACAGTTTCCCCTCACTGTTTTCTGTGTCGTGTGTGCTAATACAAAATACAAAGCATATAGAAGTTCATCCTTGTGTGAAATTTCTCTTCATGGAACTGGAATGTACTAAATGTTTCATAACTCTGTGCATTTGCTCATCTATTTTCTATAATAGTGGTTTGGAGACGCTGAGAAGCTCACCAAAGCCCTTTTCTCCTTTGCAAGCCGACTAGCCCCTGTCATCATATTTGTGGATGAGGTGAGTTTTTTTTATTTAATAAAATAAAGTGAATTTGGTTCATTTATATCCAGGACAACATCCTTAGCATGTCCACAGGTCACGCAGCATCTCCTAATTCTTATGCAATTTCAATTTGCTAACTGCAGGTTGACAGTTTACTTGGTGCAAGAGGTGGCACATTTGAGCATGAAGCAACGAGAAGGATGCGGAATGAATTTATGGCAGCTTGGGATGGTCTAAGGTCCAAAGAGAAGCAAAGGATTCTTATTCTTGGTGCAACAAACCGTCCATTCGATCTTGATGATGCAGTAATACGTCGTTTGCCTAGGAGGTAAGATCTGCATTTATTTGCTTGTGCCTGCAAAAATATTGTTAGCTCGGCTAACTTAACGATTTGATTCTCTGTCAATATGATCAATAGAATATATATCGATCTTCCGGATGCGCAGAATCGAATGAAAATTCTTAAGATTTTACTTGCCAAAGAAAATCTAGAGTCTGAATTTGGATTTGACGAACTAGCCAATGCAACCGAAGGTTACTCTGGGAGTGACTTGAAGGTATTATGCTCAAGTTATCCACAGCTATTCTATTCTTCTCTGTTGCGCGATGGAATGATCTGATGTCCACTTTTATGCTTGTGTGCAACTGTGTATGGACTCATTTGGTGCCTTTTCCCTAGAACCTGTGTATAGCTGCAGCATACAGGCCAGTTCATGAACTGCTAGAAGAAGAAAAGAAAGTGGTCTGTTCTTGCTTTTAGTATTAGTTTTTCCATTCTAAGTTTATTCATCGTGAATCCTCTTATGCATGTTTGCTCACATGGTTGCCACCTTCTCTTAGGGGGCTGTCGGTAGTATGGAAACTTATTTAAGGCCATTAAAGTTGGATGACTTTGTCCAAGCAAAAGCCAAGGTATTGGAAACCAACTGTTTGTTCGCTGTGATGTGCACTCGATGATATCATGTTTCATCTTTGATCGTTTCTGCAGGTGAGCCCATCCGTCGCTTTCGATGCTACCAGCATGAACGAGTTAAGAAAATGGAACGAACAGTATGGTGAAGGCGGCAGCAGGAGCAAATCGCCATTTGGGTTCGGCAGCTAACATACATCGTAGTGATTTTTCCACATTGTATCATCTGTAGCATCAGTGTGCTCTTGTCTAGCAATAGGAATGAAATCAGCAGCATCATATTCCTCGTTGCTTCTATGACAACCTTTTTGCCTGTAGCTGCCAATCTGCTCATTTCTACTTGCATAGGGCAGTCAGTCTGCTCATTTCTACACTTTTTTGACCCACCTAGAACATATTTAAGCAGATGAATGTCCCAGCATCAATATTGCCGCATAAGCGAGCACCAAATGTTCATGGGCCTGTTCTATACAGCGCCCCCCTTTCGACTGTTGTAACCCTGATCGAACTGTAAATAGCTCAAGATATTCTCACCCAGAAAACGACAGGGTACCATTTTAACATAAATGCCATGTCCTTTTTGTTGTGTTTCAACTTCTTCTTTTCCTTGATTGAGTAACAATATCTGCACACAGATCTGTTGGAGTAAGGCAGCCAATGTTTTCTTATTTCAATGGCTGCTAGCCTTCTATTGCTGTTGCTGCTTTGCTTTCGTTTGACCGCCTGGGGTATCATTTTCGTTCAGTTCTACGCCGGGCAAGAGCTGGCACTTGCTGCCTGGTTCTTGATGATTCCGGTCTATAACGGGAAATTCTGCTCTGTGCTATATGTCTATATTTAAAAAAAAAAAGTGCTCATGACTGTTACACTGCCTGTAAGGCTGCAACCATCCATAATGTACCTGCTTCCATTCCATAAGCGAGCACCATAGGAATGGAATAGAACACTACCTGCAACCAAATACTCCTCACTGTTACTAACGTGAAATCTCAACCTTTTTTGAAATTTCAGACGAAAAAGAAGCTATTCCCCCTGATCCTAAATTGTTGTCGAAATATTACATGCATCTGGATTTTTTTAAGAATAGATACATCCATATTTAGATAAATTTGAGTCAAGAATTTAGGATGGGAATATCTAAAAATTTAACCAAATCTGACTCTTTCATTCACTGCTAAGCCACCATGGAGCTTTTGTGCCGTGCCGTCAACTTGAATATTACGTGCATGGCACTGAACTAGCTAGGTACAATAGGGGTGTGGACTTTAAACCTCGTAGCCGAAAAAGCAGCAACCTGCAACAAATGCTGGAGAAATGCTCACCAATTCCATGGCAAGTAAACAACCAGCAATATGCATCCCCGATAGCACTTTTCGCGGCTGTTGTTATGCGGAATTCTCTGTCGCGGCAAATAAGTTGTCGACAGATTACGGGCCGCGATTCATGGTCCATTGCATAATGCATAACCAATTAACCATTTATTTACTGCGCAGTAGAATCATTGTTGTTTATGCTTCCTAGGAACTTTTTAGCTAATCTTTTCCAAAAGTCTCCACTAGTTGAACCGTGCCTAATAGATTATGACCTCTTCTGCTCATCCCCTTCGGGAACTCTTTGATTGGGATACTATAACTTGGGTCCCAAACATGAATGATGCATGGTGCCATACAAATTACAAATTTCTTTTCCGAAAATGGGAAGGATCCCCGGTTATACATATTACAATTATATGTGTTGCAGTAAAATAAAACTCTTATATGAGCCGAACCGTAAATTCTACGTGGCAACGACTAAGTCAACATTTCTCAGCACGAGTCAAGGCGCGAACGTGGCGTGGTCAATCCTACATGTCAAAAAAAGACAAGTCAACAAATCAAGCCTCTCATACCATGGTCAAAAGGAGAATTGAGTTTGAGTAGGGAGCAAGAAAGGGGTAAGGAGGGGACCCTTAGTCCATGGTGGACCATGAACCAAGCCCCATTTTTCCCAGTTGGTGCACACAAAAGTTATGGATCAAAAAGCTACTTTTATCATTTTGCCCCCACTTTTCTCTCTCCCTCAAGGGTAGCCATGGTCTTTTGTCATGGACCCCTAAGATATAAATACCCCCATGGAGGCATGTATCATTCACTCTCACTTGAACAAACTCAAGGGGAGAGGGCTAGAGAGCCTCTTTGAGAGGAGCTCTAGTTTCGGGATCTCGAAAAGTCTCGTTCGACCCGAGTCTGAAGGAGAGGGAATCGGGTTAGAGTCCTAAGGATATCTCGATCTCGCTACTTGGGAAGCCTCGATCGGCCCAAGTACGAGGCGGCCCCTTTTGACCTCTCGCTAAGTGATTCGGGGAGCCTCGATCGACCCGAAACACTTTGGCTAACGATTTTCTCGAAGCATTTCCTAACATAGGATTAGGTCGTACCCGCAGGGTCGGCCAAACCTATTCAAAAAATATCGACGTGTCAACTTGTTCAAGTGTACGGCGACCTTTGCTATAAGGCCGGCGTACACGTCCTACTTTTACGCTCTTGTGCCATCGAGTTTTGACACCCCTTAATCTAATTGTTGTCAAGAACAACAACAATATGGATACGAGACTTTACGTGTAGACACTTTTTCACGTCATAAAAAATGCAAGGGCATCTCCAACGTGGCAATAATTTGAGAGGAAACAAGAAATCCTTACGACTCACCCTTGTATATTGTGAGAGTGGGTAACCCCAACCCAAATCATGCAAACCTAATTTTGCTAACTCATGAAGAAACAAGGGACTTAGCACTATGTCTAGTCCATAAGGAAATATATACTTATAATACCTCCTCCGGTCCTAAATTATTGTTGTTGTTTTAGTTTTTGAACTAAAACAACAACAGTAATTTAGGATCGGAGGGGTACAATATTCACACACCGTGGCTATCTATGACATGCATGTGGATAATATTGTAGGTGGGATCCATCTTAAAACTCAAACCGGATTTTAAACATTGTACGATTTGTAATTTGCCGTAGCACACAAGGTGAAACCCAGTTTATGTAGAAAATAAGAAGTGGAGATGCTCCTCAAAGGGAGTTCTTGGATGCCCTGTCGATGATCTTGCGAAGCCTAAACTAGAGATCTGACGTCTGCAGAAGCATATTTTACTACTCCGTACTAGAAACAACATTTTTAATACGGAGTAACATGTTTGTATTAAAACATGTGAAATTAAAAGATGCACAGAGGCGCAAACATGTGAAATTAAAAGATGCACAAGGCGTGACCTACCCGTTGCTAGCCACAAAAGCGTAAACACAACATAAACGTGCCTTGGGGAGGAAAAAAAACAACAGAAGCAATATACTGGAAACATAGCTGTGCTCTCTGACCGAGTACTCTGATCAACACACCAGAACAGTGTTTTGTCCTCATTCTTCAAAAACAGGATAGACACTACGATCGCAAGGGCATAAATGTAACTTCATGCTCCTCGGATCGACGGACGCAGCGACCCGTCACCTACTCACTTCATCCTCAGACGGTCAGACAGCGCCCCCACCGGCGAGGTGTCTATTTAATGCCGGGTCTGCATCCTTGACGGAGAGACCGCCGCCACCAGCTCCCTTTTCCTCCTGTTTCCAAAGTCGCACGCTCGTGTGCTACGGCTACCTAACCCGCGACCCCGTCCTGCTCGATGGAGGCGGGCGCTGGCCTCGCGATGCAGTCGTCGTCGCGGGCGGTCGGGGTCGGAGCCCGAGGCGGGCCCGGTGGCTGCCGGAGCGGCGCTCTTCGCGGGGAGAGGCGGGCGCGGCTGGGGAGCCTGCGGGTAGGTGGACTGGCCGCAGCAGCGGCTGCCGTGCGGGTTCGCGGGGCCAAGCCCGTCGCGCCGCTCTACTGCCTCAAGACATCCAGGGGTATGTCCTAAATCTTTCTACCGTCCTAAATTGATTTTCGGTCGAATCGATGAGAGTCTGGTTCGATGCTAATGATTCTGCTCGGGGAGAAACTTTGCGGTCTTGGAGCACGGCGACGCCTATGATTTGGCCTCAGCGGATCTCTCCGGTGTTTTGTTTAGATCGATCTGTTGATTTTGGTGGGGGCGAGAATGGGTCGCTTTTGTTGGTGATTTGGGGTAAACGTGGTTACCCGTGGACCGAACAGAGCATATTTCATAGTAGTAGGTAATGACTTTGCTTGGTCTACGCTTGATGAGGGGCAGAAAAGAGCTATTCTTTTGTTTGATGATTTGCGGGAATACGTAAACGATATTCTTGCATTTGAAGTTTTGAACTGATAGAATTTGGATTGTGTGCCAGAAAGGTTGTTCAATTGATTACGCAGTGCTAATTCCGTCCAGTAATCGCAACAGTTTACTGTATTTAGAAATTAGCTAAGCTGTTTACTGTAGTTAGTAGTTCTTTGCAACAGTTGTTACAAAACATACCAAACCTTGGAGTTGAGATTATATCCTGCATCTTAAAAAAAAATTCTTTTGTCTTTACTTGACGGGATGTTTGAATTGATTAGTCAAACTGACTTTTCTTTATGACCTTGTGTTTGTGTAATACAGGTCAGGAGACCTTGCATAACTCAGTTGATGAAGCCCTCTTGTTAAAGGTGCATATGTTATACTGAATTCCTAATATAAATAAAACCAAATGTTGTTTTCAGGCATCATTTTTGACATACTTGTATTGTAATTGCAGAGGAAAGCAGAAGAAGTTCTGTTCGAACTGAATGGACGGTGTATTTACCTAGTTGGTTAGTTCCAGTACCTTTCTGTTTACTGTAACCAACGAGTAAAGACCAAATTTGTCTTCTTTGGCTCTTAATCTAATAATGGTTTTTTTTTGCAAAAAAGAGAGAGTTAATGATGGTTCATACTGCAGGAATGATGGGCTCTGGAAAGAGCACGGTGGGCAAGATATTAGCCGAAGTGTTGGGTTATTCATACTTTGACAGTGATAGTTTGGTCGAACAGGCAGTTGGAATGCCTTCCGTAGCTCAAATATTCAAGGTTCACAGTGAAGCGTTTTTCAGAGATAACGAAGTAAATGTTTGCTTTATTCTATTCAAAAGTTATATCTTTATTATAGACTTTATATATTTATAGTAATCAAAATTTTTAAAGACTTATGAACTGATCAATTTTAGTCTTCCCACCTTCTTGTCTTACAGAGTAGTGTCTTGAGAGATTTGTCCTCAATGCAGCGATTAGTTGTTGCTACTGGAGGCGGTGCTGTCATTCGGCCAGTTAACTGGTACTGGAATTACTCTGATGTCGCCACCATCTCGTTTCAGTCTGTTGTGTTATCCTGTTTTCGTTCTTCTTTACATGAATACTAATTCTATCGGTGTCACTTTTATTTATTTTCAGGAGATATATGAAGAAAGGTCTATCTATCATGTTGGATGTGCCTTTGGATGCACTTGCGAAGCGCATTGCGCAAGTTGGGACTGCTTCTCGTCCCCTTCTAGATCAGCCATCCGGTGATCCATACACCGCGGTAACTACTTTATATCCTCGAAACTAAGCTGTTTGAACTTCTGCTCTCGGCCTTTTGTGCCTTTTAGCATGCTTACAACATATCTTGTCTCTCTGACCCACTTTACAACTGTAAGATTAATACTTCAATTATGCAAACACCCAAGTGAGACACAACATATAATTGTACTCCCTCGAATCCATATTAATTGTCGAAATATTACAATCTAGATGCTTTTTAAACATAGATACATCCATATTTGGGCAAATTTGAGACAAGTAATATGGGTCGGTGGGAGTAGTAAAAATACATGTAAATTTCTTAACTCGTTTACACGTTCACTGGTTGTATGCTAATTGATTTGTCTGTGCCTCAGGCTTTCACGAAACTCAGCATGCTTGCAGAGCAAAGAGGGGATGCTTATGCGAATGCCGATGTAAGGGTTTCTCTTGAAGGTAATGTTGGGCGCCCCAAGCTTCGTGATCATATAGAAGTGTCCGGTCTTACATGAGCAAATTTCTAGTGCCAGCAGGAAATAATAACAGTCAGTATTTACCTGTGCAGACATTGCAGCCAAACAGGGTCATGACGATGTCTCTCAGCTAACCCCAACTGATATCGCAATTGAGGTATTGTACTTCTGAAGCCAACTGTTCATGTGTAATCGACATTTCATATACATTCTCCCATGAGCCCCCGAAATGGAATTTCCCCTTACGCTACTTCCTGTTGCGTTTCAGGCCCTACAGAAGATTCAGAATTTTGTCATGGAGCACTCTGTAGCCAGCAGCCCATTTGATGACTTGTAAGTTGATCAGGAGAGACGGAGGATGCAACCCCCGCAGAATTTTGGTCCCTCAATTCTTTGGTGCACTGTAACTCTATTTTTGTAACACTCGACAATATTGATTTATTCTTTATATATTGATATTGAAAAGGGGATGTGTCGTTACTCGATTGGCACCAGTGTTCATTGTTTGGTTCTTTGTGATCGTTTACATTATTGATGAGCTGTTTTCACTATTGGTTCTTTGTGATTGTTTACTCGATTGATGTTCTGTTTTGGCTTTTGTTTTTTGTGACAAGATCTTCAAAACCAGATCTTGTGTTAATATGTTTTGACAACTTTCTTTAGACACCAGCTTACTAAGTGCTGGTTTGTATTGAAATAGTTCATATGTTACAAAACAACTAAGATTATACTATGAGCTAACCGCTACAACAAGTAGAAAGCTACATGAAGTTGCAGAAGCTTGTCAACTCGCAATGTCATCCGGTCGAAAAACAGTCAACAAATCCAAAACATGTCGAAAAATTGCTATTTTTTTCGTCCAATGGATGTCTCGACTTGGACTAAATTTGAATGCATCTATACACTAAATCATGTCTACATACATATAAATTTTGATAAATTTAAAACATCTTTTGTTGAATGGAGGGAGTATGTCAGCACCAAAACCGCTCAAGGCAAACGAATTATCTGGTTTTAAGGATTCTGGGATTCAAATAGGACCAATTTAATTATTTTAACTTCCAGAAGGTTATGTGACCGAAGGCATAAAACTAGCAAGGCTTTCTTTTTGTTTCCTGAAAATCCCCACTATCAAATTGTGTTCTACTCATTCGTTACATAATTCTTGTTTACCGTATAAAAAGTCTTCTTGTTTACTGTATAAAAAGTCTTCAGATACATTTAATATTTTGATAAGAATTATTTTGCGATGGAGGGGAGCAGAAAAAGAAGAAGAGAGAGAAAAAAAAAACACAAATGGCTTCTCTTCCTCTTCCTCGCCACGCCGAAACGCCCACCGTCTCCGCCTGGCTCCTCCGCCCGCGCGGCCGTCTCCGACATGGTTTCGGGTCCTGCAGAGCTGCCGCGAAGAATCTATCGGCTGCTTCGCGCCTCCCCCGCTTCCTTCACGCCACCGTGGCCGCCCCCTCCCCGCCCGCGTCCGCCCGACGCCCAGACGGCGGCGGCCTCGTCGTCCTCACCGTCGCTGCTTCCGCGGTACGGCACCCTTCCCCGAGCTAAGAATTCACATCTCACCTTAAGCTCCTAAATCCACCGAGTGTCCGGGGAAACCGCGGCCACTCTTCCAAAGCCACCAATGCTGAGAAAAAGAGATAACACAATATATGTTACAGATAGTAAAAGGAACTCTTCAAAGGCTCATACCCAAGGGTAGATGAATTGTTAGATGCGCTGGTGGAGTGCACCCAGGTTTTCCTCTGCATTTTCGCTCACTCGGATGATTACTAACTAGCATGTGGTAGACGCTGCACTGAAGGCGGAAGCATATTGTTTGTTTGTAGCACTGACCTTGGAAGCCGGATTCCTGGCCAACTTGTCCTTTTGTGGGTAATCGGTTGTTTTTTGAAGGTATTAGAGCTGAAAACTGATTCCATTTGGATATTTGAAAGCATGTCTTAATTGCATTTATATGCTGCACAGCGTTAAAGGTTGACGGATTACAGATATGGGTTGTACTTTGGTGCCTTACTCCTCCCACTGAATACTAGTACTGTGAATACGGAGATGTGTCATTACATGTCAAAGAAGTCAAAGTTCTTCCGATGCAAAAAGGAAGTCAAAATTTCTGCATTTTCTAATCTGCTAAGTTGCAGAATATTCACTATCGCTGACCCAATCTGCAAAAAACATCCACTGGGCATTTAGTTTTGTAGATGCACAAGTACTCAATTTGAATACACCAGCCATACAAACAGAAGTTGCACATTCTTAATTTGAGTGCCAATTAAATTTATAGTTCCATTTGCACCAATATATGTGTAAAAAGAATTGATGGGAAAACTGCTGGAGCATGGTCCATTCATATAGATAGAAGGAAGCAAATATTGATTGGAGTATAAAATCAAGCATTTCCTTGTTCGGGGTATGTGACATGTCTCTAGGTAAAGACCAAAGGATACTTCTTATATAGAAGGGTTAATTGGATCTATGTCATTATAATTTCCACCGGTTGGAGATATGCCATTACAAAAACTTGACTTGGAGAAATGCCATTCTAACTTTTTTATACCTCTATTCATGCCATTTTGTTCAATACCATCACGTATACTATCTAAATACGTATATACATAGCTCTATACAAACAGTTTTTTTTCCATCCCAAGTCAAACGGTTCTATTCTCCTTCCTCTTATTATCCCCCACGCGCTCCTCTATCCTGACCCTAACTTGAATGGTTAATTTTTATAGATTTTTCTGAGAAGTTTGAATTTTGGGCCAAATTTGAATGTTTTGAACCTTTACGGCGCCTGGAAGACTCAAACGTACTGCTGAACATTGTAAATAGGAGTATTATGGTAAATACTGCTGTACATGCTGAAACACATGTATTTTATGAACAGTAATTGCTCTTAAGTGGACAGAATGGCATAGTTAGAGGTATAAGAAAGTTAGAGTGGCATTTCTCCAAATCAAGTTTTTGTAATGGCATATTTCCAACCGGTAGAATAGAGAGTGGCATAGATCCAATTAACCCTATATAGAACCACATGTTGTCAGGTTTTAGTCTTAGATAATTTGGATTCCATTTTTGATTTGCACATGTCAGTCTGCATGCTTGGTTTGGGAATACATGATTCGGAAGCCTACTGTTTCCGTTGATCACAGTTGCTATCTTATGCAGGTCGCAATCTCTGCCAGCTTTATATTCTTTTCGGCGATTCGCTCCATGTTGGTAGGTTGGTCCATTTGTTAAAACTAAAAATTTCTAAAAATTGAACAGGTAAGTACTATTGATAATAGGTATACTAACCATTCTCAGGACTGTAAGAGAGCAGCAGAGTCTCTTGAAATGTCATTCGATTTCATGAGAGAGAAGCTTCCTGAAACCATGGCTTCTGTGAGACTAGTTGGAAAGGAGGTCAGTGACTTGAGTGTGGATCTCAGCGACCTAAGGCGAGTAACTAACACTTCTCACTCATTTCTTTTCATCTTTTCTTATTATATAATTTGGGTATTGGATAATCTGATGCTTGCATGCATCTATGGAACTGTGTTGACTTTGAGTTAACTGCATGCCTATTATATCCACTATACACCTCCACAGTTCTTTCTGAACTCTATTCTGATAAATGGATGCTATCTTTTTCTGTCTGAGGGTACTGGATGCTACTTGGCTACTTTGTGTGCAGATGGTAGCATCTTTTGCAATATTTCATTACGACGGTATAATAGAGAACAAATTCCGGATAAAATACTAAAATCACCATTCTCTAGATCAGTCAAGAATTGAGGAAGGTTTTCAGGAGTTCCATGAGCGTTGTTCATACAGCTGATGCTCAACTTCGCCAGCTGTCAACCTCAGGCACACCAGGTGATCCCTGCTTTGATGGAACTAACTTCATGGTTGTTTAAGCATCCCGGTCAAGGTTTTTGACCTGATTATTTCTTTCACTTTACTAGGAACTTCCCTGAGGGTGGCTAATCAGAAGAAAGCGGTGGGGGAACCATTGCTGGCTAGTACCGTAAGAGAACTCCGTGGGCTAATTGCAGAAGTCCGCTCAGGTTTTGGAGCAGCTTTCGGCATCGCTAGCCTTTTCATGTGGGCATCAAACTTTGGTTCAAAGCACCAGAACCGTGCATAGTAAGATAACGAGATGTTTCAATTACTTGAAATTTGTTACTGTTGCCATGACCATATGCTTAACCGGGCAGGACATAACTTCTAGTCTTCGGCACAACCTGTAGAAAAGAACATCGCCAGCCACTGAACTTTATTGCACAAACCCCTTGTGGGCTGTAGCTGATATTTGGTGGTCATTGTATCACTACTAAAAATAATCATGAGTCAATTGATAACAGGAAGTACAACTTGGAAGTGTTGTTACAGTCATTATATTTATACCCGCAATAAAAAAACAGTCATTATTGAAAAGAAGGGCAAAGTGTTGCCCACTCAACTATTGTGCCATCCTCTTTCATTGCTGCTATGTACTCCATCCTTCCATATATACAAGTCTAGCAAGAAATTTTATGCCAAACTATGATCAACTATTAGACTATGAGAGGTTAGTGTGACGCAAAAGTGATATCATTGTGTTTTGAAATACATTTTCTAATGATATGCTCCCTCCGTCCCATATTAACAGGAGGGAGTAGTTTTTATGCACAGGTGTTAAATTCTATGTTGATCAAAGTTTGCCCTTCATATTACTCTGACTAATAGTTGATCAAAGTTTGCATAAAATTCTATGTTGGCCCTGTATATTCGACTGTTGAACTCCTGAGTAATTTGATGCACAACTTGTTTGAAATCATGCAAAATATTGTCAAATAGGATTGTGCTAGGTGTCGGCCACATGATGTCACCCAATCGGCCATCTTCCCCACTGCACAGTCTATTTAAAAGCCAAATCTCGTTGATCCGATCGTCACAATGTCAGCTGCATGCAACATCGTTTTGTGCATATGCGACATTCCCCCTTATGACCCAAAAAGAAATAAATGTTGCAACATTTCAAACATGCGAACAAAACATTTTTTTTACATGCAGCAAATCCCCGTTTGTTGCAACAAAACATAAAAATGGTTGCAGCACATGGAACATTAAAAAAACGACGTACACAACATTTAGAAACAGCATACACAACAACACGAAAAGATACAGAATTGCAGCATTGCAATGACCCCTGCCAACAGACCCCAAGCGCTGCAACATAACACATCTCTCTATGCCGGAAACAACATATTCCCTCTGTCCAACAAAGGATGTCTCAATTTTGACTAAATTTGAGTGTATCTACACTAAGTCATGTATAGATATATCCAAATTTTGACAAACTTAACACATCTTTTGTTGGACGGAGGAAGTACGTGTTTATATCACATAGAAACAAGCTATGATGGACCATTTGGCACTTATTTGGAAATGCTCATTTGGTTATGATGGAGCTAGGGGGTCGTTCTCGCATGTTTTCTTCTTTCTTGAGCTCCTACAACTTATTAGGTGTTTCCCTAGTTTTTGCATGATTTATTAATTCACGCAGAAGGGAAATAAAGCCACAGATTGCATTTTCATTATAGAAAAAGGAAACTTGGATTAATTTGAAATTATAATTAATATTTCGGGGAGAAATTATCATCAATTACCAGGCGAGACTAAAAATATTAAGGCCCATCGGTAAACTCAAAAGTGGAACGATAACATTTTGCCCCACAGGCTATCTCTTCCTCTTCTCCCTGGTCAGATATTTTGACTCCCCCGGGCCTTTCTCGCCGCCGTCGCCGGCGCCTCGTCCTTCCATGCTGTCGCCTTCACCGCCGCCAGCCATGCTTCTTCTCCAGAAACGCATCCTCCTTCTCTCTTCCCGCCCCCGTGCCACAACTGCCCTCCTCTCGTTCCGCCACCAATGCCTCTCCTCCGTTACCCGATTCGCCACCAACGCCTACGCCGCCGCCGCCGCCACCGCCGTCGCAGCGGCGGCTAACTCTGCACCCTTCGCCGTGGAGGACTATCTCGTCTCATCCTGCCACCTCACCCGGTCGCAGGCCATCAAGGCCTCCAAGGTCCTCTCTCACCTCAAATCCCCATCCAAGCCTGAAGCCGTCCTTGGTTTCCTCTCCGACCTCGGCATCTCCGACGCCGACGTCGCGGCCGTCGTCGCGTACGACCCTCTCTTCCTCTGCGCCGAGGTTGACAAGACCCTCAATCTGCGCCTGGCGGAGCTCCGGGACCTCGGGCTCTCCCCGTCCCAGATCGCCCGGCTCGTCCTCGTCGACCCCGCCCGCTTCCGCCGCCCCACCATCATCTCCAAGCTGAAGTACTACGTCCCCCTCTTCGGCTCATTCGAGAACCTCCTCCAGGCGCTCAGGCCGAACTCCTACCTCCTCAGCTCCGACCTGGAGAACGTCGTGAAGCCAAACGTGGCGCTCCTGCGGGAGTGCGGGCTAGGTGACTGTGATATTGCCAAGCTGTGCGTCCCTGTCCCGAGGCTGCTCACCACCAACCCAGAGCGCGTCCAGGCGATGGTGGCGCAGGCCGAAGGTGTCGGCGTGCCCCGTGGCTCCAGGATGTTCAGGCACGCGCTGCTGGCCGTCGCGTTCCTCAGTGAGGAGAAGATTGCTGACAAGGTGGAGTTCCTGAAGAAGACGTTCAGGTGGTCGGAAGATGAGGTGGCCATTGCTGTCTCCAGGCTTCCGGTGGTGCTGAGGAACTCCAACGACAAGCTGCAGCGCATGTCGGAGTTCCTGATGTCCGAGGTTGGGTTAGAGCCGGGGTACATTGCTCACAGGCCGGCGATGATCACTTACAGCCTGGAGACCCGGCTCAGGCCCCGGTATTATGTTGTCAAGTATCTCAAGGCAAATGGATTGCTACAGCGGAACCGGAGCTACTATACTGCAGCCCAGGTGAGCGAGAAGGTTTTCATGGAGAAGTTCATACATCCTCACAAGGAAGCTGCGCCGCTCCTCGCTCAAGACTATGCTGCCAGTCTAAGAGGGAAAGTGCCCACTAGATTCAGACCGGAGGAACCAAGAACAGACTCCGAAAGTACTCTCTCCATCCCATAATTCTTGTCGCTGTTGTAGTAAAAATTTGAACTAAAACATAAATTTGAACTAAAACAGCCACAAGAATTATGGTACGGAGGGAGTACAATGTAGCTGCCTATCGCACAACCAAGTTTTGGCTCTGCACAGTAAGCTGGCAAGTCCTGTTTCTGTGTTCTTCGTCTAACTGGATGTCCGCTATATTGTGATGTCTTACGGTTTTGTAGTCGCTAACACTTAGATGAACCGACAATCCTGAGTTCTGGTATGGTTTGTTCGTCATCCAGCAGAGCAACTGAGCAAGACACTTGCGGGTTATTTCATCCTCATGTCATGTTGTTACACATTTTTTCTGGCTATGGCTTGTTAAATCCGCAGTTTGTACCGTAAGCTCAGACAACTTGTTTCGTTTCTCTCTTGTCCAAATTAGCAATTGTTCTATTTGGCGTCGCTAAGATACGAGACAATTTCAACGTCTTTACAGGAGCTAAGAAATTCTAGCTCATTCCTCGACGCCTTGATGTTGCAATGTAACAAAAATGAATCTATGAGCCATTTGGGGCCATTCAAACTCAAGGGATACCGCCCCCAAGCCTGTGACCTACTGAGCTGAACGTCGGGGAGAGGCGAGGTGGTAATCCTGAGTCCAGAGACGCAATATGAGGCCGATGATGGCACCAAAACCATAATTGCTGACAAAGTACAGTAGAAACACAAAAAAATCTGACAGAGTATAGGAGAATGCAAGCACAAATGTGGTACTGGCGGCATGCATAACTAGGCGTCTTCAATTGCCAGGGAGGGAGCTGATCAATCCAATAAAATGCCATTTAGTTTGCAAAACCATGAATAGATATAACGGAGTTTACCCAACTATGTAAATTTGATTTCAAAAACAGTTCTGAATTTCAAAAACCATGTACAGAGTATAATCTTTACCTCCGGTGGTCCAGTGCTCTGCAAATAAACTATTCCCCTGGCCGGAATTTTTTGTCGAAATATTATATGTATCTATCTAAACGTTTTTTACACATAAATGCATCCGTATTTAGACAAATTTAAGACAATTAATACCGGTCGGAAGAAGTATCAAACGTACAATTTCTGTTGACCATGCTCCAAATTTTAGATAGAGCGAAGCAGCAGAAGAAAAGCAGCAGCAGAGCAGAGGCTGGCATGAGTTCAGAAGTAGAACCACGAAATCGGCGTGCCGCGTGCATAAAACCCAAACCCTACAAGGCTGAGGCTTCAACCCCTCTTCCCAAAACCAAGCTGTCAATCCGCCGCCGCCGGCCGCCGCAGCGCCATGCTCCACCTCCGGAAGCTCATTTCCCCATCCCTCTCCGCGCCCCATCATCTCCCCGCTCCCCTCTTCTCTCTCCACCGCCTACTCGCCGCCGCCACCGCGCCCGTTTCCCCAGAACCTTTCGCCGTCGAGGACTACCTTGTCACCGCCTGCGGCCTTACCCGAGCCAAGGCGCGGAAGGCGTCCAAGAAACTCATCCACCTCAGATCCCCCTCCAGGATCGACGCCGTGCTCTCGTTCCTTTCCTCCCTCGGTGTCTCCCGCTCCGCTACCGCCGCTGTCATCGCCAACGACCCGAAGTTCCTATGCGCCGACGTGGAGAAGAACCTGGCGAAGCGCGTCGTCGAGCTCACTGACCTCGGACTCAATCATTCCCAGATCGCGCAACTCATACCGCACGCCCGAGCCTGCTTCCGCCACTCCTCCCTCGCCCGCAACCTCAGCTTCTGGCTCCCGATCTTTGGCTCGTTTGGCAAGCTCCTCCAGGCCGTCACGGTGAATGGAGGTATCCTCGGAGCAGATCTCGACAAGGTGGCCAAACCCAACCTGGCCATCCTCGAGGAATGTGGGATAAGTGTTAAAAAATTTCCCGGTACATTCGTAAGCAGGGTGCTCACCACGCTCCCCAGGCAAGTCCTCGATGCTGTTGTGTACATCGATAAGCTTGGTGTGCCACGGGGCTCGGCGATGTTTCGCTATGCACTCATGACATTTGCGATTCAAAGACAGGATAAGATTGCCAAGAAAATTGGGGCCCTTAAAATGCTTGGTTGGTCGCAAGACGATGTGTTGACTGCTGCAAAGAAGATGCCGGGTTTCCTTACCATGTCTGAGGAAAGGCTGCGGAGAAATGTAGAATTCTTGACAAGGGATGTTGGGCTGGAGATATCTTACATTACTCGAAGGCCAGTGCTGGTTATGTATAGCCATGATCGCCGGTTGTTGCCCCGACATTCCTTGCTTAAGATTCTCAATGCAAAGGGGTTGCGTAATACTGAGATGGACTTCTATTGTATGGTTGCTATGACCGAGAAGAAGTTTCTGGCCAGGTTTGTGCATCCTTATGAGGGGAGTATTCCAGGTCTTGCCGTGACTTATGCATCTATGTGTGCTGGGAAGGCACCTAATCGAGTTACTGCATGAGAAAACAAAAGGAAACCAGAGACTCTGCACATGCCTGTGCTGGAAGTGGTAGGATTGCCCTGTTGGAACAACGTTTTAAGGTTTGTCTCACCCTCTTGACAATTTTTCTAATGTTTTAACAGTTCTCTATGGGTACTTAGGTGTAATATCACTAGTTAAAGAGTTTCATAGCTAGGGAATGTGATTAATATCTTGGTAGATATATGGATTGCGGCATGCCATTTCCAGGAGTGAGAATACTTTATTATGTAGTTAGCTTGGTCTTTGGTTTACAGTGCCAGAAGTTGTATTCTTAGTGGGTAAATTTGGATCAAAGCTTGATGACTGTGCATCCAGAAAATGGCATATTAGATGTGCAATCAGTTTGAGAGAGGTGTTTTGTTTACAAACTCGCAACTATTGAAATCGTAGTTACCAGACTCAAAGATTTCTTGTCTGTGGTTCAATCTCCACTTCCTACAAACAGACTTCGCCAAGGGTGTACATCTATGGTCCGTGAACCTGATGTGTGGTTCTTGGACCTAGTAATTTTTATTTGCTACTCTGATTAACGATCGGACTTCTTGATTCGTGAACCAAATCATTCTGTTTGATGATTAAGATTTGCAGTCATAGTTGTTGATTCCAAAACCTCGTCATTTAGGTTTGACATAAGGATCAAATGTATAAATTGCATAATTGATTATAGAACATAATGGTCCTAATAATCTGTTTAACTGTTTGCAACAAGTTCATGGCACATGCACATCAATTACAATCTAAGCATAAAGAGTGAGTTACCATACTAAGTTAACATATACAGATTGAAACATTGACTAAATGAAGTAAATGGATGGATTGATGCACTGCTGATTAATAAGATCACGAGCTTAGCGAAAGAAATCAAAGTATCGCTATTTTCCTTGTTGATGAAGGTGCAGCAACAACACAGAGATTCGACATTCGAGTTAGACTTCAGATTGTATAATTTAGTAATTTACAACCTTTAGATGTTAGAACTTAAACTCCCGTGCTAATTATTTTAAAAAATTGTTTAAAAATATTTTAAATTTTTGCTTAGCAAAAGGTGGAAATGCAAAGAGAAAAGTCTATTTTCAACCTTGATCTTGTAGAACTCGTGTGAATCAAACCCTAACCTCTTAATCCCTGAAATCAGGACCCTGACTTTATTGATCCCGGTCAACTTTAACCTTAACGCCATTTGGCACGCCGGGAAAAAGGGCAATCCCGACCAGACTTTCTCACTACTCTCACTTACATTCTGGACCCATGTGTCATATCCAGTCGTGCTCTTGTGCGAGACGGTTCAGTTTGGCTCCATGTTGCCTTTCCCTTCCGGTCTATGCCCAGACCCCAGCCACACTGGAGCACAACTCCGGCGAACTCTCCGACGAGCGCACAGGCAGAAGCTCGTGATATCCCTGTGCCTAGCGAAACCTGGATGCAATTTTTTTTTTGTTTGGGACGAACTGGTACAAGAGATTTTGCATGCATGGGACCCACACACAGTGTTGACTCGACAAATCCCACGCGACTAAACGCTTTTTCTCGGGATCAAGGGGTTAAATGACCAGGATTGATTAGGTCAGGGGCTGAAATCAGGTATTGAGAGGTTAGGGTTCGATTCGGACATGTTCTACAAGGTTGAGGTTTGAAATGGACTTTTCTCAGATGCAAAGGAGCAAATTCTTTTTTTAAGTTCTAATTTATACCTAAACTGTAAAATGTAAAGTTGAACAATCTTTGTGCTGCACTGTTGCTTCATAAAGAAGCAGTGGCTTATTTTGTAAGCTCAGGGCCTTGTTCTTCAGCAATCTATCAGTCCATCCATTACTTAAGACAATGCTGCAACCTGCAAACGGTTTTTATGCTTTGATGTAAGACTCTCATTCTGTGCCTTGATGTAATGAATTGTGCTCTACTGCAAACGGTTGAATGGGTTATAAGGATATTATTTCGTACTCCCTCCGATTCATATTAATTGTCTCAGATTTGCCAAAATATGGATGTACCTATGCCTAAAAAGCGTCAAGATACATGTAATATTTCGACAGTTAATATGGATCGGTGGGAGTAGTACATTATGTATATGTTTTTTCGTCTGTTGAACCCAAACAACCAGGTTAATGTATTGCAACTAAGATAGATAATCGTAATTATCAACCCAAAACATCAGGTTCATGAATTGAGAACTCCAGTTGCCAATCTGGATCATATGGCTCGTTAAATTCCCCAATAAGTTTTTATGCGCTATATCTCAACGGCTCGATCCTTCATTGCTACTGGACAATTAGTACACCTACATGCATGCCTCTTCAAAACACCAATACCTTCGCCCCCCCGCTCTTAAAGTTACTCCCAAGTGTTTCTATGTGCCAAAGCCAGATTCTTTTGATATCTGTACGTGAGTGTATATGGACTTTATCGACACTAGCCAAATTGTGTTGCTAGCTTGTAGCAAAAAGAGAAGATTTAAACTAAGTGAGCTACATTATAATGTATACTGATGAGTGATAAGTATCGACTATTCTGGCTCTAGTCATGAACCAAAAGGACAGAAAAAAGGGACTAAATGCCCAGAAATAAGGATTGGTATCATGTATTTGTTGATTGGGAGATCTATCCTGGTGCAACGCTATTAAGAAACAGTCCTTATTTTAGATTTACGTGACCATGGTACCCGAAATGATCTCTAAAACGACAAGTTCTAGAGAATTGGAAGGAGTAGGAAATAATTGGTCTGATGTCTTCATTAAATGTTTTTACCATCTACCTCTGCAAAAATTGTTATGATGAATGTGTGTCTTTTTCCCCAGAAAAGGTTGGATGATACATGCACTGGATGTCTCGTCAAATATCTTCAGGAAACAAAGGCTTGATGAATATAGATCTTCAGTGGATATGATGGTTCAAGATCGAAGATGCGGTTGTATTCATGGCTGGGGCATCTTAAGCTGCAGACACATTGTTTGTATGGCACTTACCGGTGAAGTGTTTGAATTGCCAAGAGAAGAGATATCCTCAGATCGTGTAATATCATGTCGATTTGATTTAACATTCTGCAATTTGTGCTTAGAAAGCCAGATTTCATACAATGCTGATTGCATCATTTATTACATCGTTAGGCCTTTTTTACACTATCAGTTCGCAGCAATTGCTTAATTTCTCTCCGTAATGTCAAACGACAATATTTTGTGGTTCCGTAAGACGATGATTGTCTTATTATGTTTCTCTAGAGATGGTCTTTTTATGCTAGGATGGGCTAATTGTTGAGGAAAGGAAAACTTGCTTTGTGATGCCAACTGCAGGTAGTTTATTAGGATGTGAACTGCCTTCCCATCTGTGCCACCGGTCGGGCGGCGCTTGTCGGTAAGAGGACCTGTCCCTCTTGTTTTTGGTCGATAAGCCATGTTTTACCTGAATATAGGCTAGGGAGTACTTGCAATCAGATAAGATTGCATGGGTTGCACAGAGTTGCAGGTGCTGAACAGCTGAAACCAGTTTTGGGCCTTTCATTAGGGACCAGAATGGAAACTATCAGAGCCCCAGAGTGCGTACAGCCGAAGGCGAAAAAACGCTGGGCTCCGCAGCTTAGGTAAGATATTTTTCTTTACAAAAAAAAGACGAGAAGATATTTCCTTTCAAAAGAAGATTCCGCCCAGCCGCCGGCGAACCTTCCGCCGCCGCAACGCCATGATTCACCTCCGAGCGCGCATGCTCTCTCTCCTTATCCACTCCCCATCCCGTATACCGGCCTCCCGCGTCCCTCCCCTCTTCGCTCTTCACCGTGCCCTCTCCGCCACCACATCCATTCCGCAAAACTGTTTCCTCGCCGACGAGTACCTCGTCGCCTCCTGCGGCTTACCCCGAGCCCAAGCCGTCAAGGCATCGAAGAAAATCTCCCACCTCAAATCCCCCTCCCAGCCCGACGCAGTCCTCACCTTCCTCTCCGGCCTCGGCGTCCCCCGCTCTGACATAGCCCACCTCGTCTCCGTCGACCCGCGCTTCCTCTGCGCCAGCGTGGAGAGAACCCTAGCGCCCCGCGTCACCGAGCTCAGCGAACTCGGCCTCTCGCGTCCTCAGATCGCGCGCCTCATCCCGCTCGCCCTATGCTCCTTCCGCAGCAGCTCCCTCCGCCGCAACCTTGACTTCTGGCTCACGGTCTTCGGCTCCTTCGAAAATGTCCTCAAAGCTCTCCAGATGAACTCTGGTCTCCTTGCCGCCGACCTCGAGAAGGTTGCCAAGCCAAATCTTGCCCTCCTCCAGCAATGCGGGCTAAGTGCCTCTCTTTTCTCAGAGCCCTTCATTGCCAGGGTGCTCATCAGGACCCCTAGGCAAGTCCAGGACGCTTTGGTGCACATTGATAAGTTTGGGGTGTTACGGGACTCGCGGATGTTTCTCTATGCCCTTGTGGCGTTCACTGTCCAGACCCCTGAGAAGCTCGCCGACAAAATTCGGATCCTTGAGATGCATGGTTGGTCACAGGATGATGTGTTGTTAGCTGTGAAGAAGATGCCGGGTATCCTGACCATGTCCGAGGAAAGGCTGCCGAAAAACATGCATTTCCTGACAAAGGATGCTGGACTGGAGATATCTTACATCGCTCAAAGGCCGGTGCTGCTCAAGTATAGCCTTGAGCGTCGATTGCTACCTCGGCACAACGTGCTTAAGCTACTCAAAGCGAAGGGAATTCTGAACCTCCAGTTTGATTATCGTGCTGCCGCACTATCTGAGGAGAAGTTTCTTGGCAAGTTTGTGCATCCTTACGAGGAGAGTATTCCAGGCCTTGCTTGTGCTTATGCTTCTAGTTGTGCTGGGAAAGTACCTGTGAAGTATGATGTCCCTATGAAGTATGATGTTACTATCTAAGAAGACCAAAGAAAAGTGGAGAAAGTGCCGACGGAAGATTTTAAGGATTGTTACCCCCTTGATCAATTCTTCTAAGCCTTTACAATTTTGCTGCCAGCGGTCCTCTGTAGTGTTGCTGGCTGATGAAAAAGCAGAGGTAGAGGGTACAGACTATGATTATCATTTCCCAGATAGGGACCGTGGAAAGAAATTTGTAGGAATGATTATGCTTGACATTATCTGCAGCTGGTTTAAATATTTCATGGCCTTTCATTGTATCTGATTGTATTTTAGATATGGACTTAACCTCTTTGTATCTGATTGTGAACAGTTGTATTTAGATGTGCATCTGAGAAGAAGTTTCTTGGCAAGTTTGTGCATCCTTACAAGGGGTGTATTCCAGGCATTGCTTGTACTTATGCTTCTCTTTGTACTGGGAAAGTACCTATGAAATATGAAGTTACTGTCTAAGAAGACGAAAGAAAAGTAGAGAAAGTGTTGATGGAAGATTTTAAGGATCGTCACCCCATTGATCCATTCTTCTAATTCGTTAGCTGTCAGCGGTCCTCTATAGTGTTACTAACTGATAAAAAAGCAGAGCTACAGAGTACAGACCATGATTTGATCTTTTTTGATGGGCAAGCAGGATTCACTGCGATTCATTAAGTAGAGGGAAAACTGTACATGGTTAACAGATTAAACAAAAAATAAAATCAATGAAAAAGAGAGGAAAAGACATCCAGAGATCGCCCCTAGAGGCTAGAGGATCAGGCTACTCCCCCCTCGCCTCCCTAAAGAGGCTTAGATCGGTATTTATCATCTTTGCCGGATAGTGACTGGAACGCAACTTCTAGGAGTGGTTATGCTTGACTTCATCTGCAGCTGGTTTAACTATTTCTTGGGCTTTCAGTATGAGAGGATTGTGTATTTAGATATGGGCTTGACCTCTTTGTATCTGATTGTTAAGAGTTAAATTTAGATGGAGCCACTTCAGCTGATCAACATTAGTTTCTAGAGACTGGGAAAACTGTGTACTTTGAAGAAACCATGCTGAAACAATTAAAAGCCTACAACACAGTATAACCATGAAAATCAGATATCAATATTTTACAAGACAGTGGGATGGTTTCACAAAATGGTGAAGTGCAACCTTCTTTTGGAATGGGAACAGTTCGTCCTGGTTTGGTTATTGTTGCCCTTGGATGGGGCAAGAATTGAATTGGAGAAATTGCTGAGTTTGAATATTGTGACCTAGCAGAACTTACTGTGCCACGCCTTGCATGAAGAATGCAGTAATGATCTTCTTTAGCTATGTAATTTGCAGTCCAGTATCTTTTCCCTTTTGGCTCCTTTTGTCTTTTTCAGGGAACACCATTGGGGAGGGTACCAACCTGAATTTTACTCAAAGTATTGTTTTACATCGTATAGCAAAACATATGGATCAAGAGTTGGTAATTTATGTTACACCTATACTTCCCCCCGACCCGCCTTATGTTTCTCCAAATCGGGGGTATCATGCAATTTTTTATTACAAATAGTATAAAAGATATTCTGGTACCCCTCGATACTTCCGGTGCGAATACCTATTAAACTTACTACTTCACGAATTTCAACATGAGTTGTGCTTCTGTACTTTCCGGAAAAAAAAATCTCATGACTTTTAAAGCAGATCAAAGGCTGTGATTAAAAGCTCAAATCCTACCTAAGACCCATCTGATACCCACAAGCTCATAACCTTGATACCCAGGCAGCCCAGTTGACATAAGCACTTCTCTCCCGCAGGAACCCAGTTCCCCACGGAGACCTCTCTCCTCGCGTCTCCATGGCTGCAGCCACAGTGAACACATCAACGAGGATGTTGCGTCGAGTTCATCGATGATGCTGAGCGAACCCCTGCCGTGATTTATCCGAGTTTTCTGGATGCAAAGTTCCTCGAGGAGGATTCTCCAGAGCGTGTGAGTCTAGTAGATGTTTGACAGGGGGTAGTCCCTGCTCGCCTTCGGCTGACCAGGAAATGACGGAGACTGATTGGGGACCGGGGAGACGAGGATTTACGGCTGTAGCTTCAGGACGGCAGGAGAAACGGCCTGGTCCCGGTGGCTCAGTGGCTACGCAGTTGGACGGAGAGGTGCCTTCTGGCCTCTGGGTGTGAACGAGAATAGAGGAGATCGTGGGGAAGAAAGGGTCGTGGGCTTGTGGGGAAGACACGGGTCGGGATTGGATCGGGACTATGGATATGGGCTGGATCTAGGCCCTCGTTTGCCAGTACCTAATTACCGTCCCTGCCTTGGGATTCATGCAGAATTTTTTTCCGAAAAGCACAGAAGCACTTGCCCACTTGCCTTTCAACATTCCATGCTTCATACGCGTAATATCTAGACAATTCCTTATGCGCAATAATAAAAAACTTGACAATTCCCGTGTACCAACCAAACGACTATCTTTACTATTCCTTAATTTTTAGTTGCGTTAGTCCATCGTACGTCCTCCACACCGGCCGTCTCCTAAACAATCGCTGCAAACAGAAGACCCGACCCACGGCCCACGTCTCGCACGCACCCGGAAATAAAACTTCTAAACCGCCGCCGCCGCAATGCGGGCGTGCCGTACTGGGTCTGCCGTCGCCCGCCGGCCCCTCGGTCCTGCGCCCTCGCCGTCGCCAAGCACACCTCCGGCAATCGCCAACTCCCTGGCAGCCTGCAGCCCTCCCCCTCCACCTTGCTGCACGCGCGGCCGCCAAGACGGTGCCGCCGACGACCGTTCCGCTCCCATCGCCACCCGGCTTCACCATTATCCTTTCCTAGCGAATCCATCTTCCCCCCAAGCCTCTAGGCCTGCAGCACCAATCACTCCGGATGACACAGAAACATGAAGAAAACAAAGGGAAAGGAAGTGGCCAGGGAGGAGCAACAGGAAGGAGCAGCAGGTATTCCCCTCCCCATCACAATCCCCTCTCCACTAGCCATCGCCATCTCCGTTGCTCTGGCGCCGCCCCCACCTCCTACTCTAGAGCCCACAGCCCCCCAAATCCGGCGCCGCTCCACCCCATTTGCTCCACCCAACAACTAAGGTACTGGATCATCTGTCGAAAAGTTTATTCATATTCCTTTTGGTTCCATAGAAATGATACAATAAAATTTTGGAAGCCGGTGAAACACAACAAGCAAATAATACAAATCTAATTTTGAACATTGACAGCATAAATAAGCTATCCCGTATTTTTTGGATAATTATTTGGACTTGAAAAACTATATTATTTAAATAGTTATATAGCCCTAAAGGCATTTATAGGGCAAATGTATTTTTATATATTTTATTTTGAGGGAAATTACTCCCAAAAGTTGTATCATGATAAAACATGATTTTACAAATTTTCTGGAATTTATTTGGGCCAATTTGGAGTTCAAAATCAAAAGATGTCAAAGAAATAAGAAAAAGGGAAAAAAGAAAAGGCTAAAAGAAAAAAAAGGGAAGAAACAGGTCCGGCCCGGCCAAATGGGCCGGACCGGCCCAGATCCGACCGCGCCCGAACCGGCCCAGCCGCACGCGCGCGCGCCCGCAACCGCTGACAAGTGGGGCCCACCTGTCAGGCTTCGTCCCGAAGGAAAGCGCCGCCGAATCCGCGCCGGACTCGTCGCCGCCACCCTAGGGTTTAAATTGAAATAAAATCTTTTCCAAAGCCTTTTGAGATTCAAATTTGAATTCAAATATGCAATTGTGACATGATGCTCATGGATGCAATGCATATGTAAAAGTTTGAAATTTTGGGATGTTACAGACCTAACCCCCTTAAGATGAATCTCGTCCTCGAGATTCGGTGTGGTTAGCAAAGAGGTGTGGGTGGTCTTCTCGAAGATCATCTTCGCGTTCCCATGTGGTTTCCTCTTCAGTATGATGGTCCCACTGAACTTTGCAAAACCTGATGGTCTTGGATTGGGTTTTTCTCTCAGCTGTATCCAAGATTCTGATAGGTTTCTCTTCGTAGGTGAGGTCACTCTGCAGTTGGACTTCTTCCAAGGGTATCGTATCCCTCAGGGGTGTGTCGGCCATCTCGGGGTGACACTTCTTCAGTTGTGATACATGGAAGACATTGTGGACATTGGACAGTGCTTCCGGTAAATCCAATTTGTAGGCTACCTCTCCTTGGCGTGACAAGATCTTGAAAGGTCCAATCAAACGGGGTGCTAACTTTCCTTTTATACCAAATCTCTTTACCCCGCGTATCGGCAAAACTCTGAGATACGCTCTTCCTTCAATCTCGTAGGTAACCTCCCTATGTTTGGTATCCGCGTAGCTTTTCTACCTTGATTGAGCTACCTTCAGTCGGTCTCGGATGAGTCTAACATTTTCGTCGGCATCCTTTATCATGTCTGGGCCGAATAGGCTACGATCTCCTACACCATCCCATAACAATGGTGTTCTGCACTTCCTTCCATACAAAGCTTCAAATGGTGACATTCCAATGCTGGCTTGGAAGCTGTTGTTGTATGAGAATTCTGCATACGGCAGGTTGTCATCCCAACTGGATCCATAATCTAGAGCGCAGGCTCTCAACATGTCTTCAAGAATCTGATTAACCCTCTCGGTTTGTCCATCCGTCTGCGGATGAAAAGCTGTGCTGAACTCCAGTCTCGTTCCTAGAGACTCATGTAGTTGTCCCCAAAATCTTGAGGTGAATTGGGTACCTCTGTCTGAAACAATTTCCTTGGGTACTCCGTGTAAACACACGATTCTAGATATGTAGCGTTTCGCTAACTGTGCGCTGGTGTAAGTGGTCTTTACCGGTATGAAGTGGGCAACCTTGGTCAAACGATCGACCACTACCCAAATGGAATCATATCCTGATCTGGTCCTTGGCAAACCGGTCATAAAGTCCATGCCAACTTTATCCCATTTCCAGTCTGGTATAGGCAGCGGTCTTAGCAATCCTGCTGGCTTCTGATATTCAGCTTTAACTCTGCTGCACACATCACACAAGGCAATGAACTCTGCGATGTCTTGCTTCAATTCGGACCACCAAAATGTTTCCTTGAGGTCCATGTACATCTTTGTGTTTCCAGGGTGGATTGAGTACGGTGAGTCATGGGCTTCCTGTAAAATCAGCTTTCTGATTTCCGGATCCTGCGGTACGCAAATGCGTTTTCCGAACCATATGGTACCCTGGTCGTCTTCTCGAAAATCTTTGGCTTTTCCGATATAACCATATTTTCTTTAATCGCATTAATTTCCGAATCGCCCTTCTGTGCTTTTCTGATCCTGTCTAGCAACGTGGGCTGTACTTCCAAGGTGGCTAAGTAACCTTCCGGTACTATTTCCAGTCTCAAGTCCTTGAACTGTTTGCACAACTCTGGCGGTAACTCTCCAGCTGTCATTCCATTTATATAGCCCTTGCGGCTCAATGCATCGGCTACAACATTAGCCTTGCCGGGATGGTATTGCAGACTCAGGTCATAATCCTTTATCAGTTCTAACCATCTCCGCTGTCTCAGGTTCAACTCCTTCTGGGTGAACATATACTTCAGGCTCTTATGATCTGTGAACAACTCACAGTGTTTCTCCATCAGGTAGTGTTTCCAAGTCTTCAAGGCGTGCACTACTGATGCTAGCTCCAAGTCATGCGTGGGGTAGTTGCCTTCGTGGCTCTTCAGTTGCCGCGAAGCGTATGCTACAACTCTTCCATTCTGCAATACTCCTCCCAAACCTTGACGCGAAGCGTCGCAATAAATTTGAAAGTCCTCTTGCAAGTTTGGTAGCACAAGAATAGGTGCGAACACCAATCTCTTCTTTAACTCCTAGAAACTCTCTTCACATTTCTCGTTCCAGGCGAACTTCTTCTCTTTCTTTAATAGTTCCGTCATAGGTTTAGCAATCTTGGAGAAGTTCTCAATGAATCTCCGATAATATCCCGCGAGTCCTAGGAAACTGCGGATACCTCCAACATTCTTGGGTGACTCCCATTCAGTAACAGCGGTCACATTAGCTGGGTCGACAGCTACTCCTGCTCCTGACACGATGTGTCCGAGGAAACTGACTTCTGACAACCAAAAGTCACACTTGCTGAACTTGGCGTACAACTTGTGCACTCTTAGCTTCTCTAAAACCATACGCAGATGCTGCTCATGCTCTTCCTTGCTCTTGGAATAGATCAAAATGTCATCGATGAACACCACGACAAACTTGTCCAAGAATTCCATGAACACCTTGTTCATCATGTTCATGAAGTATGCTGGTGCATTGGTCAATCCAAATGGCATCACGGTATACTCATAAAGTCCATACCTAGTGGTGAATGCCGTCTTGGGTATATCCATCTCTCGGATCTTCAGCTAAAAATACCCTGATCGCAGATCGATCTTTGAGAACACACAGGCTCCTTCCAACTGGTCGAAAAGATCGTTGATGATAGGTAAGGGGTATTTATTCTTTATCGTCACCTCATTTAGTGACCGATAATCAATACACATCCGCTGGCTCTTGTCCTTCTTTTTCACAAACAGGACAGGTGCTCCCCATGGTGATGAACTGGGGCGGATGAAATCTTTCGCTAACTGTTCAGTTAGCTGCTTCTTTAACTCTTTTAACTCATCCACAGCCATCTTATACGGTCTCTTGGCTGTGGGTCCACTTCCAGGCATCAATTCGATGAGAAACTCTACATCACGGTCTGGTGGCATACCTAGCAACTCTTCCGGGAAAACATCCGGATACTCATTCACTACTGGAACATCGTCCAGGCTAACCCCCTTAAGAGAATTCACCTTAGGTCTCTTAAGTTCAAAAGCAGACTTGAATCGGATTCTCTTATTCTCTGGGGTGGTGAGGGTGATGGTCCTTTTGACACAGTCTATGAGTCCCTCATACCTAGCCAGCCAATCCATTCCTAGGATGAAATCTAAACCCTTGGACCCTATTATTATTAGGTCCGTGGGAAAGGTGTGTTTCCCTATTTCCAAACTTAGTCCACGACAGTCAAAATCAAAATCAAAAGATATCAAAGAAATAAGAAAAAGGGGAAAAAGAAAAGGCTAAAAGAAAGAAAAAAAGGGAAGAAACCGGACCGGCCTGGCCAAATGGGCCGAACCGGCCCAGATCCGACAGCGCTCGAACCGACCGAGCCGGCCCGGCCGCACGCGCGCTCCTGCTGCCGCTGACAGGTGGGGCCCACGTGTCAGGCTTCGTCCCGAAGGAAAGCGCCGCCGAATCCGCGCCGGACTCATCGCCGCCATCGCCGTCCCCGGTGATTCCGGCCTTCCCAAAGCTGCGCGCCCGCGTCCCTATAAAGCCCGCGCGCCCCGCCTCCTTTTCCCTCTCTTGCTCGCCCGATTCCTCGCGCCCACGCCGCCCGATTTCTCGCCGACGTACGCCGGACGCCGCTGCTCGTTTTGGTCACCGCCGGCAACCCTAAGGGTAAGCTCCGCCATCTTCTCCCCTCTCTTCTTCTTCATTTCCGTGCGCTTCTTTTGACGCGCGCCTCGTCGCGTTTCGTCCACCGCAGCCGTCGCCCGAAGCTTCGCCGGAGCTCCGCCGCCCCCCACCGTCGGCGCCGCCGCCTCGTCTCGTCCTAGGCGTCGTTTCCGTCACGCCCGAGCCTCGCCACCACCGCCATCGCCTTCGCCGTGCCGCACCGCGTCAACCCAGCCCCTCCCCGAGTCGCCCGCTTCGCCGGAGCACCCCGCGCCGCCGCCGCCCGAGCCCGCGCCGTCGCTAGAACCCTAGGACTCGCCGGAGTTGAGGGAGGTGAGATCCCGACCGTCCATCCTTGATCAACGGCTAAGATTAGATCGGGTTTATTTCACTTAAACGAACCGGTACGCGCCAATCAGGTGCTGACACATGGCACGGTAAAATAAAAATGAAAATCTAATTTTAATTCCCTGAATAATTACAAATTGCACTTTTGCAGAAAAACCCATGTAACTTCAAATGATCATATCTTTTAACCTGTTTGGCCAAATTTGATGATCCACACCTTTCTGGAATCCTCAGGAAATGTAGAATCTTTTGGCAATGTCCAATTTCAAATTTGAGTTTTTGAATCACATTCAAATTACAGAATAGTGTTTAATACCATTTAAATCATAACTAATTATTTAGAAGTCCTTTTTGAATGAAACCAGTGCCCAAAATTTTGTTTAGTTATCCTCTATCCGTTGGGACAGAGAAATAAATATTTATTTTGAATTATTTGACTGATGCCAATAAAACCTTAATTAAGGTTTTAATAAATTGTTTTTGCCTTTTGTTGAAAACCCTAATGCTTTGTTTTTAATTATCAATGCTTAGGACTAGTTGATCACCCAAATAAAATCAACCCAAATCATGTCACATGTTTGCATTGCATCATAGCATACTTTCTTTTGTCGTGAATTGAATTGTGTGTTTATGTGTGTGTGTATTGTTTGTTTCGTATAGTTTTCTCGGGAGAGCGAACCTTGTGATTGTGACGAGTGTTTCAACTCCAACTGCTATCAAGGCAAGTTCACTTTGATCATATCCTATTACTGTTGTTTTTAAAATACTTATGCATTAGAGTTGTTTGTAGAAATACATTGACTGGATTATTACTTGTACTTATGCTAGCTAAGATTTACCTATTAGCTATAGGGTTACCTTTGCCATGAATCCTCCACCAATAGCCATCTTGATTAGTATTGCTTAGCCATGCTATGTTAGTAAACGTGGGAGGGAATCTCAATCACTGTGAAATGACAATGTGGAGTGATTTTGGAAACTGGGCAAAAACAACCCTAATGAACCATCCTGGGTGGACTGCTTTGAGATTTTGAGATGTTATGCGACGTCAGGTCCATTTCTATGGGTCCCTCTGAGTCGAGTCTCCGTGGATTCGGAGATGGATCGTCCATGGACGTCTCTTCCGTGGATTCGGGGAGTGCTTGCGTCGCAAATGTGGAATGCCACCTGGGGTATCCGAGACTGGACTAGTTCCCTGTTTAGTAACTTCCAGTACAACCACAAGCTAAATGGGCTCTGGCTGGATGGAGTAAGAAATATGAACCCAGATCCGAGGGATTGTACTGAGGTAGTTGTGTAGGTGGGAGCGCGGGTCCCTCAGGTGGTCTGGGGGAATATGTTCTGAAAATTCTTGAAGTCGATGCCGTTGCTACTCCACCCGGAGGACAGTAAGGGATTAACACGTCGATTTCTTGTGGGGAATGTGTACAACCTCTCGAGAGTGTCAAACTAAGTACTTAGCCGTGTCCCCGGTTACGGACAATTATGAGCAACTAGATATGGGGGCTGTAAGGAAAGTCTCACTCATTCCAACTTCAAAATAAAATGAATGGTTTGAACAGGGTAGGGGCACTTGGTGTTTCTACTCAATGTGCTCTAGGTTAATAGGAGCATGGGTGTTTCTACCCCATGTCCATTAGTTAACAATATTGTAACATTCAATTGTAACAAGATAAACTATATTTTGCTACCACGCCATAAAGCCTGAACCCCACTATAGCTCAATTGCATATACTTGGTAGGATCTGTTATAACTTTCAGGTGAGCTTGCCAATACATTCAATGTATTGACCACGTAGTGGCTGCAACTAATAATGCAGGTGAATCTGACGAAGAGTGAGGTTCGTCGATGTTCTTTGGGTCATGTGCTTACATTCCAACATGCTCTCTCCTCTGGGGGTAGATGAGGCCCATTTGCTGTACCTTTCCGCTGCAGTTTTATGATACAATGTTATCATGGTTTTGAAACAATATTTGTTTATGCTGGCCGAGAAGGTCAAGCAAATTTGTAAGTACAATTAAGTTCTGGATGATACGATGTAATAAAGTACTTTTGACCTTTGTATCTTGGTATTACATCTTGAAACTGTGTGTGCTAGTGAGTCGATCCAGGGACTAGCACAAATAAACACAGAGATCGAACCCTTGTAAGGGGGCGGTCGTTTCAGTGCAGGTTGTCAGATAAAATAGCACAGATATATAACTATCTCTTGTTATTACTTACTATTAGCCGTGTGAGCTGATTTCTTAATTTGTCAACATTATGTGATCTGATTATTATTTTCTGAACCAAATCCAACAAGACTAAACTGTGAATTTTACCATGGATCTTACTTTCAAGATGTCATTTTATTATTGGGGAGGTGTGTTGGTGTCTGACACCAAATTCGGGATTATTTGCAAGTAAATGGCTGTTCTTGCCATTTGGTTAATTTTTGTGCCACAAGCTGATGATTTCAGCGGCACTTGAACACGCAACTCATTGAGGTATTAATGGATCGGGCAGTTGATCAAATAAAATAACAGTGGTATTAATTTTCTATTCTTTTCTCAACATCGCGAAACTATCAGTATTTGCTTTGATATTTCTTTTCTAGCTTCCAATGTAGATTTGGTCCACCCTGTTGTTTTTGCACCCTGGAATAGAAAAAAAATGATCATGTATATGCATCATGCCAGAACATGTCTATTGCAGAATTTGGTCTACAAACATGATATCTTATGGTTGATTTCTTGAGAGTTTAGGCGAGCAAAATGGCAGTTTACACTTTGCCTTTAATTTCTCATGGCAATAAAGGTGACATTTGTCTTGGTCAGCCTCAAATAGGTGATATTTACAATTCCGACCAGAGAATCCATACCCATGTTTTTTTGTTAAATCATTCATGTTGGTGATGTCTAAGTTGTTTTTTCTTAATTTAAAATTATTGCAGTGTTGTTGCATTGCAGCCTGAGACGAGGATCCCATTTTAAACTGGTAATGAGCTCATCATTTTTCATATAAAGTTGATATACACTGAGGATTTGTACTGTTATTTTTCAGGTTGGTGATGTCGGCTATTCACTTTCCCTCTTGTTTGTTTATTCTTTTGAAAATCAATTGTGCTTGTCTCTTATAGTGTTTTAACCTTATTTGCTTATGCAAAATGGACCTTATACATCTGCACTGGTTGCTTGATCGATCGTTAGGGTGATCTCTAATATATGCTCATTCTGCTAGGCCAATCATAACCTCATTTGCAGTGCCTTCTGCATAGCTCAAAAGTATCCAAAGCTACCTGCTCTTTCTGAAGGATTTATTGTTTTTTTCCTAACCTGGTACAGCTACTTGATTTGTTGGATTAATAGACAACAACGTTTAACATGTAAATTGGTGAACATTCCTTGCTATTAATTTGTTGCCAATACTAATGGTCTAATACCATGACGTACGAGCTTCTGGTTCAGTTTGTGAACATTCTATTATTGTTGTAGTTGATTTATTTCAGCATATTGGATATCATCCTCGATGAGGCAGGATGATGATTCTACCAATAATGGTGTGGAGAACTCAATGTCTCGGAAATAAAAATCTAATTTCTTCCATTGTTGACCACAGGAAAACACATGGTTATAACAGGTACACACGGAAGTCTTCCACTAACAATTGATTTGGATCCTTGATATGTAAAGAGGTATTTTTCCATTCATTGTTTGAAATTAGAGTTGGAGTTGCAGCATGCGAAAACACGGAGATAGTGGGACTGCACATTGTGAACTGCTCAAGTCTCCTTGTGTATATTGTGCAATAGACCAAGAACATCCAGCCGGTTTTTTCCCCTTGAAAATATGCCTCTTTTATTGTTATTTATAAAGCAGCTATTGTTTTATCGCTGAAAAGGTTTATGAGAAAAATAGGGAAGGATCTTGATTTAGTTTCAATTGGTTCATAACGTTCTCTGAATCTTTTAATGCTCCGTTTTCTTTTGGTACGACAGGTTAAAGTAGACGAAATACTTTGGCGGGATCTTGGGCTTTTTCCTGGAATTGCATGAGCTACTTTTAAAAAAATAGGGTGACGGGCGTGCAAAAAGGGGAGATAGTTTGCTATTATGATGTGCCTTTGATAGTTAATTACCGGTTAAGCACAATTGTTCCTAATGGTTAGTTTATTCATGAACACACTTTTAAAGATCATGTATGTGGTCCTCTTTTACACATTTTGGATTAGCTGCGAACAAGATATAACTGGAGCTTCAAACTCCCCTTGGATATAATTTTTTCTCTCTGTCACGATCACTTTGTTACTCGTTATGCTCTGAATTATTTATGCATCCAGTTATGTTAGTTGTGTGCCTAATGGCGTCACGGAGTTCCACTTTTTTTGTGCCGAGTGGCATCTATAATCCTAATCTTATTTCTTCCATTGTTGAGCACATGAAAACACATGGCTATAGATTAAAATAACTAATGTTTACATTGATGTATCATTTCTGTTAGACCATCTCACGAATGGAGAAGTGTTCTTTGATGAACCTAGGTGAGCTATAGATTTGGTGGAAACAAAGTGTGCATTTTGAGACAAATACTGATGCATCATTTATTAAGGAGATCTTTTGATGGTGCTCTACGGATTCAGTTCTAAAAGTTGCTCATAAAATATATTTTCTTTTTGTTATAATATGTATGCTAAGCAATACATGACAAATTGTATCACCCATTAGTTATATAGTTGATCCTTTCAGTTATAGTATTTGATGTTCTGTCTGCATGTAAACATAAAACCTAGATCATGTTCTCTCATCATGATTGCTTATGAAATGTAGCTACTGTTGGCGAATGCATTTAAACATTTATATTGTTCAGTAGCAACGCACAGGCCACTAACTAGTTCATGTAGTTGTCTCGGTTTTGCACTTGCATTTCTATAAGATTACTGAGTTTTTTTTATATTTTCTTAGGACTGGTTCAACAAAAATAAATTCTCAGAAATGAATTTCTTTTTAGAACAGATTCTCGGAAATGAAATATGGCTTCCATGAAATATACACCAATATTGTACTTCCTCCGTTCCCAATTGATTGGCGCTGGCAGTTTTGCGAAGAAAACCCTGTTAATTTTTGAAATAAACATGCATTTCATGTTCTATCAGAACTTTTGCGGAAAAAAACCTGTTGTTTTTCGGGTTGTTGATTTCGGAAATTAACAGTTTTCTTTTTGTGAAATTGATGGCGCCAATCAATTCGAAACAGATGGAGTACATTGCTAATTCATCTAAAATATGATCATACTTAATTTTCCCCTAAAAAACCGGCCGCTAAAAAACGATCATTGGGTTGCTTTCTTTTTTTTTGAGCGAAGATCATGGGGTTGCTAATTTGTTCCTTCGATCAAAACGAGGCCTGTGGGGCGCACAAATATGGGCTGGCTTCTGGACTAGTCCGATCAATTTGCAGCCCATTTTACCAGCCCACGTTTTTCTCGAGAAAAGATTCCGCTCGCCGCTGCCGCCGCTTACCCTAGCACTCGCCGCCGCCGCCGCTGCTGATCGCCATGATCCACCACCTCCGAACTAGCGTCCTTTCCCCCCTCCTCGGTTCGCCATCCCATCTCCCCGCCTGCCACCACGTTCCCCTCCACCGCCTCTTGTCCACCACCGTCGCATCCATCCCCCCCAGACCCTTCTCCGTCGACGATTACCTCGTCGCCAACTGCGGCCTTACCCGAGCACAAGCCCTCAAGGCCTCCAGATTGCTCTCCAACATCAAGTCTCCCTCCAAGCCTGAGGCGACGCTGTCCTTCCTCTCGGGCCTCGGCGTCCCCCACTCCGACATCGCCGCCGCCGTGGCCGCCGACCCACGGCTCCTGTTCGCCAGCGTGAGGAGAGTCCTTGCTCCCCGCTTCACCGAGCTTAGCGAACTCGGCCTCTCGCCTTCGCAGATCGTGCACATTCTCTCGATCCGCCGCACGGGCTCTCTCCGCGGCAACCTCCAATTCTGGCTCCAAATCTTCGGCTCCTACGATAACCTGCTCCCGCTCGCCAAGTCAAATAGCGATCTCCTCAGCGTCAGCCTCGAGAAGGTGGTCAAGCCAAACCTGACCATCCTTAAGGAATGTGGGATAAGTGCTTGCGATATTGCCGATTTAACCTTGTACTCCTCTCGGCTGATCACCGTGAACCCCAAGTTTCTCCTGGGCGCCGTGGCGCGAGTGGAGGAGTTAGGCGTGGACCGGGGCTCAAGGATTTTCCGCCGTGCACTCGCTACACTTGCCTTCATGAGCAAGGAGAACGTCACCATGAAAATACGTCTGTTACACAAGCTTGGGTTTTCACGGGATGATATTTTGATGATTGCAAAGAAGGCGCCGCAAGCCCTGGCTTCATCCGATGGAAAGATTCGGCAAAATATGGAGTTCTTAATGAAGGATGTCTCTCTGGAGGCACGGTACATTGCTCGAAGGCCAGTGCTGATCATGTATAGCCTTGAGAAGCGGTTGATGCCCCGGCACTGCCTGCTCAAGGTTCTCAGGCAGAAAGGATTACTGAATGTGGAGTTGGACTACTATGCCACAGCATCAATGGCTGAGAAGAAGTTTGTGCAGAAATTTGTGGATCCTTACAAGGAAACCATCCCAGGCCTCGCTGATGATTATGCCTCTGCGTGTCTTGGGAAAAAGTGCCAAATGGAGATGCTTAGCCAGAAGACTGAAAAGTAAGCTTGTTCCGGGGATGTAAAGAAGACTGTTGGACAACAAAGGAAAGCGTTGAGGTTTTCCATTGCCTTAAATCCTAATTCATTCTGGCATGGACTAAAATTTGCTACGAATTAACATGTTGATAATTCCTTACAGAAAGTTCTGTTCCTGATATGATTCTCACCACATGTTTTGTGATCAAGGTTTTTTTACAGGTTCAGTTATGAAAGTTGAAAACAGTAATGAGTAAAACATGTAGCATGTGTAGCTGTTTTCACCGCCATGAATTTTTGCAAAATGTCTCCTGCTATGCTGTTATAATTTCGGAGTTCCTGATTTAAGAGTTTAGACCATCTTTTCGGAAGTTCACCGCAGTTGTGCATTGTTGCAATTTTTTTAGTTTCTCTCGCATTTAATCTTGTGAAATTTATTGTGTAAAGTGCTGTTCTGATGTGATGCTACCCTAAAATTAACTTGGATATCCAGCAGAAATGAATGTGTCGTTGCATAGTTTTGAGTAAATTTCATACTTAGTTCAACTTGCCGCACCTTTTTTATTTTTTCCACAAAACCACATCTTCACTGCAAATTACTAACACAAGCCCCTAATGCCATGTTTGACCCTATTGGCTCTTAATAACAAATCATGGATATGAAAAATCTAACAAAATAATGGACAAGGACCATCTTCTCACATGTGTGAATATACCAATTTGGGCACAAGCTCATGAATTTTATGCATAAACATGCCCTGTCTTATCAAAAATATCATTGCAAATGTTTGACCTCAAATTTCAAACATGAAACGGTGCAATTTTCTTACGGAGTAACATAAGTCAGATTCACACATGGGACAATTACAAGATTGCAGAATAGGAAACAAATGGTTTTCATAGCAGCTACTTGTGGGCGAAGAAGAGTGTGACTCCTTTTTGTAGCTTCTATTTTGATAGTACTCCTCCAAACTCTAGGTTTGTCTTGCTCCTCGGTTTTTCAAACATACCGTGCATCTTTTTGTGAACTGCGAACAAAAACCATCAGAGATCATCCATACAGCTACAAACCAGATATATGGCTGGAGTAACGGCCATGCTACCTGCGGGTTGGGTACCGGCAAGATACGGATACTGCTGCCGCTGGCACACACATCCCCATTACCATGCATGAAGCGGAGACTGAAGATGATGACCACATATATGTTTCTGAAGGACCAGGAACTAGGAGACCACATCGCCACAGTTAGTCTGGCCGCACTAGCAGGCCACAGAGCACAATTTATATAAGGGATTTTGTAAATTTTTATTTCTCCAAGAGAGATTAATAAAGTTTATGTTCCTTAAACTTTTATTTGTGTACTTGCACTGGCACACCCGCGCACTTGCTTATTTATTTTTCTCTGGTGCGAATGAGAGATACTTCCCCTCATCGAAGTGTTTTCTCGTGTCAAACACTCAGGTTGTCACTTTTACAAAGGTACTGCAAGGAAAAATCTCATTTAGTTCAATGCCTTTGTTCCAGGTCTATGTTTTGTATTAAGTTTCAAGATCCCAGTTGGCAACAGTATTTAGTGGAATCTCGGACATTGAAGACGGAAGGGCAGAAATACATCGAAAGGTATATTTGGGCATGTGCCACTCCATGGTGTGCTTTATTTCCAAGTGTACGTACATTGGTGCCTGTTCAACATAAGCTTATCTGGAACTTGAAACTGTTGTTGAAGTGTTGAGCATGAAGATTCTCTTACAATTGCTGATCAAGAATATGATTCTGATGAAGAACCTGATGGAAAAAAAGGTTTGGTAGGACATAAGTCAGTGGGGCAATTTTTGTTTTTCGTTCCACAGAATGGACCCTCAAGAGTTGGCAATTGACTGGAATAATTGTTTTTATCTAAAAACAGGGGCAAACTAATCCTGTTTGATAGCGCGACTATCTGCTGACTGTTGTACAGTAGAAGCGTGAGTAGTATGCAGAAGCGAGGAGTCTCTGATTTGCAGCTGTTCTCGGAGCGATGCTTGGACAACTTGTAGCATGAACGCCTGCCTGTTCCAAAAATTAGTAATTGTTGCGAAGTTTTGTAGTTTGTTCAAATTTGACTTAAGTACCGAAAGTGCAGCATGCAACTGTCCCAAATATGCAGGGCGCATTTAAAGGGCCTAGTTAGGCACACATGCAACTATGCAAGGATGTTCCAATCCTCCCAGTTCAGTGGGTCTATAAGTGCCCAAACCATCTTAATGCCACAATCCTCAAGTAGATTACCTAACGCCAGTCTCAACACGAATAAGCCCAGACAGTTCTAAAGCCATTCTGAGACTGCCACTTGATATAGCCATGCAGCTCCTGCAGTTGAGTTGAGTTCATGCTTGCTTAGCAGGAGCCTCGATGACTCAGGTCCTTGACACCGACGGTTATGATCCAGACTCAAGGAGGCACACATGGCATCGATGATCCATGGAAGTTATTCGCCTTCTTCTTTGGGCCCCTACATTGCGAAAGGAGTAGGCGTTCTTATCTCCGTATTGACCAACCGTGCAGCCTGATCGGTCTGTAGTTCAGTTCCTTCCATGGCTGGAACGAGCTGCCTTGATGACTCTGGTCGATCACACCTACTCCTGATAACCAGACTCAGTGAAGTGCCGGCTAACTAGCAGTTCCAAGATTAATTTCTCAAGAACAAAAAAAAAGCCTGCAGCGTCTCAGGAGGCTATATATACCAGTGCCAACTGCGAGCATTGTCCGCACAAGCAGTAGTACACAACAAATTCAAGACCAACATCGCCATTTGCCACTCACAAACCGCACCCCAGCTAGCTAAGCTAAGCAGGCAGAGCTCATGGGAGGAGGAGGAGGAGGAGCTGCTGTTGTCCTGGTGAGGCTGCTGGTGCTGGGCTCGATCCTGGCGTTGGCGGCGCCGGCGCTGGCGGCGGGGCCGGGGAGGATCGACTGCGACCAGGAGAAGGAGTACATCTTCCGCGTGTGCGCCGGGAGCATCGGGCGGCAGGGCCTGTACGTCCGCCCGGACCGCGTCTGCCGCGCCGAGATCAAGATTGTCGGACCTGCTCTGCATCTGCCGCATCATCACCCCCGCCGACGAGCAGGCCATCAGCGTCCACAAGCTCGTCCAGGCCGCCATCGACTCCAGAGCCGCCCTCCCCGCCGGCACCAGATGCGGCTGTAAGCGCAAGCAGCTGCTCGGCTGCTCCTGCATTCAAGTTTCCGGGCTCTATTAGCTCTCTTTGTCAATTTCTTGCTCCGCCTCCGGGCTCCGGCTCACTTAGCTACATTGGTGTTTTGTTTTGGGGATTGGCTAGGGATCAGACGACTGAGATTAAGAAAATCGCAGTCGATAGTCCTGGACGGAAATCAATCCGTGCATGTGCATGTGCATGTGCTGGACGGAAATCAATCCCTGCATCTGCAATTCTGCATGCACGAGATTGAATGCATGAGCCATCATGCTTGTGCATGCACGACGATTGAATTGAATGCACACGTACGGAAAACAATCCATGCCTAGAAATTTGCATATACAATTTCATGTGCCATTTTTAAATTTGTGCATAAAATTTCACTTGCAAATTTTAAATTGCACATAAAATTTCACTTGCAGTTTTTAAAATGCACCTAAATTTTCAGTTGCAAAATTGATACTACCTCCGGTCGGAATTACTTGTTGAAATATTGCATGTATCTAGACACCTTTTAAACATAGATACATCCATATTTGGGCAAATTCGAGACAAGTAATATGAATTGGAAGGAGTAGTTTTTTTTGTTGCCTTTTTCCTTCCTCCCTTTAAAAAAAAATTACGGTGCAATTGTAAAATTACAGTCGCAATCTCATGCGACGGAGAAAATTACTGTCGCTGTTTTATTTCAGCTAAGAGGAAACAAAAATTACAGTTGCAAAAATTAAGAGGAATAAGAATTTAAAAACAAAAACGAAATGAGATAGAAATTATAAATCAGAAATAGAAAAAAAAAATTGGCCGGGATGGGATCCGAACCCGTGACCTCTAAAACAGTGGTAACATTCACAAACCATCAAGCCATGTAGCTGATTTGATTCAGTTATTACTATACTTAGAGTATGTTAGTTTCAGTCGTCGACGACTGTTCCCTAGCAAATCCGTGTGTTTTGCAGCCTATACTGTCGGCGGGCCGCCGGCCGTGTCGACGATGCCCCGGGGACGGGCATGAGGTCCGTGAATTCGATTCGCTCCATCGGGAGGTGCCCAGCGCATGGAGGAGTGAGTGACCACGGAAGAATAAACGACTCTTGTGTGTTGAATAAGAATGTACTGGAGTACATGCGTGCTAACATTGTCATAGTGGAATGTATCTTCTGCCAGAGCCAAATGCCATTTCCGCTTCGGCCATGGCATGCATGGCACATATGCATGCGGCATGCCACTCTGAAATCTGAATCATAAAATACGAATTGGATGTTGAATCTTTTCATCTCTTGTGTGCCCCGCCCCCGAAACCCTGTTGTTGCCGGAGCAGAGTGATCTCTGGGCTCTGGCAATGGTATATAATATCGCACAAAGTTTTTGGCTCGGTTCAAAGCCAACACAAAATGCAAAGTGATGTACGTCCTGTTGTTACAGGGAGAAAGGTAAGGAAAGTCCTTGAATGTATCGGCCGATCGTCCCCAGACGACTACTCGACTTTGTTTTTTTTTTGTAAAAAACGCAGTCGATCGAAATTGCTTCTTACGTCTATGGCGGTCTATGATTCGGCTTTGTTTATTTTACTGAAAAAATATGTGAAATTTCAACCCGCAGTAGCCGCCTACAATACGTTCTTTTTAGGGTCAAAAGGCTCTAACGGGCTGTACACGCTCAATTCAAACTTAGGGCCCAAACAAAGAAAACATTCCCCTGAAGAAACAAACAAGAACACATTTGATATCTTGATGGCCCTGGCCCAAAAAATTGAAAGCAAGGCTGCTCAAATCAGGCATGCATTACCGAATACATGGAGGAACGTGAAGATACGAAAGATGAGTCTAAAGATGTTGATTTCGAAGGACCATGATGGAGTTTTTAGTTATATATACATAGCGGATCTTCGCTCCTTATGCTTGTTTCGATTGTAGCGATCTATTGTACTCCCTCCGTCTCATATTAATTGATTTTCTATTACATTTATCTAGACACTTTTTAAATATAGATACATCCATATTTGTATAAATTTGAGTTAGTTAATATGTGATGGAGGGAGTGCTTTTTTTGAATCAATAAAGTTGGATTGTTGTTCTAGAATCCCCGCAAAAAAAAAGATTGTTGTTCTAAAAAAATGTACGGAACATCATCACTCAAACAAAACAGGCTAAGAACTGTATAGAGTAGCAGAGATCTTAACATACATCCAATGGCCGAAAACCTAACGGTGATTTAACCAAAAATCAATCAACTATGATTTTTAGCAAACCCGAGTAAGCTATTCAAATTGTACCAATTTTTTCCATGGGGTGCATGTTGCACTATTCTTTCACCATGATTTGCAAGTGTGCATTTATAGCACAATGTCAATTCACAATTTTGTTTTTGTTTAAACCATAGCTTGTTAGAAAAAGGCCTTTTGTAGCACAATGTCTAAAAGGAGTTGATTCCTCAGCCGTTGGATATGATTTGTGCTTTAAGATTCATAACGGATGATGAAAAAAAAAGGTAAAAGTAGATCTAGATACTAATCCAATGACTCTGATTCGTCGACTTAGATTTAAACTTTTTGTTTAAAAATCAAGCAACTTAAATATTGCCACGTCTTTTTTTTTCAGTTAAGTTGCAACCGCACTTTTATAGCACAATGTCCATCCACCTTGTATTTGGACTGAAAAAAAAGGGTCTACAACGAGATCATCATTTTTCTTTTTAGAAGTTCCTACTCTTTCACTTTATGTACAAGCATTCCGGCCATGACCACAACGATTTGAGGTCATCAACGTAGAAATCATCGTTAAGATTTGGGGTCATCTTCCAGTTTCATCCGACTTGAAATGACGAAGAGAAAATTGACAAGATACCACCACGCAGAACCAAAGGTTTAAAAATAGCACTCAAATAACCATCCATTTCAAAATACCACTCTAAACCGTTTTTTTCACGCCAAACTACGGCTGTGAAAGTGTCCACAACGGTTTTGTAGCAGATGAGCTGGTCAGGCTGGACCGTGACCACAACGAACCGGCCGCCATCAATCAACCCTACCATCGTCGACCCCAGCAGACAGCGAGCAATAGCATTTCGCCGCCGCCGCCGCCGCCATGCTCCGCCTCCAAAAGCGGCTGCTCTCCCTCCTCCGCAACGGCAGCGCCGTCCCTCTCCCCACGTCCACCCTCCACCGCCACCTCGCCGCCACCGCGTCCACCTCCACCGGATCCCCTTTCTCCGTCGAGGACTACCTCGTCACCTCCTGCGGCCTCACCCGGGCCCAAACCGTCAGGGCGTCCAAGCACCTCTCCCACCTCAAGTCCCCCTCCAACCCCGACGCCGTCCTCGCCTTCCTCTCCAGCCTCGGCCTCTCCGGCTCCGACGTCGCCGCCGTCGTCTCCGCCGACCCGCGGTTCCTCTGCTCCAAGGTGGACGAGACCCTCGCCCCGCGCGTCGCCCAGCTCCGCGATCTCGGCCTATCCGATTCCGACATCGCGCGCCTCATCTTGGTCGGCGCCCCCGTGCTCCGCTCCTGCGACATCGCCAGCAGGCTCCAGTTTTGGATCCCGCTAGTTGGCTCCTTCGACGAGTTGATCCATCTCACATCCAGGGGGGCTCTAGGAGGTTCTTCCATCCTAAGGCGTGACATTGACGCTGTGGTTAAGCCCAACATTGAACTTCTTCTGCGGTGCGGGTTAAGTATCCGTGATCTCGCCAAGACCGGTCTCAGTGGGATGTGGGCGATTGTCAGCAGCCCGGATAAACTCAAGGTGTTAGTCAGACGCGCGGAGGAGCTCGGAGTACCGCGTGGCTCAGGGCAGTTCAAGTATGCGCTTGCAACTGTCTCCTGCATGAGCCAGGAGAAGATTGCTTCAAAAATAGAGTTGCTGAAGAAGGCCCTTGGGTGCTCTGACGACCAGGTGAAGTTCGCGGTCGTCAAGCACCCAAGCATCCTAAGAGCATCTGATGGCAACCTGCGCAGTACGGTGGAGTTCCTCGTCACCAAGGTTGGTCTTGAGCCAAATTACATTGTGCACAGGCCTGGACTGTTGAGTTACAGCCTGGAGGGGAGGCTGGTACCTCGATTTATCATCATGAAGATACTGCACAGCAAGGGGATAAGTGTTGACTATTGCTCAATGGCTGTTGCGACTGAAAGTTACTTCATTTCAAGATATATCGACTATTACGAGGAGAGTGTTCCCACGCTCGCAGATGTTTATGCCGCAGCTCGTGCAGGGAAAATACCCTCTGAACTTCAACCTTGACACCTTTCTAGGGATTTTGAAGGTTCATTCCATTGTTCATGGTAATAGCCATTCACTTAGCATTGTTGTCATTTCATAATCTTTGTTTGATTTTAGCAATGATGCTGAAACAGAATTGCCGCTGATCTTATTAACGGTACCATGACAAGTTCCATTTGCTGATACCATCGTGCATTCGAAATTCTGAATTTATTGCCCATCTCTCACAGTTTTGTTGGTTGATATCCATGAACTACTAATTGAATTAGGGGGAAATAGTGGCATGACACATTAAGTGTGGTATTTGCCAAGATGGATTGCCTTGGCCGAATGCTGCAGATCTTAATGTTGCTCACTACATAGCAGTATGTTTGTTTAATCGGGTAGAAAATTTCTGTTTTGAGACATTAGAGATGGAGGGGGAGGGAAATGAATGAAGTATTTCCCTGGATTGGTCGCAATGAACTTGGCTGATCCGATGAGGTTTAATGATGGGTTATACTAGCTTTGAGCGAGGAATACAGTGTGTCATTGGAGATTGGAACTTGTCAGTTGGCCACCAAACTAGAGTTTTTTAATCTTCTTCGCTAGCTCCTGAGAAGCTCCTTTGCGCCTTGAAGAAGAGGGGTACTTTTCTGCTAACCTTCGACTTTCAGAAGTCTGTCAAACCAAACTTTGTACTGATCTGGCAATGCAGGTTACTGTTTCTGATGCTATGGCTGTTATTCAGGTGTTTCTGCTAGTCTTCGGTCCAGAGAGCATCAGGGTGTAGCTACTGCACATTGAGGACAGGCGCCAAATGTAGCTGACTTGTATGTATGTTGCATCACCTAGGAGAATATTGTTTAAACAGGAGAAGCTCGCCTGAAGCTCCAAAATGCCTCTGAAGCTCACCTAAAGCTCCTAAATGCTCTGAAGCTCGCCTTAAGCTCCTAAATGCCTCTGAAGCTCGCTTGAAGCTCCTAATTCCTAAATGCCTCTGAGAAGCTGCGGCAAACAGCAGATTTTCTGGTCGACGATGTCAATCTTGACCAGGGAGCAGATCAATGTTCTTCCAAGCTAATAACTCAACTATGGCTACCAGCAAAAAGGAAAAGAAGAAAAGGCACGGCTATGGAGGTATAGCAGTATATGCCACAGAGTTCATGAACAATATAGCGATCCCTGGCTGGTATCTCCTCTTTTCAGAAGTCCACCATACGCGATTGCTCTGCCTCTGTGGATGTTCCCTGGCAAGCTCCCCCGGAGGGCTGGACAAAGTTGAATATTAATGGCAGCTTCCTTGCTGCCACGGGCGAAGGGGGAGCTGGGATGATCCTAAAAGACAGCATTGGAGCAACGTTGTTCAGTGCTGTCCGTTATTTGCCGTTCTGGGGAGATGCTTTTGAGGCCGAATTGGCTGCATGCATGGAGGGCTCCAACGGACTGAGCTGCCGATTCAAGTGGAGACTGATTGCGCCCAACTTATTGTTCAGGTCCAAACTCATGAACTTGACAGGTCTCGGTACTGTAGCCTTGTTAAGGAGGTGCAGCGCTTGTTAGCCTCACAAAGAGAAATTAAGTTGTCTAAATTTCAGAGGTCACAAAATAGTGTTAGTCATGACTTAGCAAATTATGCTCGGTCTAGCGAGTCGGACATTGGGAGTAATCCCCTAGAGGATGTCCCAGATGTAACAGTTTTGTGATCAATGAGATCTCTCTTTTTCGAGAAAAAAAGCAATATAGCGGTCCATATGTATGAAGAAGTGTTGATTTCCAAATGGGTAAAAAAAAACAATATAGCGATCCATATGTATGAAGTGTTGAGTTCCAAATGGGTCACGGTGGACTGATGCCTAGTTTGACGTGGTGACCTGTGTGAGTTAAACATGGATGCATGCCCTTATCCTAAACCAATATATACGATACTGTCCATGTATGACCACATCGGATCAGAAGGTTGCGTCAGGGTTCAAAACCCTGAAATAAATCCGATTCTTTTGCACGCGTAAATAAACCGCTTGCACTTTTTGTCTCCCTGGTTTATTTTACTGTGGTCCGTAAATAAATTGCTTGAAGTGATAAAATAACAGAAAACTACTTTGCCAAGAGATGAAACAAAGATATGGCGTAAATAAACCGCTTGCACTTTCTGTCTCCTTGGTTTATTTTACTGTGGTCCGTAAATAAACCGCTTGAAGTGATAAAATAACAGAAAACTACTTTGCCAAGAGATGAAACAAAGATATGAAGACCTAAGTGTTATCTTTTGCACGCGTAAATAAACCGCTTGCACCTTTTGTCTCCTTGGTTTATTTTACTCTGGTCCGTAAATAAACCGCTTGAAGTGATAAAATAACAGAAAACTACTTTGCCAAGAGATGAAACAAAGATATGAAGACCTGAGTGTTAAAAACATGTTTGACCTTAACCCTTTCAATCTTAGACCCCCTCACCAAACTCAACAGGGTAGGATGCTATTTTCACGTTGCGTTCTTCTTCTTTCTCTTGCTCTTCAGTCATCTACTCTTTCCTTCCTCCAGCCTCCTTTTCTCTCTCGCAAGGTATACACTACCTCACGAACTGTTTCGACGATCCCTCCGGTGAGAATGTTCGGAATTGTGTCTTCTACGACGCTAAAAATTTCATTGCGATCCAACTGTGAAATCTCCGGCCAATACCAAAACACCGAGTGTTGTTTGGATTTCTTATGGCCGTGCGTGATAGCACGATTATCACATGTTTTCCGCTGATTCGAGCAATGTTTCAACGATCTCTTTGTTGGTATTGTGCGGAATTTAATCTACTATCACAATGTGAAATTTCATTGCGATCTAACGGTGAAATCTTCAGAAAACTACAAAACACCGAATGTTTTTAGATTTCTCGTGTCCGTGCTCGTGCGGGACAAACACGAAATAAAGGAATGACCAATCCGTCGGGACAATTGGCACGACCAGCCTCCGTGGACCGTGGGCCGCGACTGTCAAAGCCCCTGCCTGGTCCACAGACCGCATCTCCCCCGACCCACGTGAGCAGAAACTTCCGGGCCCTTTTTTCTCGCCTTCCCCTCGGCCTCGCCAGTTTCCGGTGTTCCCGCTTCTTACACCGCTCCCAAGCCCCGGTCTCCGCCGCCGCTCCCCCATTCCCCCCTCCCAGTCAAAAATCCGTCTCCTCTCGGTCTCATCCCCTCCAAACGCCGCTAAACCCTCGCTCACCCCGCCGCTTCCTCCCTCCCGTCCGTCCGCCGCTCCGATCAACCTGTTCGCCCCCCCCCCCCCCCCCCTTTCTCCCGATTGCCCCGTCGCCGCCCTCGGCTCGAGATCTCCGGGACTCAGGTTCGAATCCATTTCTCCCGTTTTCGTTTCCTCGTCCCCAAGGTTTTTTGTTCGCTGATGCGCTGGACGGTTTGGATCGAGACGGAATCGCGCTCGTTTCGCCAGCCTGTTGCTTGCGACCGCTGCCCGCTGCGGTTTAGCGGAGGGATTTTCCTAGGGTTTATCGTCTCGCGCTGTTAGTCTATCGGCGGGTGGGATCTCGTGGTTTTATTGTTGGCATGTGATCTGCGGGTTGTGGTAGTAGTGGTGTTGTTGTGCCTTGTGCGGCTAGTTGTGCGCTGATTGGTGTTTTGATGCTTGTGGTTAGTTCAGTTTGTTGGAGGTCGAGGATCCAGCGATGTTTTTGAGCAGTAGCGGGGTGTGTTTGTGTCGGAAATCCATGTATTTTGTGTATATCTTGACTGTTTAGATCTGTGTACATCCTGTGTTGTAATTGTCTCTCGGGACAGTGGGTGAGAAATATGTATCATTCTGCATTTGTGAAACGTATGTTTGAAAAGGTATCTGTAAAATCATATAGCATATGTAGCTTGTTCATGTCATTACTGTATGTGTTGCTGGTTCCTTTCGAAATGAATTGGAGCTAAACCAAGAAAGTATTAAGCACTCGGCTGATTTAACCTGCCCACCATTTCTTTTCAGTATGGAATATGTGTATGTACGTGCCATATAACTGTAAGCATTCCCTTGTTGCATAAATTTTTTGTGATAAGGTAGATGATCACTGCAATTCTCTTGTATTCAACTTGTTACCGTAAGAATTCTTAGCAGCATTCTTTCAACTACTGCATTTGATACTTTTTTCTTTGTTAATAGTTTCATGTATGCCTTGATGGTACCACTGACTTTTTGCTGCATGGTGTTTTTGTAGATTGCTAAGCTTGCTTTGCATCATGGAGGAGGGGGACAAGGATGAGGTGAAAATTTCTGCCACTGAGGAGTCCCCTAATCCTGGAGAAAAGGTTGAAGGTGAAGGGGATTTGTTGAGGAAAACAGAAATGTTGGATGTAAAAGAAGCAACAAATTCTTTGAGTGAGAATTTAAGCAATGAGTCAGAAGGGCAGATCCATGGGGGAGAAAAACCCGAAAACAGTCTCCATGAGCAGGTGAATAAAAGGAGAAGCTCAGATGCTATTGAACCTATAGATTCAAACGAGATCGTGCAAGAGATTATTGAAGAAGAAAAATCTGAAGAGCCAGTTTTTTATGGAACTGAGTTTCCTGAAATACAAGAATTGAGGCGCTCTACTTCTTCCAACCAATCTGTGGAGCTTGATTCTGAAGCTCAGGAATCTGTGATCAATGAAAAAGCTGCTGCAATTAGGAACTTTGTGAAGGAAAAGGGCGCCATTGCATCAACATTTATCCGCCGCCTATCTGGCAGAAAGGATGAGAATGATATTTCTGTTGAAGATGAAAAGAATGATGGCTCAGAAAGTGAAAATAGTGAGAAGACTGGCTCAGGTGCTGAATTGAAACCAAAAGGGGCACCTCAGAAATTTGAGGAAAAAACTACATGGAATCCATTGAACTTGATTAGAATTGGAGGAGATACTGATACTGCTATTACTGGGGAAGCTGTGCCCGGTTTGGTTGAGCAACCAACTGTGAAGGGAAGGATTATCCTATACACAAAACTGGGGTGTGCAGATTGCAAAATGGTTCGGTTATTCTTGCATCTGCAAAGGCTCAAGTATGTTGAGATTAACATCGATATATTCCCTAGTAGGAAACTGGAATTGGAGAAGAATACCGGGTCATCCACAGTACCGAAAGTGTATTTCAATGACCTTCTGATTGGAGGCTTATCTGAACTGAAGAAAATGGAGGAGTCTGGCATGCTTGATGAGAGGACCAGTGTTCTTTTCAAAGATGAACCCTCATCTGATGCTCCTTTGCCCCCCTTACCTGGAGAAGATGACGAATCTGGATGTGGGAAGATGGATGAGTTGGCAACCATCGTTCGAAAAATGAGGGAGTCAATCACTCCAAAGGATAGATTTTACAAAATGAGAAGATTTAGCAATTGCTTTCCTGGCAGTGCAGCTGTAGATTTCTTATCAGAAGATCAGTATTTGGAGAGAGATGAGGTAAAATATTTACTGCCAAATAGTTTTTTTTGCAATGCTATATGTAGTACTTATTTCCATATAGATTTAAACAACATTAGTCTTGGTTTGAGGCTAATGTTCATTTCGGTATAGACGGCAAAATAGGCATATTCTTATGACAATATCTTAGGAAAGGATTTCACATTTAGGAAAGTAAGTATATGTCCTATATTAGTTCCCTACTGTAAGAAAATGGCACTTCTATCAACCTTTTTTAAGATTTTATTGATACATATTATCCTTGTAGGCGGTGGAATTTGGAAGAAAGCTTGCAAGCAAACACTTCTTCTGTCATGTTCTAGAGTAAGTCTTCAGAATGATCTTACAGTATTCTTCTCATTTCTATTATTTCCATGTCTGCCAGTTTGCCAAAATTGGGATGTTAATATTAATGCAATGCTTCTGTTGCCAGTGAAAATGTCTTTGAAGATGGAAATCATCCATATCGTTTCCTAGATCATGATCCCATAATTATGACTCAGTGCTACAACATTCCTAGGGGCATCATTGATGTTGCACCAAAACCCATTGTGGAAATCGCTTCAAGGTTGAGAATGTTATCTTATGCCATTTTTGAGGCTTATGTATCTGAAGATGGTAGACATGTTGACTACAGAAGCATCCAGGGATCTGAGGAATTTAAAAGGTTAGCACTTAGTATATGCAAAAGACAAGCAACTGCATAATCCATTAACTTGTTTACCTGTAGATACTACAATTATTTTGTGTTCTGACTACTTCTGACTAATTAGTAGACTCTGATATGCATATGCTTTCCGAGTATACCTTTATGTATTTTATGTTGTAAATTATAATACTCCCTCCGATCCATAATAAGCATGTTTTCTAAATGGACTGATAAGTGATAACGTTGTTCTTGTATCTTGATTGCCCATTTCTTGCACAGGTATATTAGAACAACCGAGGAGCTCCAGAGGGTGGAAATTAGTGATTTCTCGCGTGAAGAAAGGCTGGCTTTCTTCATAAATCTGTACAATATGATGGCTATCCACGCATTAGTGACATGCGGTCATCCTGCTGGACCATTGGACAGGAAAAAGTTTTTTGGAGACTTTAAGTATGTCATTGGTGGCTGTGCCTATTCACTGTCAGCTATCCAAAATGGCATTCTACGTGGCAACCGAAGGCCACCATACAACCTTGTGAAACCTTTCGGACAGAAAGACAAAAGATACAAGGTGAATAGAGCAGATCCTGTCCAAAAAGGGGAAACATATGTATATCTGTGTGGAACAAATACGTCTTGTCATGAACTCGTGATGATACCTACACTCTTCACACCTTCTTTGCTTAAATCTGATATGTTATATACTTTCCTTATACCAAGCAATGCTTCTTAGGTATATGCGTGCACACCAAAGTACACATCAAGCAGTTCACTTTTCCTGTCTAGACTTACTGCATATAATCTCTCTGCCATTCTTCCTAGAAAGAGTAGCTTGCAGGGAATATGCTTGATATGTATTAGTGGCTGTAAAAAGACAAAAACATTAGTGTGGCGAAGGTCATTGCAACAAACTTTCCTACTGTTTGCAAGAAATAAACCTCAGCCTTCTATGTTATAAAAATAACATGGTTCTCTTTTCTCGTAATTGTTTGTTGTTATAATTTGATGTTTAGTGGAACATAATATTTGTTTGGATTTATACAAGGCTAAAAGTGCTTGAGTATTGTCTAGTGTCTAGTAGAGGATTATGAAAACAATGATTTGGAAACTATTTTTTACAGCGGACAGTCTATAGCATTGATGTAGCGAACACAACATGTTCGACTATATTTGCAGAAACCAATTATGTTATTACATTTTTTAGGAAGAGATGAATGAAATGTACTTGCTCCGTTCCATAATTCTTGTCTCAAATTTGACCAAAAATGGATGTATCTATTCCTATAAAGTGTCTACATACATGTAGTATTTCGACAAGAATTATGGAACGGAGGGAGTATCTATTATGTAGTACCTAGGGTTGCATTGTCTGTCTTGTGACCACTAAGGCCTCGTTCGGTTGTGGAAGTCCCCGAAGGTATTGAGAGGGATCGGAGGGAAATTGATCTAGAATCCCATCATTCCCTCCCAATCCCCACCGCGGTGGGATTAACCGAACTGGTGCTAATCGCGTTCAGAATCTGAAGGAATATAGAAGGCCCATCATCTGCCCATGATAGTTTGCTATATTATGTTTTTGTGTTTCTAGAAAATCAGGTTGAAGATATTTAAAAACTTCTGAAAATGTTATGTATGCAATAAACGACAACCATTTTCTATTTATTTTTACCAGAAACGGCTGACAAGGAATGAAGGAAAGATAAAACATTAATTTATAGAAATTGGTCTTGCATGCTTTAAACTGCCGCACTTGCATTACTGTACGTACTTTCCAAATCAGCCACAATGTAATACACACGGCCCTTGGCATGCTATAGAAGCACTATAATACTAATAGTCGTTCTATTTAAAACGCTGTCACTTTTAAACTTATTAATTCCTGGGTTCTTAAATAGCACGCATTAGTTTAAAATGCTGATCTTGCAATGAGAATAATTTTTCACTGCCTTCTTTTCTCCTTGTTGGTAACTGCAGGTGGCCCTATCATACCCTGAACCACTTGTTCACTTTGCTTTGGTATGTGGTACCAAATCTGGACCTGCACTTAGGTGTTACTCACAAGGAAATATTGATAAGGAATTGATGGAAGCTGCACGTGATTTCCTAAGGAACGGTGGACTGGTTGTTGATCCTGAAGCAAAGGTTGCATCCCTAAGCAAGATTTTGCATTGGTAAGACGATGCTTGATTTACTGAGAGGGTCTTGTGTATTTTATTGTTCTTGCTTAGTAGGTGCACCCTACGAGAATTGTATTACTGTAACAAAATGACTATTTGTTTAATAGTCTATGTTTTGGGAATCTAGCACAATGATTTGTTCAATAATATTACTAATGCTAACACAGAATTACATTTATTCTAGGTATAAGTTACAAACCTAAAACTGCAGAAACATAAGTAAGCCAGATAAATTTTATGCTAAGTGATCTACGCTATTTTTGTCTTGTAGTTGTAGATATAAAGTATTAAAGTAGATAATACTTGTCTGATGTGGGACTATACCTGTCATCAGAGTGGCATAGTCTCCACTAATGCCTGCTTGTTTTTGGCTAGTTGAATATGCTCTTGGTTAAATTGGATAAGAATATACGATGAGTAATGCTCCAAAAGGCGGCCATCAAAGCTTGTAGCTCTTGTATGGTGCATGAATACTTATGTGGCTTTATAAATGGATTCCAGATTCCTGGGAGACAATATCTGCATAATGTTATTCACTCACTCTTGTTTTCATGTAATTCAAACGAATATTAAAGTAGACTAGTAATGTTGCTGGTAAATGTGGATTGTGTGCTTTGGCCTATTATGACTAGAAACTATTGAAGAACAACTAAAAATATTTATATGCTTAACTGATAATGTTTTATCCAAAATTGTGGAATATCAGTATGGCCTCTGAGGTGGTTATGTCAACAAAATTTAGGATGTAATCACAAGAAATACAAATGGAACTTTGCAAAGCCCAACAAATTAAGGGAATGCAGTTTCAATGAGTTCAATGATAATCTGATATAAACCTTTTAATCTGTATAACACTAAGATGCATAACCATGTTATTAGATGACAGATGATCATGATTTTTTTTCTTGATGAAGATGATGATCATGAATTTGGCTTGGTTACTCTTACGCTTTTACCTGGCATGCACTGTGATGAGCTTATACCAGTACCAAATAGTTGAGAGAAATTGGCTATCATTAATCTTATTATAATATGGCCAATGCTTTGAAACTAAGCTCAGAAGTTTTGTTCAAAATGATTTTCAGGTATAAGACAGATTTTGGTAAGAATGAAACAGAAGTGCTGAAGCATGCAGCGAATTATCTGGAGCCTGCAGAGTCGGAACAACTCCTGGAACTGCTTGCAAACACTCCACTGAAAGTCTCGTATCAACCTTATGACTGGAGCTTGAACATTTAGATGCAGCCATGATATTTATACAGATATTTTCCTTACTAGTATACCGGTCACCCAAAGACTTTGCAGCTTGAACTCTTAGATGCAGCCATGATACCTATACAGATGTTTTCCTTTCTCGTATACTGGTCGCCTAAAGATTTGTCAAAGGATGCCGTTTAATGTACCCAGAATTTTTTCTTGCGAGGGTGTCAGGTGCACCCAGCAATGCTGTGGACCCTGGATTTCTGGCAAACTGGATGGCCATCAATCAACTGAATTCTGGTCATCTCTAATGAGCTCCTTCCGTGGTTGTTGATTTTCTTCTCTCTAATTAGTTTTCTGCAAATGTTAGCTTTCGCTATTGCTGCCATTTGGTTGTTGCCTGCAGATGTTAGCTCATACTATTCCGTAGCTGTTCTGCTGTTGTCGGTGTATTGGTCGAAGCCGATGCGCCCGCACCGCTTGATGGCATTGTTTTGTGTGAAGGCACCCCATGCGAGCCGCCACTCGCCAGGCATCTGCAGCTGGTAGCTGTCCATGTGCGCGGCGTTGCCGCCAGCCGTTGTACGCAGGCAACATCATATTCATTCCTGTGATTTTTGACATTATATTCATTCCAGTGTTGTGGCCACATGGCCTGATTGAGGCAGCCGCAGTTGATGCCGGTATAGCCTTGCATCCTGCACTTTGTAATCAATCGAAGAGAGAATCTCCTCTCACTTGTGCCTCTTTGATTTATTGGTCTGGTATGGATCCCGTCGGTTGCAAGTTGCAACTATAACGGGAGTCGGGGAGAGGTGATCACCGTAAATGCTAAAGTATACAATACTCCGTACTTCATAATTTAGTTTGGATAAGTCGAGACAGTGTTCCTTGGGATTCGTTGGCAAATGCACACAACTTGTTAATTTTCAGCCTAGTCATTTTGTTGATGGCAACAATCTGATCATACTGTACCATCGGTGATTATTCGTATGGTGTTCTAAATATTTTGCAATGCATTACTTCTATGTTTCGAATAGGATCTAACTTTTCGGTGGTGCCAGCACAGAAGTGCGAGGAACAAGTGCCAGTCTGGGGTCCCACTATAAACCTTTCCCAAAGTTCAGAATTTTTAAATTTGATTGATTGCCAAGGAACCAGAAAATACCACACCAACCAGTCGCAAACTGCAAAAGAATACCCAGTCCTACCATTCCTGGCGTTAGACAGACGTTAGCCGGCCTGTCACAATCATTTGCACCGACGGCGGCTGGCCGACGTGACAGCCAGCCAAACCGATGTTGAGGCAGGCGGACAGCTCGGTTCCCATGGGTGCGAGAGGCGCCAGGCATGGGCTGACGTCGCAACTGCTGCAACCACGCCACACGGTGACCTGCGCCAGGCTGCAGCAAATTGTAGCTGTTTCGCTAAAAAACAGAGCAAATTGTAGCTGTTTTCCTAAAGTGGAAATAACAATGGAAATTCAAGAACTTCCAACCTGGAGCAAATTAGTCCAATAAGTTGGAAAAATGAGATTAGCTAGTCCTTAAACTTGTCAATGTGTGCAAATCAGTGGCACTTGGTCAGCATGTTTGCAGAGAACCCCTCAGTCTTGCTGGAATCACAGATTGAGTGTATTTGGATGATAGCCAAAACACACCTTACCAATTTTTTGGTCATGACCAAACTTTTGGTTTTTGTTTGGATTGTAACCAATATGGCAAGCCAATGTTTTTTGCCAACTCTGATTCATTTTTGTTACTAATTTTGGTCAACTCATGAGCCACCAAAACCTTCACTAATTTTTTGGCAAAAATTGGTAGAGCAAGAGTTGGCATGAACCAAACACACTCTTAGGTCCCTTGTAGCTGGTCGACCATGTTTTTCTTCTTATTTGATGCCCTTACCTGCTCATCTCTTAAACCAGACCTCTTACCTGTTTGTCTCCCGTTTGTACTCTCCCCCAGGCGACCGATCGCTTGGACGACATTGACGACGAATTCTTGGGAATGCTGCCTGAGCCCCGCCTTCGTAGATGGCATGAAGGGTGATCAAGCTCTGACCTGAGAATATGCTTTTGGGTCACCTTTGCCTAGCCGCAACATCTCCTATGCTAAAACAACTTATGTGTTGTCGGCATCAACATCGTGCTCACCCTGCCTTCGTTCCGTATCTTGATCCGCGCCCATTCACTCGCTCTGACCCCTCCAATGCTTAGTCGCTCGCTCTGCTACCTGCGCCTCAACTGACGGTTGTTGTCGGGAAGCTAGGGTTAGGGATTTGCTGGGGAGGGGGGGGGTCGATTTAGGGAATTATGTTTTATAGGAACGAGGATCCACATTTGAAACTCTACCAACTTCAGGAGGGTTTTTGTAAAAGGATAAAACCAGGGCGTCTTGCATTAACCAGCGAGGCATGCCACATGTGGACCTATAGCGTGTTTGAATCTCCAATCAATCCACATAACAAGATTTAGGACCAGCGAACCCCATTTTCAACTTGCTGGACTAGTTTGCTACCACATCTATCAAGTCTTTGACCTTCCCATATTAAGTGTCATAAATTTATCAAATATGAACGTATCTATATCTAAAAAGTTTTTAAATACATGTAAAATTTTGACACTTAATATGTGACGGTGCACATCTTTCTAAATGGCATTTTCCTAACCTCAATACCATTTCTGGCCTCTCTCCTACTCCCTGCAAATTTTCACTTCTCACCCCGAGGGGTCGGCATCAAAACACATGACACGAGGTTACCCTGCATGCACTACACCACTGCATAGAACTGTTGACTGTCGTTGGTCAGGAAAAGAGTACATACGCCGATGAACAGTTTTGCTGACCAACTTGTCGGAAATGCTGTGATGTGGTGTAGTGGTGGCGCGGTACCAAGCCTACACAGGACTCCAGGGTCCCCTAAATGCTAAGCGTGAGCCTGAGCTGGCAAGTCCACGACACGAAAGCTCGTGCCTAACCGTGTGACCTTAGCTCCATAGTTGTTGGCGTGACGTGATAAAAAAAAGGCAAATACAAACTTCACTGCCCATCGGTTGAGTCCCATGTCACATTCCCTTTTTACACTTCTGGACAGAAACTACTGGCAAACACATTCCTATTTTCACATAACACATATGCAGCGGGAAAAAGATCTCGGCAAGAACTATATGACTGTATATATGTAGTAGCAAAAGAAAGAAAAGTGGCAGCTCGTTCTCGACCTCAAATACACAGGTTCTACATCTTAAAGCAACAGCGAGCATCCAGCACTTGACCCCTGCACTCCTTCGCACTCGTTACAGCTTACATAAATATGGATGGCGCCCTCCACTATGAACTCCGGAGAAAAACTTTACTGTCGAGCAGGGATGATGATTTACGTATGGTGTTAATTACCGTCTCTAGGCTTTCAAGAATAGCTTGCAAGAATCAATGTTAGGGTGAACTTGCAATCGATGTGAGCATGGCACCAATATACAGAATACACAATGCAGCCGAATCGGTGTCACAATATCGTGCATCCACATCTGTTCTGCTTGGGAGAATTTGAAAGCTGCTTCTCTGTAAAAAGGATATTGCATATTGTCAGGATCTTTTTAGAGAACTATTTCAAAATATATGGAACATAATAGGATGCTAGGATGCATTCAGCAAGGGTATGTACATATATTCAGGATAAAAATGTTACAGTAACAAAAGTGGTACTCAAATCACTGGAAAAGATACATCGACATAGCAGTACTGATTCATTTTTTAAGAGGACTAATCAACAATAATAACAAGCTAAAGGTCTCATATTTTCCCAACTACAAAGTAAAGTGCTATACAAAATAAATTTACTATGAAGGGGGCGCTAGGGACTCATGGTCACATCAGCAAATTGACCAGGTAAAACTCAGGAGCCATGGTGACATCAGGAAATTGACTACGTAAAACACATGCAGTTTGTTCGGTTCAACAAGGGCAGCTAACACAACAGGGGAAAACCCCATCAAGAGTTCACAAGACTGCATCTGTGCATCATATTGCAGCTGCATACCATAGTATGCAACAGCAGGTACTCTAATTGCCTCTCGACAATTGGTACTCAACAGAAGAACTGGAAGTACTAGTTCAACTCAATGATAAAGCTGATGGCAATACAACGAAGTGAAGAACTATGAACCGAATATGTTATGTGATCGATCAACTAAATAGAAGAAACAATATAAGCCACAAAATTAATAAGCAGTTCCACTACATAATACTCCCTCCGTCCCATATTAAGTGCCGAAATATTACATTTATCTAGACGCTTTTTAGGTATAGATACATCCATATTTGGGTAACTTTGAGTCACTTAATATGGGACGGAGGGAGTATAAAATTAATAAGCAGTTGCACAAAATTAATAGAAGAAATGGCACCAATGAGAGAAAAATCAGAGCAGTACCACTTTTGTCGCTTTGGGGAGGGCGCACGACAACATGCATCGTTATAACACCTCCAGGAACTTCTCCTACTGGGACTCGAGACTCGGCAAGAGTTTTGTTGTTCTCCAGTATTCTTCCAGCATTAATGAGTTTCACATCATTGACAGTTTTTGGAACAACTTCTTTATCTGTCAAAAACATTTTCAGAAATACTATTAATCAGAGAGCCAACATATTCTACAGAACTCCTGGAAGACAGAAATTTAACAGCAGTATTCCATGGAGTTGATGCAGATGGGTTTACTTGTAAAAGGATATCATATCCCCTACAAAGAAAAGAGAAGGGAGAAACCTATAAGTGCCAACTCAATGCATCTCATGTGAAGGAAAATTCTCCCTCGAGCATGGTCATCTGTGTGCTACTCCTATTTACCAAAAGAAATTTTCCTTTTTATTTGAACCTTTCACAATGATTAATCTATGCAAGCAAATAAGAACTGGGGTCTGGAGCTTCCTGTTGACACCAATTTCCCCTATCCTACCCATTAGGCATTTTTTTTCTAATTAGAGCGCCCAATTTGCACAGAAACATTGTAACCTGTACTAGAGCAATTACCAAAGCAACAATTAGAAGAATGAAGTTATGCACCACTTCTACTGTTACTACTTGGTACTTTCCATGTGTCCACATGTCGGCCCAGCGTCATATGTATGCTTAAATGCTTGAGTCACTCATTTTCGAGCTTAACACAGTCACACTGGCCTCCATAAAAGCACCTGGAATAACAACCAGTAGTTCAAAATCCAGACTTGGACCACAAAAACTAGGATAGTATCCAAGGACACCAACAGGATAAGGTGTAACAGAGCCATGTAGTCTCCTCAAATGGTCCTGCCATCACATGTTTGCAGCAGACCTCAGCATGCGTCTGGTTTCATCCAAATAACAACATCTGCTAGATACAGGGGAAAAAAATCTTCTCGTTCCTATAGGAAATGCAACAAAGGGGAAACCCCCAGCTCGAAAGCATGACCAACTGACCATCCATCTCAAGCAGTACAAGGAAAAGGCTCGTACATATACTGATGTATGTAATCCCTGACTGTCAGAGATATTTGCTACTACAAGTAAGGTGATTTATAAAGCATTCCGGAGTTACTTGTACAGTTGTACTATCATGTATTATTCCCTAACTAGCTAGAGAACACAAGAATCGTGCAATCCACCGAACAACCTGATCAGCCGGTTTGAAATTGCTAGCTTTACCGCACAACGGAAAAGCAAGGATAGCTCAAATCCAGGCCCAACCATCTGCACAAGAATGGCGAGGCGACATCTGTTCTTCTTATCAAGATACAGATAAGAGGCAACGAGAGGCAAGACGACCAACAAAGCAACCTCCCGGAAACAACAGGCATCAAAAGAGGAAACTTATACATACACGGAGAGAGAGCGAGAGAGATGAGTATAGAGACAGAGAAGGGGGTAGGGGTCTATGGGTCTCACCCTGCGGCCACCGAGCGAGGATGAACTCCTTGAGCGAGGTGACGGAGGTGGAGGGGTCGTACTTGCTGGGCCCGATGTCCGTGCCGTCAAAAAGCCGGAACTTGACCTCGATCGGCTCCTTCCCGCCGGCCATCTCTCCCTGGCCGGATCGCGGCGGCGCCCCTCCTCCCCTCACCCAAGATCCCAACAGCCGCAGCCGCGCGCGACGACCAGCTCAGTCGTCGACCACGGCGGAGGAATTCAGGGGAGGCGAAAAAAAAACCAGAAAGGCTGCCGAAAATCCGCGCAGGAAGGAAGGGCAAGAACCGATGCGGATCCCGCGAAGGATCCGGCTTCTCCTTTTGTTAAGCAAGAATTTAGAATTCTTTCGAGGGGAGCAAAGCGACGAGACGGGCGTCTCGAGGGGAAGAGAGAGTGGGATTCCTCGGCGTTTTCGCAGATACGTCCCCAGGAAACTTGTATATGATGGAATTTTACTGGGAAAGCGGCTTGCAACTTGGCAAGCCGGTCCGAGCCTGTCGACAGGCGAGGTTGACTGCCTGCGACACGGTTGGGCCGCAGGAGGTTTGCTTTAGAAATTAGAATCGTTCAGGTTTGAGCGATTTTTTCCTTTTCTTTTCTAAAACGTTTCGTGCTACTAATACTTGTAGTCGTAGGTGCATGCACAGATGCACTCCGACCCAGACACACGCTCGGGCTCATGCAAGTGCAGCAGACGTCGGTGTCTACAAGTACTCCAGTAGAGTACAGTACCTAGGGTTTAATCTAGGGCTTGGATTCTATACAAAATAAGAGTTTTTAGGCAAAACGAGAATACTCCGAAAACTGTTTTTAAAGCTCAAGCTCCTTGAAGCCCAGAGTTTAAAAAAAACGTATTCTAAGACTTAAAATTTTCTGAATTTTTTCAGTGCAAACTTTGTTATATACATAATACATCCAACTTTGACCATCAGTTAGATTAACAAGATGTGAATTATGTGTTGTAAAAATTATAACACTAGATTCATATCTGAAAGAAGTTTCCGATGGTATAATGTTTATAATACATAATTCACATTTTGTTGGCTTAATTGGTGGTCAAAGCAAAATCTTGAATTATGTGCCTTATAAATTTTCGTCAAGAACTACGTTAATTTTTTATATGTGAAAAACACAAATATGTGCATCTCTTGACAAAAAATGTAAGTATGAAGTATAAAGATGTACATACACTGATTTCTTTTCTAAAAAATCAGAGCTTGGAAATATGATTTTTCATTTCTTTAAAAATAAGTGTTCCCCGGAGCCAAAACTCTATGCTCGATACACCCCTTTTCTAAATATGACTGCTTTGAAACTATTTTCATCAGAGATCTAATGGTATACAATTTCTACCTTACAAATCTATCAAATTTGTCGTCAATTAGTCGTTCAAAGATAGAGAGAAGTTCCCTCCTAATTTGTGAGACTCTTCCTCGCACAAAGTTTTCTAAAATACTAAACCAAAAATAGAGACAATCTGGCTGATGGCGGTTCATAGCAATTTAGTCCAAAAAATTGGTAAAAAGAACAACAAAAGCATATTAAAAACTTCAAATATAGTACTAGATATAATTCCAACGTATCAGCATCCCCAAGCCAAATCCAAACCCATCCTCGAGTATGTAGGATGATAAAATACAATAACCTTTTTGAAGTTCTGAACACTTCATACATAAATGATCCTTTACCATGAGGAATTCAACTCAAAGCATTCATGTTTTTTTTAATCTCAAATCAAAGAATATTCTTTCATCCTTTTCTAAACTCCAAGCTCACCAACCTTGGGCCTGGATGGGCCGCCTTTTGTGTGATTATTTTCAATTCCGTTTGTATATCTATGCTTCAATCTTTTCTTGATTTTCTAAAGTTTTATGTGTGCAAAAGAATAAAATAAAAAGTTTGTGTACTTTCAATATTTATAAAAAGTTAGTGCAATAAATCTAAACAATTCCATGTGACAAACGAAAATGTGTTATTCTGCAAAAAAAATAGTAGATCAAATAACAACGATAATCGACATTGATTAAGTTTGATTATTGAATTAAAGATTATATGTTTATTTAAATTTATTGCACCCCGACCGCAACACACACTCGGGCTCATGCAAGTGCAGCAGACGTCAGTGCCTACAAGTAGTAGTACCTTTTCTTCTCCTAGGGTTTAATCTAGGGCTTGGATTCTACACAAAATAAAAGTTTTTAGGTAAAACGATAATACTCCAAAAACTGTTTTTAAAGCTCAAGCTCCTTGAAGCCCAAAATTTTCATGAAAAACTAACTAAATAAACATATTCTAAGATTTAAATTTTCCTGAATTTTCACCTTTGATTAATTTTTATTATTGGATAAAAGATTTTATATTTTATTTAAATTTATAGAATAATAAATCAGGAAACTTTTAGAAGAACAAATATGTTTTGAACTCATTACCGCCACGACAATCACTGTCCGGATACATATCAGATCAGTGACCACTGTCGCCGGAACGATTCTATCGTCATCCACCGTTGACTTGATGTTATCCTCCATGCTTTTGTTGATGTTTCCCATATCCATGTGTGGATAGTTCAAAGTAGATGCTACTCCCTCCGTTCCATAAAGATTGGCATGGCTTTGAACTAGAACTAGTTCAAATCCATGCCAATTTTTATGAAACCGAGGGAGTAAGATGGATGAGAATTCGATGACCGTAAGAATGCGAACAACGGATTAAAAGGATTACTTATTTCGAACACGCATACGCTGATACATATAAAATCTTACTTGTTCCGAACTCGAACCATTCATGCATGATGCACTCCAAAAAAAAGATCATCTCACGATAGCCTATTAAAAGGATTTCCATGATTATTTACATGAATACATTCCATGAAATTGCGAATATATAAAACCGTGTGCCGAGTAGTAATTAATTTCTCCAAATCACCCGCGAAATAATAAAATATTATTGCAATCAGAACGATGCCAGCAAATTAGATCTGGTGAATTAATTAACTTCTTGTATATACGCCGATTCGATCTCCCCCCTCCCATCAAACCATTCGGCGCAGATTTGGAATACCTGCGCGACGTCGGGATCGACTGGGATTACACAGCTGTATACATAAATCCGTACCACAATAAACTGCAGTAGATAGGAAAGGAATTATAATTGCACGCGGCCGGCCCCTCTGTCCGGCCAACGCGCACGGAGACGGGGGAAAGGAATTACTGTACGAGGCCGCTCTGTCGCTATCCGTTCCCCGGCCCCCCCGTGAAGCGCACGAGCCGGTATAAATACGGTCGTCATCCTCCTCACGCAGGCCCAGGCCCAGAGATCGATCACAAGAGAAAGATCTCCTCCCCAACGAGCCCGCGGATTGGCCAATCCGCAATGCTCCTCTCCTTGTTCACCGCCGATCGAGACCGCCGCCTCGGGCTGCAAACCCTAATCGCCGCCGCCGACAACGACGACGTCGCCCGAGGCAGCGGCGGCAACGTGGCCACGCGCACCATATCCGCTTCGCGTCTCGCCGTCTCCTCCTGCCTTGGCCTCGGCGGCGAGCCCGATCCGGAGCCCTTAATGGAGGAGGAGGAAGACGAAGAGGGGGTGGAGAGCGACGGCGGGAAGGAGGGCGGGTGCTGGGTGCTGTACGGGTGGCGGCGGCGCCTCCGCCGGCTGCCTCCCGCGATCCCGTCGCTGCGGCGGGCGCTGACGCGGACGCGCACCGCCGACGGGCGGGTCGTGGTGTCGCGGGAGCCCGCCCCGCGCAGGGCCTGCCGCGTCGTCGCCACGAGGCTCGAGGGCCGCCTCGTCTTGGACCTCGTCGAGCCCAGCCCGGTGCCCCCGCCGCCGCATCAACGCCCCTCGTTCGCGCCCCAGGAAGCCGACGACGACGCTCCCGCCGCAGACGACGAGGAGGAGGAGGAGGTGAGCGCCGATTACACGGCTACCGGGATGATCAGCGCTCGCCGTGACGTGTCAATGCCAGCCGCCGTGCGGGCGGCGACGATAATGGCGTCTCCGGTGGGTTCGGCTTCGTCTTCGCCCGTGCCGGCGGTGGGGTGCTTCGAGGCCGTGATCCGCGTGTCCCCGCTGCGCAAGACGATGCCAGTCACTCTGCCCAGGATGGTGCATTGATTATTCGACAAGTCGGACGTTCCAGCAGATCGACTTCTTTGGCAGACAGGGGGGCTTTTTGCAGTCGTAGGAACATTCGGTCGTGGTTCTATATATGCATGGAAGAAAATTGTGTAGGCTGTAGCCATAAAATCGACTCATCGTAGGTGCAGGGAGAGACGATCCATATACCCAAATAGTGCTTCATGGAGATTATTAGAGGGTGTGCCTACATGAAAAGAAGGATATATCCTAAACTGGATATACTGGCCGGCCGGGATACTATGTGATGGTATAGTGACAGAAACCATTTGGATCAGGCCATTGCAGAGGTCGGTCAAGTCCGAGACTCTGAAGCGCGTGTGAATTACGTCCAAGCTAGCGTGCAACCGCCATGCATTAGTTCAAGAGTTCATCCCCCGGCCAGTCACCTCCTCAAATCGTGCACAAAATAAATTAATATCGACAGGACGTTAATAAGGGTTTAGTTTGAGAATTTTAGTACACTACTCCTATTTGATATGAGATTCAGACCAAACTTGAAGCTCCTAAAAAATATATAAATTACATTTCTTAAAATATCATGCCACCATTTAAAAAAAAATTGTGATCTTGCACGTTTTTACCTGTAGGAATGATACGGCAACCACGTACTACATACTACTCAAAAGAATACAAGAACAATCATACTAAGGAATAGTTGTGCAACATATATACTACTCCAACAGTCCAGAAAGGAAGGTAAGAAATAAGGACAAAACATTTACTTCACAGTTTGTTTGGCTACCATCGTTTGGGACAGCTATTCTGAAATTTATTTTGGATATATGAATTCAATCTGAAAATTCATGGAATCTCACATATACCTAACATCAATTTCTCTCACTCTCAAAAAAATATATCTCTAAAAGGCATAATTTCTCTAGACTTGCCTCTCATTCTACAAGTCCGTGTGCTAGACAAACATGGTTTTTGATCCGTAATTAAATTCAACCAAATGAAACCCTATCAAAGATTTAATTTCATTTTACTTCTACCAAATTAAATTCTATCAAAAATTTGATTTCATTTTACTTGTACCAAATGATACAAAGGTTATTCCGTACCAAACTACTCCCTCTGTTCCCAACTAATTGGCGCCGGCCATTTTACAAAAAAAATCCCTATTAATTTATGAAATCAACCTTCGATACACATCTTCAATTGAATGTGGACTGCGCATTGATTTTGAAAAACTATAGATTTTTTTTGCAAAATTTCCAGTAGAACGTGGACTGTAAGTTGATTTCAAGAAATACAGTTTTTTTTTTTGCAAAATGGCTGGCGCCAATTGGAACGGAGGGAGTAGCTGTTAAAAAGAAAACAACTTGCGAGTGAACCAAGACGCTAGTACTAACAATTAATAATTTAGTCTACTGATGTCTTGGAGATATGTTCATCACTGACAATTAAAGCTTATATTGTGAACTTGGTCTCGGTAAAAACTTGTTGGGGAGGTTGTGTTTTCTCCTCTAAGTACTCGCAGAAAAAAACAGTTATCCTCTAAGCAATGATCATAATAATGACTTGTTGAGATGCTCTTAAGTGATTACATATGCAATTTTTTCTCACATGGACAAAATAAGTTTAAAGCAATTAGTATTATTCTCTCGTACGTTCATTCATTGGATATACTCGGAAAGCTCCTCACAATAACAAATCCAATTAAAACAGGGACGTTCACTTCATTCATGGCCTCTCTCGCAGAAAAAATTGAAAAATAAAAAGAATCGGATTTAGTTCGGGGTTTTGAACCCGACGTGAATCGAACACGCAACCTTCTGATCTGGAGTCAGACGCGCTACCATTGCGCCACGGATCCGATACTACTTAGGGCGAATTCTGACTTTACTTGTAATCTATCGATGAGGAAGGCTGTCGGCTCCCGAACTGGGCGTTTTCTTTCTCAACCTGTTCCTCCGGAAAAGGGATGGCAGATCGAAAGATGTGATAAAATTGGCTGAAGATTCTGACGGTTTATTGGTTCTAAACTTCTAATGCCAATTCCAAGGAAAATCAAGAATGCACTAAAAAGATAGTACTAGTACTAGCGACCATGATAAATCACTCCCCTTGAGAGAAAAAAAGCCAACAGGCAACAGAACTCAGGAACCGTCAAAACATGGCGTACGGCCGTACGTATTACAAACTCAAATAGTAACTTGTGAAGTGTGAACATAGCTCATCTTTGGGACAAGGAGACGGTACATGACAGAGCTTGAGCCCCAAAGCTCAAACATGGAGTATTTCAGTGAAAAAACAAATGAAGATAAGAAACGGGCAGTGCAGGCAGGCAGCACGCGCGCAGAAGATTCTATTCTGCGTTGTTGCTGCTGTCACCGTCAGCTTCTACAACTGTAGTTGCACGTTCCACGAGGCCGGTGCGGTGGCGCCTCATTGGGCCATGAGGCCCCACATCACATGCAGAGAGAAAGAACGCCAGGGACTGGACAGGCGCTACATAGTGACACTAGTCTGTCTCTGCTAATTAATCAGTGGTAGTAGTACTCGAGCAATTATCCAGGGAAGGACGACAAAGCTGCACAGTTTGGCCACGTTTAAACAGACATGCATGAAAGATGGCCTTGAATGGAGCTTGAGGTAGCCATCGTTCGTTCAGATGAGGGCTCTGTTTCAGTAGAAATATGTGGCTCGGGGGTTAATTCAGGTTCGGATGCGTGCGGGAAAAAAAAAATGTCCACGTCCCAAAGGCCAAAGAGGAGTCTTGTTATTCTGATTAGCAAGCACGCCAATTCTACCAGGGCCAGAGGCCAGAGCGCCTGGTCCAGGTGGTTGGGACTTGGAGATTGACATGACAGGAGGCAGCGACTGATATGCTTTGTTCTACATTAGAATTGGAAGATAGTCTCGTTACCTGTTTGGTTTTACCCCGTCATTGTACTGTTAAAATTTGGTTGCTAAAATATTGATGAACCTTTTGATTGTCTATGATTTGGCCAACTTTGGCCTAAAAAATGAATTAGAGTTGGCAAACTAGCATTGGCAAGCCAAAAAGTTTGCAATCATCCAAACAACACCAAATTTTGGTCAATGACCAAAAAATTGGCTTGGTACATATTGGTTCCAAACTAAACATACCCAGAATTTCTAGTAGTACAATAATCATGCATACTCTCGCAAGGACGTACCACTAGAAACAACTCAGGGTGCTCTACCGAGATGATTAATTAATAATTACTCCTTATAAACATGGTCAATTCTATTTTTCTAATCGAGCGACTGAAATCAACCGTCTTGAGCTAAAAATAAAACTTTCAATGATCTTTCATTTGAATATACTCAAATGGTCCCTTAACTTTTTCTGTCCTTCAATTTGTCGAAAAATACGCAAAAGATTCCTTAACTTTTTTCATATAGTTTTCATCCTCTAACGGCTTAAACTAGACATCAACGGTCCCTTGCCCAACCCAAAACGACATTAGTGGGCAAAAAAACCATGACACATCAGCACTAGTACCACTTCGCATGAGAGGAGTGACCGTGGTTGTCCGGTTTCGACAATTGAGGGATGGCAATCATACAAAAAAATCGAGCGACCATTTGCGCACTTTTCGACAAGTTGAGAGACGAAAAATACATTTTTCTCTCTATATAAACTAAATTCTTGATACTTGCAAAACCCTCAGTTTTAAGTTTAAAAATCCTATATGTAGACAAGCTTTAGTGTTCATAACAATAAATCATTCACAAACAGTGGTATTTTTTTTTTGATTTATCATGTTTGTAAAACATAAATCGAGTTATCGTAGAAAAGTTACGATACAAGTTCCATGTAACCTGTCGGCAGAAGTCCAGTTTGTGAATTTTACACAGAACGAACGCATGCGCCTCAAAAAAATAAAAAAAATACGAACGCATGCGTCATTGAACCCCACAAAGGTGAAAATTTTCAATCTCGCTGCAACCACTAACCACGTGATTATCCGCTGTTCCTTAATCATCTGGCACGCAGATACGAATTAAAAATACGCTGGGGGCTCTTTCTGTCGCGAAGGAATTAAGATACTACTAGTACTTAGGAGTACACAACAACGACCCTGTACCATATGCTGCGTTACAATTAACCTGAAATTTTGCCCAAAAGGCAGATGGCCAAGTGCGTCGATTTGACCTGGATGAACACCAAATAGGCGCAATTAATCGATCCGTTAAGTACGTAATATATAGCTGGGCATGCACTGGCAGTTAAGCGGTTGCGCCGTCCCATTCACCCCCAAGAACGAACGTCGCAGCCGACCGCTCCGCCGTCCACGTCTTGTCGCAAGAAAATATTGCACTCCCACGGCGAAAGCTTCACCGGGAATTCTCGACTGCCTTTTCCCGATTTGGAGCTCTCATCTTATCTTATGCAGTAGCACCAGCTGATTACCAGTACAGAAAAATGGCAGCACAAAATTAGTTAATCAGCATCCGATCGGTGAATCACAGAAGAATCGAACCGTCCGTTCGTGTTCGTCCAGATAATCTGCTTTACTGACTAATCTCAAGTGTTGCCCAATGATGGAGTGATCATCCTGCACATGGGAGGCGCCGTTTGCCAGGTCGGATTGTGATTCCCGGCCGGGCGTGGGCTGTGTTGGCTTCTTCTTCTTTTTTCCCCGCTTTTGTGTGGTCCAAGCCAATGCGGGTGGCCTGCTGATTAGGCAATCCCAAGCTTGCCCTAAAGAACTGAAAAAGCGTATTTGATCCAGTAAACTAAGGCTTAGTTTGGCATTGCTGCGCTGTGTTGAGTATGAAAAAGTTCGTTACCAAACAAAAAAATAGTGAAAGACGGAGTGAGAAAAACAACAAAAGCAAATCAATATGGGGCACCGAACATTCATGTGGGAAACGCTTTTGAAAGAAAAACACGAGTGCACAATGACGATCTTCACTGTATTGAAAGGGTGTTTTACGAAAACAATAAGTTAATTTGCAATGCGTCATCAACTTGCCTATATATGCGGCTTACAGTAGGTATAGATGCACAGGTGACATGTTATATGATTCACGTCAAGGGTTGGTGGAAGAAAGTGGTGACTGATTCTGGATCGTGCGCATACTGCACATGCTGAAAATTAGCTTGACCTGTTGTGACGTCGTGGCCTTCGGATTTAATGTTGCATGGTGGTGTGTGGTCAGCGCATACGGTCCTGATAATGGCCACACCTTTCATCAGGCTAGTAGGTATAGTTTGACGGTTTTGGCTTGTTCAATCGATATATTTGTTTTCCCAAAATTGTTAAATAATTCAATAAAAATGGTTCTGTGCATCATTTTGATGTAGAGGCCGGGGGTTTCAAGCTCTTTTTTTTAAAAAAAGATTCACGTCAAAGAGAAAAACACAATCCTGTATGAAGCCAGTGTCCTTATGACAAACATTCGTCTCGCTTAAATTTGGATCATACTACACCGTTGTCGAACCAAAATTGACAATCATCACCGATGATTGCAGTTACCGGATTGGTTGCGTGAGCTTATATTAGTTCAAATTTAAACTAAAACAAAACTTTATGCAAAAAATACCGTGAAGACAGAGACAGCTCCTACTGCATAATTTTATAATTTTGTATGTGCAAATAAAACCCCCTTGTGTCAATATGAAACTTGCATAGGGTAATCTTGCAAAATCGTCATTGCAAAGTTCCAAACCAACTTGCTCCCCACTGCCACTGTCGGCGGTCGTTGGGAAGAGAGGAGAGCTCACTCGCTATATAAATTTCCGCCCACTTTTAGACCCCGATAATTAGCGTAATCAAAAATCCCCGGGAGGAAAAAAAATGAGAGCGTAACAGACGCCTCTGCCGCGGGCGCCTCCTTCCCCACTGGATCTGCAGTGGCAGCGTCCACCGCCGACGCCTCAAGCAGCTCCCGCGCCCACCGTGTCCCCAGCCCCGCCGCGATCGCCGTTCCCGCGTTCCTGGCTTCCCCACCCCCGTCCGCCATCTTTGGCTGTGAGGTATGAGCTTGTTTTCATCTAGTGATTACTTATACTTGGTGAAGCCTCCCCACCGCTCTTCCCCTTTCTCGAAACCTCTCGTTCCCCTTGCCCAGTGACCTCCGCAATTTCTGGGCGTGCCGGTGCACAACATCTAGATCCGCCCCTGCAATGTCTCGGATCTGATGCAGCTGGTTTTTATTTTTCAGGTTGAGAGCTCGGTAGTGAGGAAGCGGCTAGTCTGATCTGCTCAGCTCAAGGGGTTACAGCTAAGATGGCAGCGGCATTAGCATGGAGGTTCAATGGAACTAATGGCAGCAGCCACGGTGGCGCAGATCTGGTTTGTGCCCTCTTGGTTGTTGTGGTTCCGAGCTAATCGAATGGCAGCCTGTCACTTTCAGAGTCTTTCTTGTACCGTATTTTTGCTTACGTGCTTTTTTGCCATAGAAAATTCTGCTATGTCTCCATCGTTCCATGTAATTAGAGGGAGTCCTGATACCTTAAAGCAGAATGCTCGTTATGAAACTTCTCGATTGTGTTGTCGGTACATATTTTCTACAGTGATTTCATAAGAGTCCTTGAAACACTAGTGTCATAATTATATCTGTACTTCTTTGTGAAGTATCCATAACCATGTGATTTGCGTCAACAAGATGCATAATATTGAGACTTTTTGTTACTTCCACTCATGCAAGGTAACTGTGATATGTTTTACTACGAGGAGAGGGGTGTCATTCGAACACCTGACCTATGCTTATAAGTAATAATGTTCACTATTTAAATTTTTGTATACCTTTAAGCATTGTTATTGTTATTGGGTGTTCCAATGCAATCCTTCATTTGAATCTAGTACTCGGGGTGTTGAATGCTTTGTGTAATGAAATGCTCCCTGCTCATGTTCAGAGATTGCATGGGGGCATCTTCCATGCTAATCAGTTCTGCTTGTCTGTAACAGGAAAGGCATGTGGATAAAGTTCAAGATTCAGAGCCGCCAACTCCTGTCTCAGTCATGAGAATGGGCAAGTAAGTCGTGATTCAACTTCTTGATTGGTACTGCAGAATACTCGTAGATAGCGTGATGAGTAGACAGCATGCCGAAGTGAGAAATGAGCTCTACCACAACAGAAGTTCCATTGCTCTTGAGACTAATTATTTTTCTTCATCAATTTTGAGAAATAATTGATGTTTCTCTGTTGCATTTCTTGATTTTTTTTTTCTTCCATAAGATGATGCAGTACAACAACTGTGAAGTCTTAAAAAAATGATCTACAGTTGCTGTTAACCCTCCATTTTCAGTTTCTCTCAACTGTACATGTGCAGGGCATATTCCTTGCAATATATATTGCAAAGAAAATAGTTTAACATATGTTAAAGATCATATTACAATACAAAAGTACTATTTACTATGTTTATTTTAGGCAGAAAGGCCAACATACATTAAATAATAAGATCTAAACCAGAATTTAAGAGGTGGTTAGTAGGCTGTTTTTATTTATGTTTATACATGCAATTGAATTGATAATTATTGGCGGAGAGATTAGAGGGCAAGGTTCTAATTAAAATTCTCAACCAATGGATCTTAAGAAACATATTTTTTGAGAAACAGTATTAAATATCATAAGGGCTAGGAGTATTGGGACCAAGCCCTTACTCGTGATTTTTATACTCATATAGATAAAAAAAGCAGGTATGCTATGTTGTAAAACAGTAAAAGCGTTAAATAAATGATGAACATGAACTGTTGAAAATGGACACTGTTTGTCGATGATGATCCAGTGCATAGCTATTACAAAATACTACTTCATCGGTTAAAACAATGCAGGTTGCTTTTTCGTTAAAAATTGTAGCCTCTTGGGGATTTCATACTTCAAAATGTAACTTCAGTATCATGTTCTCCATAATAAACATCAACATTTTCTTTGTATTCCTTACATGCATGTATTGAATATAGATTTATTACTTAGAGGAAATGATTTGGAGTAGTCTAGTCATGTTCATGTCACCTCGGTATAAATTAATGACAAAATAAGTGCTGCATTTTAGGGAGCAATTGCTAACTGAAATTACTTCTGGAAGATATCCATTTGAAAACATGTAATACACTGAAGTATTTGGTGCATGAAGCAGAGAGGCATCCACTATTTTACAGTTGCATACTCGTAGTAATGTAAACTGAGCAACACTAGTAAGGGCCAAGTTTATAAATACACAAAATAAATAGTGTTCTAGGATGTGAATGTATTAACTATGTGGAGATGACTTATTTATAAATATTATCGGAGTACCCTTAGTCATGCTATCTTTTACTGGAGTATCATAGTTGTGAACTTCTTAGAAGCTAATATCTTGTTGTAAGGTGTTACACATAAGAATTATTGTGTGGTTTTGAACACTAGAACTCACAAGTCGTATTTGTCTGTAATTGCAGAAACCGAGTCAACATGGAGGATGAGGAGACACTTTCAAGTGTTGCTCAATGTATTGAGCAGTTGCGGCAGAGTTCTTCATCCTCTCAAGAAAAAGAAAGCTCATTGAAGCAGTTATTGGATCTTATTCAAGCACGTGATACCGCATTTGGAGCTGTTGGATCACATCCGCAGGCTGTTCCGATACTTGTTTCTCTCCTCAGATCTGGCTCATCTGGAGTTAAGATGCTAGCTGCTACTGTTCTGGGATCTCTTTGCAAAGAAGAGGAGTTAAGAGTGAAGGTTCTGCTTGGTGGTTGCATTCCTCCATTGCTTGCTCTTCTCAGGTCCAAATCAGCTGAAAGTCAGACTGCAGCTGCCAAAACTATTTATTCTGTTTCTCAAGGTGGGATAAGGGACCATGTTGGATCAAAGATTTTCTCAACGGAAAATGTTGTTCCTGTACTGTGGGAGCAACTCAAAGTTAGCCTCAAGAATGAGAGTTTGGTGGATAGCCTGCTAACTGGAGCACTGAAGAACTTGTCAAAAAACACAGAGGGGTTTTGGTCAGCAACCGTGCAATGTGGCGGAGTTGATATACTTATAAAGCTGGTTGGATCAGGACAAACAAATACCCTTGCAAATGTGTGCAATCTTCTTGGGGCTCTGATGATGGAAGACTCGTCTGTTTGTTCGAAAGTTTTATCAGGAGAAACAACAAAACAGCTGCTGAAGTTACTTGGTCCTGGTAGCGAAACTTCCATTAGAGCAGAAGCTGCTGGTGCTCTCAAATCCTTTTCTGCACAGAGTAAGGAAGCTCGGCGGCAGATAGCTAATTCCAACGGTATTCCTGCTCTTATAAATGCCACTATTGCTCCATCAAAAGAGTTCATGCAAGGAGAATCTGCCCAAGCACTGCAAGAAAATGCAATGTGTGCATTAGCAAATATATCAGGTGGTTTATCTTATGTAATCTCAAGCCTTGGTGAAAGTCTTGAATCATGCTCTTCACCTGCACAGATTGCCGACACTCTTGGTGCATTGGCCTCAGCTTTGATGATCTATGACACAAATGCAGAATCAACCAGTGCTTCAGATCCTCTGGTCATTGAGAAAACACTGATGAAACAGTTTAAGCCCAAGGCACCCTTCCTTGTACAGGAGCGTGTAATTGAAGCATTGGCCAGCTTGTATAGTAACCCAGTTCTCTGCAAGACACTTGCAGACTCCGATGCAAAACGCTTGCTTGTTGGTCTGATAACCATGGCAGGTACTGAGGTGCAAGATGACCTGATGACATCACTTTTTTCTCTCTGCAAGAAGGATTGTGATCTATGGCAAGCTCTGCAAGGTCGTGAGGGTGTTCAGCTATTGATTTCTTTACTTGGTCTTTCCTCAGAACAGCAGCAAGAATGTGCAGTTGCTCTACTTGCCCTTCTATCAAAGGAGAATGATGAGTGCAAATGGGCCATCACTGCTGCTGGTGGCATACCTCCTCTTGTTCAGATATTAGAAACCGGTTCTCCCAAAGCTAAAGAAGATTCAGCAACCATCATTGGCAATTTGTGCAATCACAGCGAAGACATAAGGGCATGTGTTGAAAGTGCTGATGCAGTTCCTGCTTTACTGTGGCTTCTCAAAAATGGAAGTGACAATGGCAAAGAGATAGCATCCAAAACACTGAATCATCTAATTCACAAGTCAGATACTGGAACTATTAGTCAGTTGTCTGCTCTGTTGACAAGTGAACAGCCTGAATCAAAAGTTTATGTTCTGGATGCTTTGAAAAGCTTGCTTTCTGTTGCACCACTTAATGATATTCTGCATGAAGGAAGTGCCGCAAATGATGCGGTTGAGACGATGATCAAAATACTAAGTTCCCCAAAAGAAGAAACTCAAGCTAAATCAGCATCTGCTCTTGCTGGTCTATTCCATTGTCGCAAAGACTTGCGAGAAACACATATTGCAGTGAAGACACTTTGGTCAGTCATGAAACTGATTGACACGCAGTCTGACAGATTACTAATGGAGTCTTCATGTTGCCTTGCTGCCATTTTTCTTTCAGTCAAGCAAAATAAGGAGGTTGCTGCAGTTGGACGAGATGCATTAGCTACACTAGTCTCACTTGCAAGTTCTACAGTTCTGGAAGTAGCAGAGCAAGCAACCCGAGCTTTGGCCAACCTCTTTCTTGATCATGACATGTGTGCCCAAGTATCTTTTGAAGAAATTCTGTTCCCTTTAACACGTGTACTTAGAGAGGGATCCATTGATGGAAGAACTCATGGAGCAGCAGCAATAGCTCGCCTTTTGCAGTGCCGACCTGTTAACCAGCCTATCTCTGATACTATTAATCGCTCTGGTGCTGTCCTTGCTCTAGCTGGGCTCTTGGAAGCTGCTAATGGTGATGCTACTGCAACCTCAGAAGTTCTTGATGCACTTGTGCTGTTGTCAAGATCAAAGGTGTCAAGTGGGCATACCAAGGCTCCCTGGGCAGCTCTTGCAGAAAATCCCCACACCATATTGCCCCTTGTGTCTTGTGTAGCTGATGCAGCACCCTCCTTGCAAGATAAAGCCATTGAAGTTTTGTCAAGGCTCTGTTCCAAGCAACATGATGTTGTGGGCGGTTTGGTTTCTGAAATCCCAGGTTGCATATCATCAGTAGCACGGCGAGTCATTGGCTCCAACATCCTGAAAGTTAAAGTTGGCGGATGTGCTCTTCTTGTTTGTGCAGCAAAAGAGCATTGCCAGAAGCAGATAGAGATCTTGTGTGATTCAAGCTTATACATTCAGCTAATTCATTCTCTAGTTGGTATGATCCAGGCAACAAACTTTGCTTCTGAAAATGGGAACGGTGAAAGCATATCAGACATCAAAATTTCCAGGCAATCCAAAGAAAATAACAGTGATGGTGATATGGTGTGCCACACTGCTATTATCTCGGGCAATATGATTCCACTATGGCTGCTTGCTGTCTTCACTCGCCATGACAATAAAACAAGAGCCGAAATTCTAGAAGCTGGAGCGGTCGAAATGCTCACTGAGAAGATTTCTCAAAATGCATTCCTATATGTGGTATGTCAATGCTAGTTATTTCATTTTTCTTATTTTTTTGCATGGATGCTAGTTGAGACGTGAATGTTAGTATCTCTTAATGCAGTATTTTTGCAGTACATACCCAATTTAGAGCCACAGCACCTAAACCTCATAGACTGGATAATCTTTAGGTTACTTTGCAAGACATGGAATTAATTTAGGCAACACTAATATATAGACTGACTGCGGCAATGCTGTCTAGATGCATTAAGTTACCGAAGAATGTAATTTAGAGGTCAGATTAAAGTAAGTTTTGCTAGATTGAATGGATCCGTTCCTAACTAACTGATTAGTAGGATTCCATCTATTGTAGAGCTAAAGAATCATCAAAGACCCAGTTTTGATACTTTCCCATGAACATGGCTTTTGTTAATTTATCTTGAAGAATTGTATGGTCACTCTTCTATATAGAGGTTGTATACGTCGAAGCAACTGTGTTTCCATTTCTGTTCCTTTTCCATATGAATGCACATGATTTGGAATAAAGACTGCAGGAATGAAAGAACAAGCCTGAGGCCTACAGAACCTGGCAAGACTAAACAAGAGAGCTAACAAAAATTAACAGAACTGACGCACTTCCTTCAAATGAATATTTTGAAAATCAATTATTCCTCCTTCTGAGATGAGCTTGAAATCATTAGTTCAAAAAACTATGAGCTTTAAACCATACAAAACTGATCACATATTCCCAATGCAATACATTTGGCCACTCAAGTTTGTAAAGACTTCAACCATCAGTTGAGGAGTTCTAAATGTCAGCGACATGTTGTATGCTAGTGATAACTTATGCCATCTATTTTGTTTGGAGCAATCTTTTCAAACATACTACCTCTGTCCTGGTTTATAAGTCCTGCGCGTGTTTTGAATTACCAGGTTTGAGATTTAGCAATCCATGAAGATTCCTCAAAACAAAATAGATGGCATAAGTTATCACTAGCTAATCCATGAAGTCCTCCGTCCTGGTTTATAACCTAGATCTACAACTGAAGATAGCCAGACGGCTTGGTTGCAAGGGATTGGGTAGACACAGTCTAGATGAGAGAATTTGGGGAGATAATAGATTGGTTCTTTCTTGCTTGATCGCCTCAAAATTTACATAGCTGACTCTTATTTAATACTGCTGCGTCCTAAGTTAACCAATCCTTTTATTCCTAGGAAACCTCCTAATACAAGTATTCTGACACCATACTTTCCTAATTTCTATGGATACTTCTGGAGCTTTTCTAATTCTATCTCTAACTCGTCTCTCCTAATTCAAGAAAATTCTGTGCTTGATCATACATTTTTACGGTATCAGTCTGCATGCTAAGTTCTATTTGGTATTTTGGTTTTGAAACTTGGGAATACTACTTGCAGAGACTCATCATTTTTCTTACTCCTGCACGTCGCCTCCAAATTTTGATCACATAGTAAAGCTACTTTTGATTTTGGTATTCATATCGTAAGATCGTATATATGTGATGCCTGACATGCTTCCGAATAATAGAAGATTAGTAAAACTATATAGTGACTTCCTATTGGTTGGAAACCATGATCGGCCTTTTTGAAGTTCTCGAGGCATTTGTTCCTGTCCATGTTAATTTGGCATTATTTTGAGATTGCATCTATTAGTTATTTTCCTAAAATCTTTGTTTTTGTGTGAAAAGAAACACTCTGCAAATATCTGTTGGAGCTTTCTTCCTTAATTGTTTTTATTTTCTATTGCGCCCATTATGCATTGTCTTGCTGCTTATAGCTTGTCAAGTTATTTTCTTCTTTCAGTTGCCCGAACTGCTCATAATGTATGTTTGTGCTTTTATCAGGGTGAAGAAGATAATACTGCATGGGTCTGTGCCTTGCTTCTCGCTTTGCTATTTCAAGAAAGAGAGATAAATCGATCTAATTCAGCATCACATTCAATTCCTGTGCTCTCAAACTTATTAAGGTCAGATGAGCCAGCATACAGGTACTTTGCTGCACAAGCTTTGGCAAGTCTGGTTAGCAACGGTAGCAGAGGGACTCTTCTGGCTGTTGCTAATTCTGGGGCGGCCACTGGACTCATATCTTTGCTTGGGTGTGCTGATGTCGATATAGCTGATCTGTTGGAGTTATCGGAGGAATTCATGTTGGTGCAAAATCCGGATGAAATTACGCTAGAGAGGCTATTCAGAGTTGATGATATCAGGGTTGGCTCAACTTCCAGAAAATCTATTCCTCTTCTTGTTGATCTACTCAAACCCATTCCAGAAAGACCTGGTGCTCCTTTCTTGGCACTGGGTCTTCTTACACAATTGGCTGTTGATTGCACCCAAAACATGCTGCTAATGGCTGAAGTTGGAGTCCTAGAAGCACTTACGAAATACCTATCACTTAGCCCACAAGATGCTACGGAAGAAGCTACAACTGAGTTGTTGGGCATTCTTTTTAGTAGTACGGAAATAAGGCAACATGAATCAGCACTTGGTGCTGTAAACCAACTTGTGGCTGTCCTTCGTCTAGGAGGAAGAAATTCACGCTACAGCGCTGCAAAGGCATTAGAAAACTTGTTTTGTGCTGACCATGTCAGGAGCAGTGAGTCAGCTCGGCAGGCTATTCAGCCACTTGTAGAAGTTCTGAGTACTGGCATGGAGAGGGAGCAGCATGCAGCTATATCAGCACTTGTTAGGCTGCTTTGTGACAATCCATCAAGAGCACTTGCTGTTGCAGATGTTGAGATGAATGCAGTGGATGTTCTGTGCCGGATTCTTTCATCAGATTGTTCAGCTGAGTTGCAAGGTGATGCTGCTGAACTGTGCGGTGTTCTGTTTGCAAATACAAGGATCCGTTCTACAATGGCTGCAGCTCGTTGCGTGGAACCTTTGGTCAGTTTACTGGTTAGTGAAGCCAACCCGGCTCAGCTTTCTGTAGTTCGTGCACTGGATAAGCTTCTAGATGATGAGCAACTTGCTGAATTAGTGGCAGCACATGGGGCTGTCATTCCTCTTGTCGGGCTTTTATTGGGCAAAAACTACATGCTTCATGAGGCAGTCGCAAGAGCTTTGGTGAAGCTTGGGAAGGATAGACCTGCATGCAAATTGGAAATGGTTAAAGCTGGTGTAATTGAGAGCATTCTTGATATTCTTCATGATGCCCCCGATTTTCTTTGCATGGCATTGGCAGAAATGCTTCGGATTTTGACAAACAATGCTAGCATAGCAAAAGGTCCATCTGCAGCCAAAGTAGTACAACCCCTATTCTCTCTGCTATCTAAGGCAGATACTGGTCCTGAGGGGCAGTACAGCACTTTGCAGGTTCTCGTGAATATCTTGGAGCATCCTGAATGTCGAGCTGATTATAACTTGACAGCCCGCCAAACAATTGAGCCAGTCATTACTTTACTGAATTCATCTCCGCCTGCTGTACAGCAATTAGCTGCGGAGCTCTTATCTCATCTCCTTCTAGAAGAACACCTCCACAAGGATACAGTAGCAGAGCAGTCCATCACTCCTCTTATTCAAGTTCTTTCATCTGGTTTGCCAAATTTACAGCAGAGAGCTATAAAAGCTCTTGCTAATCTTGCATTAGCCTGGCCAAATACAATTGCAAAGGAGGGTGGTGTGTTTGAGTTATCCAAGGTGCTGTTGCAATCTGACCCTCCTTTGCCTCATGTTGTATGGGAATCTGCAGCATCTGTCCTGTCTAGCATTTTGCAGTACAGTACTGAGTTTTTCCTTGAGGTACCTGTTGCAGTACTAGTGCAGTTGCTCAGGTCAGGAACTGAAAGTACTGTCGTGGGTGCCCTGAATGCCCTACTTGTATTGGAGAGTGATGATTCAACAAGTGCAGAAGCAATGGCTGAAAGTGGGGCCGTAGAAGCTCTGTTGGATCTCTTGAGGAGTCATCAGTGTGAGGAAGCTGCTGCCAGACTCATTGAGGCATTGCTGAACAATGTAAGAATAAGGGAAGCCAAGGCTGCAAAAAATGCTATTGCACCTTTGTCCATGTACCTTTTGGATCCACAAACACAGTCTCAACAAGGAAGGTTGCTTGCTGCTCTTGCTCTTGGAGATCTTTTCCAAAATGAAGGTCTTGCTCGTTCTACTGATGCTGTTGCAGCATGCCGTGCTCTGGTCAATCTTCTTGAAGATCAGCCTACTGAAGAGATGAAAGTGGTAGCAATCTGTGCCTTGCAGAACCTAGTCATGTATAGCCGAGCAAATAAAAGAGCAGTTGCAGAATCTGGTGGCGTCCAGGTCCTGCTGGACCTTATCAGTTCAAGCAATCCTGACACTTCTGTTCAGGCAGCAATGTTTGTCAAGCTTCTGTTCAATAATCACACTATCCAAGAATATGCCACAAGTGAAACAGTCAGAGTTATTACCGGTAAAACAATATTCCTTTCTTGTTTGTGTCAGATCAATTGCATTAGTCACCTCTTGTGTCTCAGTGCCTTTCATGCTATAGAACTATACAAGTCAAATTCTGCCTTCAATGCTAATAATTAGTCGAACACAATGATATCTAGAAAATGGAACAATCAACACTCTGCAAATATCATACTTATCCCGCATGTTCATATATGATATTATGTTTTATTTTGTGCTTCTCTACACAAAATATCCATTGTTTTTAACCCTTATCGTTGAATTGAAGAAAGAACAACTTCCTTCTGGCAACCTGGAAATTGTTTTATTTATTTTTACCCAGAGTCTACTTGTTTTACCTGATGATGGTGTTTTCCATGCAGCGTCAATTGAGAAGGATATATGGGCATCAGGGAGTGCTAATGAGGAGTATCTTAAAGCGCTTAATGCTCTACTTAGCAACTTCCCTCGCCTGAGAGTCACTGAACCTGCTACATTATGCATTCCACATCTTGTAACATCCCTTAAGACTGGTTCTGAAGCAACTCAAGAAGCAGCACTGGATTCACTCTATCTGCTCAGGCAAGCGTGGTCAGCTTGCCCAGCTGAAGTATTTAAAGCTCAATCAGTTGCTGCCTCAGAGGCTATTCCTCTACTTCAGTACTTGATACAGTCTGGCCCACCACGGTTCCAAGAAAAGGCAGAGATGCTACTTCAGTGCTTGCCTGGAACACTTACAGTCACAATAAAGCGTGGCAACAATCTAAGGCAGTCAGTGGGAAATGCTAGTGCATTCTGCAAGCTTACTCTTGGAAATAATCCACCTAGGCTGACAAAGGTATGTCTAATTTGTTTGTGCTATTTATTTCAGGGATATTGCTCCATAGCCAATTCAATACTTTCACCCCAACCATAAATAATTTTCTATATCTGCAATTAGTATTGTATACATATTATTTTCTTATTTATTGGTTTTTTATGTCCACTTCTATTCTGTATCACCAGATCACAGTTTGACAGGTTAATTTTTTAGGGAGTTTTGATATTTAGTTCAAATTTAAACCAAACACTGAAGCTCCTAAAAATAATACCCCTCATCCAAATGCATCTTTAAGGGTTTGAGGCCTACACCAGGGGTTCACTAGTCCTGCAAATACAATATCCTTGATGTAAGCATAGCCTACTGTTGTGAGCAGCAGAATGCAAGGTCATTATTTTTTTCGACAACTGCTATGCAATGGAGCACCGGCCTTATATCAATGCCCAATAATGCCATTAACATTATATGTTGCAGTAACTCCCGGTTTTAGTTCCTTCACTTTGGTACTTAACTTGAAGTATAGGCATATTTGGCTCTGAGGTTTTTCTTTCCTTATTTATCTTTCATGCATGACCATGTGAGCTCATTTACGCATTGAGATATAGTTGTTTGACCTAACTGACACGATGCAATTCACAGATTGTGTCAACTGGTGCGGCACCTGAATGGGATGAAGCCTTTGCATGGGCATTTGACAGCCCTCCGAAAGGACAGAAGCTTCATATCTCTTGCAAGAACAACAGCAAATTCGGAAAGGTATTGAAATGGCAGACATGCATCATGTTTACCACTTGACATTGTTTTGCTGTTTTGTGTCATTGTATTTGCATCCTCAAGCTATCTAACTGTTGTTGCAGAAATCATTCGGTAAGGTGACAATCCAAATCGACCGTGTTGTTATGCTGGGGTCAGTTGCCGGCGAGTATACGTTGCTACCGGAGAGCAAAAGTGGTCCAAATAGGAACCTGGAAATCGAATTCCAGTGGTCAAACAAATGACAGTATTCTACAGAATTAGGGGTGCCCTGTGTAAGTTAAATATATAAAAAGTCGGGAGTGGTTTCTTTGTTTTCAGCCTCTGCTAAAATGTTACCCTGTTTGTGCATCAGTGTAAATAGCCTGCAGAGAAAGTCGCCATTTTGTTGTACCTTTCTGTGAGATAAAAACAGATGAGATCAGATTTTTTTTTACTGATTGCAGCGAACCGATTCATTATTGTTTTTGTTTTTTCCACGGGAGATTTTTTCCTTTGTAATCTTTGTAAAGGGTATAAACAGAATAAATATATGTTGTGCTTTAGGTTTTGCCTCACGGAGTGGAAGCGTCTACGGTACGAATTCTGATGAAACACACTGATGTATGTTTTCGTTGTCTCTTGTGTCTGACGACAGTGAGGTCCTGTTTGGTTGGGTTTAAAACTGTCTTTTGACTTTTAAGCCATAAAATCACCTAAATAGTTGTTTTTGACTTTGACTTTTTGCTTATACCATCTTCTAACAATATCAAGTCAAATGTCAAAACTCAAAGCCGAAAGCATCTAATTTGGTGCTTTTGTGGCTTATAAGCCAAAAGTCAGAAATCAGTTTTAAGCTAACCAAACAGGGCCTGAATGCCCATCCCTACTGGTTTGTTGTTCTATCAGCTCTTGAACTTGGATACTAGCATCAGTGAAGCTACCTGGCATTGTAGAGGTGGCTGTAAGCCTGTATATTGGTCACTGGTGCTGGCATTGTGGACCCACCCATGGCAGGACCAAACATATTACTGTACTACTTGAGTGATGTTTCCAGTTATGACAGCCCCCAATGGCTGCTCCGCTCGGTGATTTGATCTTGTGATGCATTCATCTCTCTCCCTCACATCTCTCGCCGTACGTACGTGCAAATCAAAGAGCTGTTCGTAGTGGAGTTTCGTGCGTGGTGACACCGTCAGGTCAGAATGATCCACCGCCCATTGGCAGCCGGAGATGGACTATGGAACGTGATGCTCAGCTTTTCCCTCTAGTGCTGGCTGCCGACCCTTTCCTTTTGACGAGGCTCCAAACAGCTTTCTTTCTTGTCCGGATCCTCTCCTGACTCCTCTCTGCGTGCGTGCGTGTGCGATAAAAAATAATGCGTATTCGGTAATTTTTTGACCGGACCGGTCAAACGGATATCACGTTATCAATAAAGAGTTACTCCCTCCGTCCAACAATAGGAACATATTAGGATTCAGTTGACCAAACTTTTGACCACAAATTACTTCATGAATATGTGACTAATGTGATCAAAATCATAACCATAAATAAATATTCTTGAGTAGGAATATATGGATATGAATTTATGTCATATAATAATATATTAATAGAGTAATGTGAAATCATAAGTAATGTGTAACATTGGCAAGTGTTTTAGGTGAAACATTGATGTGGATACTTTGGATAATATGAATAGTTATATGATGACTTGTATCTTGTTTGGACTTAGTGCTTTGCTAGTGGTGTGTTCATCCATTAATTTCTTATGTAAAAACATGACGTGAGTTGTGTGGAACTTACCCTGAGTCAAGTCGTGGACTTGTGTTCGTACTAGTTATTTGTGTGTTCGATTTCAGGTGTTGCCGGAGTTAAAGGAACGTGGTCGATGACGGGATCAAGGGACGAAGCTTGGGAGAAGCTGAGGTCGAGGGATCAATGTCATGCGGGACGTTCGTGCGAAGGAACAATGAAAGTGAAGACTACGATGATCCGGGAGTGCACCGGTTTGTCGTACGTTGTTTATATCGAAGATGTACGGTATTGGAGATATTCGACACGTGATGGTCGAGTTTTGAAAACATCACAAGAAGAGTTGATGACATGGAGTGGCATCGACGTGAAGACATGTAGGTCCAGCCGTGACTGGATGAGGGCTGTTTAAAGATTAAACAGTAGCGTCATCAAGATAGCGTTCAATGTAAAAGTGATCCACATGAAAGTTATGCGCGTCGTCGAGACGAACAACTTTGCTTTTGGACTCATCTCAATCCGAGGTCGTATGCGGGCTCCACGGGCAGAATACCGACCGGGACAGAGGAGTTGGTGTTGGATTCGGACTTAGTTTAGGTCGTGAATTTTTCCTTATAAATAGAGTGCGTCCTACCTAAGGTTTTAGTAAAGACGTGAGGGAACTCAGAACTAGATCTAGATCAATCCTTGGAGAGTTCTTGGATGCATGGTTGCATCATTTGTAATCGATCGACATCGTTGCAATTAAGAGATTCGTTGGCAGTGTCATCTTTGTTCTTTTTTGAATCTTCGTGGATTATTCGTGCTAGATCTTTCTAACATTTTGCTGCAGATATATCACGAGTTCATAATATTTTGCTGCAGGTTTATCACGAGATCAAGAAAAGCTCGCGATTACTTCGTCTTTCTTGTTATTTCTCGAAATCGATTATAAATTAATTCTCGTAACTTTCTGTCAGTTGTTACTGTTTTGATCATATCTTTTGATTGGTATATCCGATTGAGCTGATTCTTGTTGCGTTGGTTAGATAATTTCAATAAATTTATTTTGCATACTAGTACATATTTTTTGGTTCATCCAATCAAAAGTTACGGCTGTTTTACTATCATGGACAGAAAGGTGATTTAGAATTTGAACTTTCGGGAAAAGTTTTAATTTGCTTCCGCGCAATCATTCAAACCCCCTCTGATTGCCTGTCTCGTTCTCACAAGTAATTTGTGGTCAAAACATTGGTCGAAAGAAACCTAATACGTCCCTTATTCTTATTCTTGGAAGGAAGCATTAGTTGGATATGCTAACTGTATTAGGTTTTATACGAAACTTATAATCGTTCGGATTGCACGCAAAGATATTCTGGCAATGCTCCCAGCGCTGTGCCGCTGTGTGTCTTGTCTAGCTAGGAAGGAAGGAGGGAGAACACTGTACACTCTAGATTCTACTGGACCGATGAAACAAGTCGTGACTTGTCCTCGATTACACTTACGTTTTGGACACATCTGGCTGGCCATGGTTTTCAGCTCCAGGATCTTTTTTCCTTTCCTTGGGTTGATTTCGATCAGGCGTGCGAGCGACGGATGCCATGATTGGAGACTAGCAGAGAAGACGTCAATTCTTGGCGACGGCGACACGTAGGCTAGCTTTGGCGCGTTCCTGGGTCGCCAGCTCACGGATCCACCTGGAAGGTCGGTAGCTCGTGAGCCTGGCTGGCTGTTTCCCCATCGCGCGCTGCTGCTGATGGCGGCATGTGTTCCTCCTCAGCTTTATTTGTTGCGCGGTGCCGCACGCCGGACATGAACAGGGGAAACCGGAAAAGTTTGTTTGATTCTTCCTTCCGGCCGGAGGTAAACAACTGAGCTGATCTGATCTGATTTTTTCCTCCGTCGCCATGGAAAGGACGGCTCCTTCACCGGCAACTTAACTATTGTCGTACGAACTAAAGGCGTCCTAGGTTTGTCGTCTTGCTTCAAAAAATCGAACCGACGGGTAAAATCTTAAATAAAGGGGTCATTTTTTAAAAAACATGTGAAGTCATGAAATCTACAGTATTAAGGGTGTCATCCTAAAAATATGTGATGTCAAGTGACATCGCACGTTGTCTCTAGGGACGGCGCTGTGCTTACGAGGCTTATAAGTGTGGGGGAAGTTCAGCATGGTGGCGGTTGGGTTGTCTCTAGCAGCGCCACTGCTTCCTAGGCTTGTAAGTGTAGAGGAATTTGATCAGCATGGTGGCAGTTGGGTTAGGGCTTGGATATGCTAGGCAACATGCCTCTCGATGGAGAGACTCAAACGATAATAGAAACGTCAGGGAAGGTTTGGTGTATGCATATCCGGTAGCTGAAGATGCTAGAGACAAAGGGGGAGGCGACAAGTGCACCAATGACACGAGACGTCGAAGACCCAAGCTAGCTAAGTAGAAGGCGGCAGTCGGATTTGAACAATAACCATATAAAATAAGTATTAGCTAGGATATAACCGTTGGATCTGGCTGAAGTAGCCGTAGAAAAATAAGCTAGTTACAAGGACGATCATCCGTTGCAAAGAGAGCAACATAGAAGCTAGAAACAAAGAATGGCTCTAGTTGAAGCTAGATAGCGATGAATTCAGAGGCAATGGCAAATCTAGAGCGAAAATAATCTGATGGCCGGGCCTTATAAACTCCATGTGCTTTTTTTTTTGCAGTTAGGGTGCCATACCCTGCCACAAATATAAAATATAGTACCAAAAAGGTTAATTTTTGACATGGTGCCTTATGCACTATGGTAACTTAGTGCCTCTTTGATTCAAAGGATTTTCCTAGAAATTACGAGGGACTGGGTCCTTAAGAATGTTTCTTATGTTGGCTAATTGTTTGATTTGCAGATTGAATTCTATGGACAATAAAACCTAAGGAATCCTTCGCACTACACTAAATGGAAATTTTCCATCCAGTCAAATCTATTGGAAAGATTCATTTGGTTTTCCTATTCTTCAATGAAACAAACTTCAGTGCAAACATAAGAAGATTTGAATAGGTGTAACATACTATCTCCGTTCCATAATTCTTGTCTCAAATTTGAACAAAAATGGACGTATCTATTCCTAAAAAGTGTCTAGATACATGTAATATTTCGACAAAAATTATGGAACGGAGGGAGTAGCATTTTGAGGTGAACCATGATATAGGGTGCCAAGTTGGTTTTCAAGCAACCAATGCTAAATGGAACCTTTCTTTTGGAAGTTCATGTGTGCACGTAGCAAAATGAAAAAGGTTCCAATCACAAATATTGACGCCATAAATTGGGAGAAAGAAATGCTGATGCCATGGCCCATCCTTCGAAGTCAGAATCGCATCAGTGACGAGGAGTGAGAAGGTAAAGTATCCCGCAGATTCCAACGGACGGCTGAGATCCTCCGGCTCCTCTTTAACTACTCCCTCTCCCGAACCTCCGCTCCCTCCCACTCGCCATCTTCCCACTCCATCTCAAGCCTCCCTCCTCTCTGAATCCGTCCTCCGTTCCCCACCAACAAGGAATTGAAGGACCAGGGAATCAGGGAGAGATCGCTCGCAGGAGAGTGAGTTCAGGGCGATGACGACGCTGGGGAAGAGGCACAGGAACGACAGCTCGCTGCGGCGGACGACGAGCATGTCCGGGTTCGAGGTGCCGGGGGCGGAGGAGGCGGGGCGGCAGCCGACGCGGGCGGCGAGGGGGGGATCCGCGGCGCCGACGCCCTCGACGGCGGCGGTGTGTGGCGGCGCCGTGCAGAGGCGGCACTCGGGGGACTTCCACGCGGCGATGGAAACGGCGGCCTTCTTGCAGGCCTGCGGGCTCTGCAGCCGCCGCCTCGGACCTGGCCGCGACACCTTCATATACATGTAAGCAAGGTCGGCCTTGAGCCCGCCGTGGTTGCCTGGTTAATTTACCCGTAAAATCCTGCATGATCTTTTCGCTGCTTTGGGACGTAAAGTCAAGATCGAACTTTTTAGAGCAGTTTCTCGTAATCAGATTCGATTCGTTTGGGCTTCTTGGTTGGTTTGTGTGATGTTTTCAGACGATCTGATGACCCGGCCTCCCTTTTGTTTGTTTTGTTTTGTTTTGTTTTGTTTTGTTTTGTAGAGAAAGCAATATTTGTTGCGTGTTCCGAGGCTTTAATTTCGTTGGAACGAGACTGACTGACTTGATCTGATTGCCTCCTATTTTTGGCAGAATATTCGATGTAGCATCATACTAGTAGAAGAAAAATAAAATGCAAGTAGGAAGAAGAAACGAGTATAGGAATCAGTTGCTTTCTGTTGTGCCCATGCATTACTCCCTTCTTTTGGAGGAAAAAAAGAATCCATTTTTGTGATGAGAAAAAGAGAGTCAAAAACATTGAGTTTGTTTCCCTTTCTTCCAGCTGTGCAAATGGAGTAGCATTCTGTAACAACTTCTGCATTATTTGTTGATTAGTTGATGAAATTGATCAACTAGAACCAGTAATTAATCACTGAGATTTTCCTCGTTGCATCGTGCAGGGGGGAAGTGGCCTTCTGCAGCCTTGAGTGCAGGCAGCAGCAGATGAACCTGGACGAGCTCAAGGATAAGAAATGCTTCCCGCCCGCCGGCAGCGCTGGCTCTGACGGCACCAGCAGCACCGTAGCTGCCGCCTAGCATTGCCGGAGAGCAAAAGAAAGGAAATTTTTGGGGACCCTGTAGGGAACCAAATCCATTAGTTTCTGTCAACAATGTGATATGCATACATATATCCTATATGTGGTGTTCTGTTGTGTATATTGCTGGTTCAGGTTGGTGAGCCAAAATGGGAGGAGGGGGTTGTAGAAGTTGGAACTGGGACTAGGGAAAGCTTGCAAGTGGTAGTGCACCTACAGGTGTGTAGAGCAGAAGGGAGTACTGCTTTGTATACTGCTGCAAATTAGATCATGGGATTTGGAGCTACTATTGTTAAAATTATAAAAAAAATCCCAAGGAAGAACTTAAGTTCTCCAGATTGTTGGAAAGTATGCTCCCTTCTTGATTTCCTTCTGAAGTATCTGTTGCAGTTTTTTTTTATCCTGTAGAGTCTTGAGGTAGACAATTAGGGTTGGTTGACTCTTCCACAAAGCCTCTTAAAACACTCCAAATTTTGCAATAAGTGATCACCCATCACATGGTCCGTGTTATAGTTGGTGTATATTTGCACCATGACACTGACATGTCATAGTTGGTGTATATTTGGACCATCACACTGACATATAGGACCCTGCTACCATTCAATGTTGACACCTTGACTAAGCTATTTGGTACTGCCAAATTTTTAAGGCACTTGTTAGATCAAGATCTACCCATCGATCTAGTCTGCGGCATTTTAGAATCTCGCAGGTGCCTAGTGGCTTACTAAATCTGGTGGTACTTGATCAGAGGTTAGTTGCTAAATTAAGATGGGATCGTTGCAGCTTTGGGTAAACTCTCCGAGACAGCTGGTTTAAATACTTCATATCATTTACGCAGAGTGCTCTTTTGAACTACAATGCTGTAAAAATTTCAAGATCTGATGCTTATGCAACGATAAAAACGTATCCACGAGATCTCATCGCAATCTAGTAATATCAGAACCTCACCTGGTTATGCTTCCGAAGGAGAAAAGACAATTAGACAAGTGACAAGCATGACACAAAGCAACAAAATGCTCTCCTTTTTTTAGAAAAAAGTTATGTCTTTTTCTCGGAAATATTAGAATGGCAGATGCTTCCTATCGTGCTCCAGTAGTGACGGATGACGCTGACAATCTTATTTCCAAAATAAAGAAAAATAAATGATAGTACTAGCTACCATGACAATCAACAAGACTGAAATGACTGGTTGGACCTGTTTCCAGGGCTTGCCAAAGGTTCTATGTGGCATAGCTAGGTGTGAAGACCTTGTCTCTGGGCAATGGACGGAGCTGTGGTGCTCCTCTCCTCCGCTCCGGACAGCTCCGGTAGGAATCCTTAGATAGACGGATCGAACGATGGCGGCGTTCTTACGTCGTTCCCTTAATCCTTTTGGGCAATCGAATCGTCTTTGGAGTTGGCACCGGTTCAAAGAACCAGGTGGGCTAGGGATGCTCCGTGTGTTGGCCACCTCCACAGTGCACGTTGGTTTTCGCCTGATTATTTGCTAGTTAATAAGATAAATTTTCCTTAATTAATGGATTGCAGCCTCCAAGCACGGGTCAGAAAGAAGAATAAAAAACCAAGTGAAACCATAGGTGTAGTCAGTAGTCACGGTGCTAGCTCCTACGGTCGGTTTCTGTCGGTTTTCGTATTTGGTCGTGTGGTTTTAGGTTTGACTCTTTCGATCTATGGTTCTCATATTTGGCGGTGATTGCTACTCTGGTGCGCTGGTTATTTGGAGTCTAAGAACGATGATCACCCCATCGCCTACCACTAAAAGCTGTCTTTTGGCAACCTCTGCCCGGCTCCGGTGATGGAGGGAAAGGACGGTGGTCCGTCTTCAGCTCGTTCTAGTGCTTGTTACCGTCGTTAAGTGGTTAAAGAATCTATTTGTAATTTTTATTACTTGTAAGGCTCTTTGTACTACTGTGGATGATTATTAATAGATCGGTTGCCTTCTTCGGAAAAAAAGATGCAGTTTCTAGACCACCAAATAGTGGCGAAGCTGTTATACAATGAACTCAACGAAATAATTAGATCATTCACTAATTTGATATTTGTTTTGTTTATCAGTGAAACATAAACAAGAACAAAACCGTAGGATTTGCCATTTAGGCCTTGTTTGGACCTAGTGTATTTTTTAGTCACAAGTGTATTGGTATTTGAGGGGATTGGGTGTTCACCAAATACTCTTAAAAACCCATTTCACTCCAAACAATAATGTATTTTTAAGCAGTATGGGAAAGTGTTTTAAATTGATACAATAATGAGGTTTTTTGTGGAGAAAAACTAGGAATAATCCCCTCTAATCCCTCCCTACCAAACAACCATTTCAGTTTTTTAGTGTATTTATTTTAGAGTGGATGATATCTTAGAAAACACTAAAAAAAACATGACAAGTCGTTTGGCACCCATCATTTGGGCGTAGAATTTAGGAAATCATTTTGAATTCTAGAAACGAACTTGTTTGGTTGGCACGGAATCGGCCATAGGAATTCAATTTCAAATTTCATGAAATTGCACTATAACTAACCCCATTACTCTCCAAAAACCATCATTTCTCTGATATTGTTTCTCACTCTACAAATCCATGTAGTAGACAAACATGATTCTTGAACAAGGAATTCAAATTCAACCAAATAAAATCCTTAAAAATTAGATTTCATTTTGTTTCTACCAAATAAAATGAAATGATGGTTACCAAACAGGCTGTTAGTGTCAAAAAAAGTTCTAGAGTATTTTGCTAGAGAAAAGTCCATGCTCAACCCTATACTCGTAGACGAAGTTTGAGATGAACCCTGACTTTTTAATCCCTTAAATCGGGAGCTAACATTGTTAATCTCGGTCAATTATGAGCTTAAAGCTGCTTGACACACTAGGAAAAGGATGATCCTGGTCAGGATTTTTATTTTAAACTCCGATCTCATATATATGCAAAGTATAAATCGAACCCTAACATCCTAATTCTTGGATTTCGAATCCTAATCTTACCAATCTTGATTAATTAAGGCATTTATTCCTAGGAAACACGTTTGTCGGACTAGTTCGATGATATGCCGTCACACCGTGCAGTGACCAAATGGTTAAAAATTATCTTAACATGTGCTATGCAAGTCGAGAACATGTCAAGCTCTTTAAACCAACAATCTCAATAAGGGCATCATCAACATAGACGCAAATCACGAGTATTTGTAAGTTTACTCATCAATCGCAAAACCATGTTAGCGAAAGCTGTCCAAACATGATTTATGGGGATTAAGGGTCTTAATTAATCGGGATTAGTAAGATTAGGGTTTGAAATTCAGTGATTAGAAGGTTAAGTTTCGATTTTAAAATGGACCTTTTCTCATTTTGCTAAGCCGAGCCCGTTCGTTGCATGGATCAGTGCTGCCACGGCCGTTGCAGAACCCGCGGGTGCGTTTCGTCGTGTAGCGCGAGGCGAGGCGTACGATATCGGCGTGCTGGCTGGCGGACGGTCACACTTTTGTGGTATGTGTGTTTCTTCTGCCTGTCGTCCTGGGTTTTGAGTGGCTGAGTGCGTGCCTGTAGCTCGCAGCCCGCATCACATGGCCCGTCTGTCGTCCGATCAAATGGCCTGGGACGCATCATATGCAACATTTTTTTTTGCCAAGGCATGTCCAGCAGAACTGAGTCCTGACCAGACCATGCATGCAAAGGTTCATCAGCGACAAAATGCAAAAGGCTGCCTTGGCTTAATTGGCGGCTGTTGAAGAACTTGGACGAGTACCTACACACCGTGCATAAAAATGCGTCGTGTACGTGCTTTTCCTACGCATCGCCGCCTGCCATGATCCGTAAATGCTTCCATCGACAGCGATCGGTCGGTTAATTGTACTAAAACAACGACAAATATTTAGAAATGAAGAGAGTAATTCATATATGCGCTGTTCCGTACAAGACGGAACCGGACAGAAATCTTCCCATGTCGGGGCGCCTTCTCACCACGTCTCCCTCTTCTCTCAAATCTGGGTATCATATACATATCAACCCATGCCTTGTTCTTTCACAAGATACTTTGATTACTGCAACACAGATCGATGCGGAGCACACGAACGGAATGGGGGCCTCCCTTTGTTAAGATGAAAGGGATTCATGGGACCTCTCTCACTCGAGCACAACGTCAAAGTTACGAAAGCTAGCTAGCTGGCTAGCTAGCTCCCATGGATAAAAGACTGACATTGGTTAACTATAAATTGCTAATGCTCTAAAAGGAAAAGGCTCATACCACTAAATGAACCAATAATACTACCATTGAATAACGAGGCGAGATGTTACCCTCATGTGTACATCGGAGGTAGAATAATCCATGATCATTGATCTGAAGCGGAACCATCCGAACCCAACGTTTGCTTTAGAACCTGTTCGACCACAGGGTAAATTACTGTTTACACCAGCTTTGCATCTGGTTTGGACATATCCCACACATGTGTTGGGTTTGCCCAAAGATCAAGACATGAAGACGCACACGCAGAAACGATCACATAATTATTTGGCCAAGGGCGCGTATCGTGCCTTCTATTTTCTCTTTATTTCTTTCTCAAATCCCACGACCTTATTACAAGCCACGGTATGCATGTATATATATAGGACCAATGCCAAGCTACTAGTCCTACTTGCACACGGACACAAATCCTAAACTCAGAAGAACGCAAACAACATGTAGGAACTTCAAACCTAGTATATTCGGACACCACCACGTGAACTAACACACGGTATTCCTACCTAGACTCAAACTCAAGATTACTGCTAACAACATGAGCAGCGGATTCCAGCTACTAATCTGCAGCCGTACTCCTCTCTCCCGTGACATTAGTATACCACTAGCAAAAGAACCCGTGCGATGCTACGGAACAACGGAAAGTGTATCAATCGAGATTTTTTGTTTGGGTTCGGATTGATTTCCATACTGAGATGGATACGAAGAATTTTGGATTTCATGCTAAGGAGATTGATTTAATTTAGTACTGTTCGTATTATGTTGTGACAAATTTGGACCGTACGATAACTTTCGGTAAATATAAACCGTAGAATTTCTGCTACTGAAATCGTGAATAAGGCGGGAGGAAAAAAAAAGGAGCAATGGCATATTGATTGTAATTTTAACAAAGTTGACCGACCAATACCGACCAACGGCGCCCACCATCACCATCGATTCTAATTTAATATATTGTAATAGATAGATAATAGATAATAGATTTGTTCCCTCGCACGGCACCGGGAGGCCAATCCAAGCTCGAAACGTCCCATGACCACGCCATGATACCACATACTCCTATACAGGACGACGAGGACATGCTTTGCTAGCTAGCTTCTTTCCCCCCTTTTAACCCTTGCCCCGAGTGATCAATCAGTATGGTTAGATTAATTACAACTACCAGCACCATCCAAGTCACTTTGGTTATCGCTTAATTAATCGCTCGCTGGCTTTGGTTCACGTCACCGGCCCGGTGGATGGGGGAGCGTTTTGTTTGGTGCCCTGTGGCTTTCGAGAGGAGCCTGTCCCCCACGGGGTTCCACACCGGCGGCAGCGTCACTGCAATTGGTGCTTTAATTTGCCGTGGATGCGGAGGCCGCTCCGTTTTAAAATCGCAAGAGCCCAAGCCCCATGTCACCGGGCGCTGGCTTTGATGTGCCGCCACGAGTTGTTTAATTCCTTGCATCTAGGACGGGCTCGATCACGGGGCATGTGTCGACATTCTGACGACTTGTGGGTGCAAGATCTATGTATGGTCTCCGGTGAAGGACTGGCGTGCTACGCATGCCATGGCCTTTTGGCTTGTAGCTGCAAGTTACAGTTGAATATGCTCGGGGTTGTGTTGGTTCGCGGTGGGGGACGAGGGTTCAGGGTTCTCCGTTGTGGTATGTCATTTTTCTCCAATTATACTGCGGACACATGTGACTGCACACGAGCATGCCTCACTGAAGGAGGTAGATGGATGGTGAGATACAGTAAGGTTCGTGTCACCATAACAAAATCATATTTGTCAGTTTTAAAATGTGGGGAAAAAAATGTGCGCACGCAAAGGACGAGTAGGAACTTGTCCTTGTAAAATTTCCGTGTACAAATCACAAAATAAAGTTACGAAGTTATATACTATGGTACCATCCCTTTTTTCAATAATGTCATAAAAAGACAAAAACACAAAAGATTAATTCCAGACACTATTGATATGTCTTTTTTGTTTATCTGTGTGGTTGTGTATAATGAATTTAGATTTGAAATTTTATGATGTTGTAAATACATATCTTATGAGGCTATGAGCTCACTCAATTTTTTTGAAGGATGCTGTCGTGTGTTGGTATCATGGTAGCACTGGATATTCTCTCGCAACGTTATGTGCATCGATTTGTGATTTTCACACAACTTCAAATTCAAACTTTGTGGGGTAAGGTCGTGAGTGGTAACTTAGAATTTGTCTAGTTATGCGTCCTTGAATTGGTGTTGCATATTCAGCTCTTGTTGCGGCTACTATGTATCTTGTGTATTGGTATACAAATGGCTGCTACGTAAAATTGTTTTCTTGATTTACCATATTGATCAACAGGGACGGAGGGGGTGCCGAGGGGCTTTGCCCTCCCCCCCCCCACCCCACTCCCCACCCCACCCCAAAAGAAATTTCATTTTACTTAATACTTATTAATTGGCTCATTAAAAATATGTGAAGTGTCTAATTTCTTCCCCTCATGTTGAATTTCTGACTCCATCCCTGTTGGTCAAGGAAACTTCTCTAATGGTATGCCTTTAGGAATATCTGAATATGCTTTCAACTTTATGATTGTACTATAGACGGATCCTGATGCATCCAGAACCTCCATTCACCCATATTTATATGTTTTAAGGATACATGAACCGCCAACAAATCAAATTTGATATTTTTATTTTCATTAAGTCAAAGAAATCAGTTATCCATGTGAATAATGATAGTAATATTTTATGGTTGCTCAAAGTTTACAAAGAGCATATATATACTTACGTCCTTGTAAACTTTCGCGAAAAAGGGTCAATTTTCCTGCCGTGTAAAAATAACAAATTAATGCTTTAAATCTGCTTCCTTTTGATGAAAAAAAGAATAACGTTAACAGGTATCAGCACCTGGACAGTTAACTAAGAAGAGGGGGTGCGTATTGATCTGAGGCTGAAATGGCGAGCTCGTTGACTCCAACTCGGGTGAATGAGGATGGAACAACACACCCTCACACGAGCCTCTCGGTCCGCTAAATCTGCTTCTTGGCTTTAAATTTGGTTTTTGTGTTGCACAATGATGAAACACTATTCTGCTTTCGATGAAAATTTAATTACAAGCATAAACTCGAACACGAATATAGCGGAACGACTGGGTCTACCAACCAAACTATTCCAAGGCGCAACATACATAATTTCAAACATATTGAGCAACCGATTCATAACCTCAGACCTCACAACTTGATTAATGTAATTAAGTACACACACGTATATATTGTCTAACATCCGTTGGCTTCTAGTCCGTGGTGTTTTCCAGGCCGAGCTGGGGGAGAATTACATCATCTGATCGAGATCTAGAGAGGGGCCGAGCGATGAAAGAACGATATATACTGGTGAAACATAGCTATAGGTGACGGGGAAAGATCATGTGTTGGTCGGTGTTGCTTGCCCAAGGCCCCGTTTGTTCCACTTGCAGCTCTTTGCTTTTCAAGTGGGCTGCATAAATTATTACATCCAGTACGTCATTCCAGTGGCTTAAAGGAATATAGTATCTAATCTACTAGGTGACGCTACCAGGGAAGAAAGCCAGCCAAAGTCTCCAATAGGGGTTCGCCTTCATTCACGTCATGGGTTTCAGCTCTAATCGCTCTTATACAATTCCAATGGTGTCAGTCAGTTGGCCCCAGTCCCATAGTGTACCAGGCTGCCAAGCTGCGTCCCAATAATGCCAGGCGCTTGAGACGAGAGTATTACCAACTCTCATGCTAGCATAACGACAAGTATTTAGAAACGGAGAAAGTAATTCCTAGCTGAAAACTTTGCATCAACATATCCAGCCTTCTGTCGATTTATGTGGGTCATGGTATGTCTGCTTTGATGCGATCTTCACTAGACAGACATATATGGTTACTTTCTCTGATCCTTTTCATATGCCCTGAAAATGACAAGATTCTAACTACCATGATTTGCCAAAAGGAATACCAAATATTCCGTCTCTCGATCTTTCTTTCCATGAATGGGCCAATGGGGTGCCCTTTCTCGTAGCTCAAGAGGCAGGTGGATATCTGCACTTACGTACAGGTGCAGTCCTGAAAACAAAAATCTGGTCCTATGGAAAAAGCCATACTATGATTAAACCAGGCAAAAGCTTTTTGTCAGTTGTATTCATAAAGCAAATTTCAGTATATTTTTTTGGTAGCCAACATGCATATATGAGGCTGGTTTGTATTCATTGGTATTCCATTTAGGTATACAAAATTAATGGGTCAGGTAGAGTGTATATTGTGGTACCGACAGCAACACACTGATAAGAAGATTAAAGAAAATCGGAATGCTTCATGATCCCGGCCGGTATTATTTGAAGATCTGTACGATCAAATTAATTCGAGGTGACAATGCAGGACTATTAATTTCTTCCCCATTTCGTTTGTCCACGCCCCTTGGAAGAGTCGTTGGAAGTATCTTAATGATGCCACATGAAGCACAGAACCCCTAAGGCATGCATTATGCATCCGAGATCCAGTAGCACGAGGGCCAGCTTTGCACAAACACATCTCGAAGAAGAAATATACATTTCATATGCTTGTGCATCGATAATCTAATGCAAGTGGCGATATTGTTGCAATGACAATTAAGTCAACAATTTATAGCTGCCATTGAATTAGGAAACCACTAGATTGGAGAATATTTTGGCGAGTGAGGTTTGAACTGTGAATTACTTATGGTCAATTTGCAACTAGCTAAAGCTACCTTGTATTGGCCCTATAACTAAGTACCCGGTGTTGACAATTCCCCGGCCGGGGAATAGCTAACTTTGGTCAACTAGTTTGCTTAGTTATAAGTGTCTCATGGGAGGGAACCAAGCCTGCTGGCGTTTAGCTGACCTGAGGTAAAGTACCTACTGGAGTATATTAATTTGGTTAAATTTGTACTCAACGCTGTGAAGTCACTTGGAGTACACTTTACACTGTCAGTTGTCAAGGTTACCTCCTTCCCTACGGCTACCTGCCACATTTGCTCCCGCCCTCCAATGAACAGATCTAAAACGCACATATATGGTGGCGCACATATCGAGAACTTTTTGGTAAAGATAAGTAGCTGGAGCATGAAAATCAGGAAGCTATAGCACTTTTTTTTTTTTTACCAAGAGCTATAGCACTTTTCTTTATTAGAACTACGGAGCTACCTGTAGCGTGCCGAGTTTGGCCGAAATTACTCTCCTTTTGTTGTGGATCCTCTTGATCTGCAGCTTCACGCCGCGGCCCATGCATAACGCGCGGCAGCTCGCACGCAACAAAAGTGGGCCGCTTTCTTGCCTTATTGGGCCGTCTGTAGCAAGCTCGGTTCTTCAGCGTTGTCAGGGCCACGTGAAGGCTCTTTTCTTCCGGATTTCTCCTGGGGCGAGCTTCTTCTCGGCGGGCCGCTGCCGAGCATCTTCTCAACTTTGTTGGGCCGTACGGGTGGCAACCCAGGATAAACCCAACCAAACCATTCTTGCGGCGCCGTGCCTCGTTCAGTCGTTCCTCCTTCTCGCGATCGGTCAGTCTGCTCTGGTCCGTCCCGACCCACAAGGAAGTCTGGGTTGGTGACACTCGCTGGTGGCACGCATTGACCGGCCGGCGACGAGCCGTCGCCGCCAGTGACACGCACCAACTCCGGTCAGACGTCATTGAATAATAATAAGCTACTCATTCTGATCGTAAATTGTTATCAAAATATTACATGTGTCTAGATGTTTTTTAAGAATAGATACATTCATATTTAAAAATTTTGAATCAAGAATTTAAAATCAGAGGGAGTAGTTTAGTCGTGGATTGTTGAATGTGGGGCTGGAGATACCCGAATAAATTTTCAGAACTAGGGTGGAGTAAGTGCAACAACATCATCATCATCACTCCTCGCACGTTGTAGGGGCGAATATCTGAGGATACCAATAGGAGAATATCCTTGGGAGGCTGGTTGTTTGGTGAACGCCGGGAGGCAAAGTTTAGGCGAGAGCTGGCATGGAAGCGTCAGCATTGTCGTTTGACACGCTGGATGAAATGGCTCACATAGTCACATGCTTCACATGATAACATGCCACCAACCCTAATATAGGAGGATCTTCGCCGGTTTTGCCCGTTTATATTACGGGATATCCGGAGCAAAAAAGATCCTCTCCCAATACGGCAATACCCGTTTCTTCCTCCTTCAAATCTCCCTCCCACGTCTGCGCAGAAAGGGACAGGCTTTTCCTTCCGTCTCCTCGATTTCCTCGTTGCTCCCGTCCCGTCGGCCCTCTCCTCTCCTCTCGTCCCCCGCCCCGCCGCTTTAGATCTCCCCGCCGTGGCCTCGGACTTGGTTTCGCCGAGCTCCTCTTGGGGGTCCAGCCGTCCAGGTCTCCGGGAGGGTTATATATAAAGCGGAGTCCCTGAGGTGCGCTTCCTGAAGGTCCTGCTTCCTTGTTCGCCATGTAAGCTTTTCTTTATCTCTGGCTAGCTCGGGTCTGTTTTTGTTTCTTCTGAAAATGCAGGGGAAGCAAGCACGTTTTTACTGGTTTATTTTGGATTCCAGCATAGCTTTGATCTTGGTTCTGAATTAGTAGGTACAAGTGCAGCCAGCTGATGAATTGCTCATTTTCATTTGTTTGTTGGATCAGAATGACTGCGGCTGCGGCGACAGCTCACCATGCCATAGTGTCTACACGATCCACCCGGCTTTGGAATGCCAAGAATTCTAGGTTCGATAAGAATGTGTGTTTAGTTTCAGTTGGAAGTTGCTGCCCGGGAAACCGAAAATTGGGTTTGCTTTGTGCATCGGGCTCACAGTCTTCAGTCACGGAGCCTGTTCAGCAACCCTCCAATGGCAAGGGTGATCACAGCCCTAAGAAATCAAGTAACTCCCGCAACTGTATTACAATGAACACCTTTTTTTCTGGAGAAAATAGATGTAGTTCTGAAAATTTGTTATTCTTGTCTGATTGTAGAGGAAAGTTCCCTTATATTGATCCGGCACGGTGAATCAATGTGGAATGAGAAAAATCTTTTTACTGGATGTGTCGATGTGCCCCTGACACCAAAGGGTGTCCAAGAGGCCATCGAGGCAGGTTCAAGGATACGCAACCTCCCAATCGATGTGATATATACGTCGTCCATGGTTCGTGCTCAGATGACTGCAATGCTTGCCATGATGCAGCATCGGCGCAAGAAGGTTGCTCGTCTTTCCTTTGTTAAATGCAGTGTTCATATCTCCTGGGCAAATTATGTTGAGGAGTCCTGTCTTTGTATTTCCAGGTTCCCATCATAATGCATAATGAGAGCGAACAAGCTCACAGTTGGAGTAAGATATACAGTGAAGATACAAAGAAACTGTCCATTCCTGTTATAACAGCTTGGCAATTGAATGAACGGATGTAAGAGTTTTCTCCCCTGTTATGCTTTAATTTTCTTAGCAGTTCGTCAGTTGTCTCTTGAAGCATACATTGGCACATTCTAGGTACGGTGAGTTGCAAGGTCTTAATAAGCAAGAAACTGCTGACCAATTTGGCAAAGAACAAGTTCACGAATGGCGACGTAGTTATGGTATTCCTCCTCCAAATGGTGAGAGCCTAGAGATGTGTGCAGAGAGAGCCGTTTCATATTTCAACGATCAGGTAACCATATAACTACATGAAACGGTGCATTTTATTCACTTGGATTATTGTTACCTCTACACCTTACTGTTTACTATATGCAACATGAGCAAAAAAGAAAGAAAAGGGACTCCTAGGGCGCACAACTCATGGGCATCTGATGCTGATGACCATACCACAAATTTGTTTATGTGTTTCGTTTCTATTGTTAAAATTGCACAACCTGATTGGTTTAAAATTTCAACAAAATTTTGGTGAAATTTCTGAAACTTTAGCTTTTCAATCAAACATTTGTGACGATAATTTGAGCCCAGTGCGAAACAGTTTATGTAGATTTGCTCTTTCCTAAAATCCAGTGTGCCATTTCTTTTTTGAATGAGAACCGAGTAATTAACTGTGTAACTTGTACTAGACAAATTTATGTTCTGCTACAATTTTGATAAAATTTTTGGTAAAATTACGGTGAAATTTTAAACACGAAATCCAAAATAATTTCCGAAATTCCTGAATTTCAGTCATTTCTGTGGGTACTGAAATCTTGTCGCAAAACTAAATTTTAAACCTTTGGCTGATACCAAAATATTTGAACAAAAAGCTTTTCGTTTATCCTGTAGACAACTGTTTTTGTAGTTCCTATCTAACATTTTGAGGGATTGCCTAATAGGTTGTTCCTCAACTCACGTCTGGAAAGCACGTGATGGTTGCTGCACATGCGAATTCACTTCGTTCAATTATAATGCATCTCGACAGATTGACTTCTCAAGAGGTGATCTATTCTTGTAGAATAATTGCAGCCTATCTTCCCTTTTTATTTTATTTTTATTTTTCTTGCGTTGTGCTGAAATTCAGACTGAGACTGACACTCTCTTCTCATCAGGTTATCAGCCTCGAGTTGTCAACAGGCATTCCTATGCTTTACATATTCAAGGAAGGAAAGTTTGTTAGACGGGGCAGCCCAGTAGGACCTTCTGAAGCAAGCGTTTATGCTTATACAAAGGTAAGGCCCGGGTTTTCTCCATTTCCAACCCCAGTGTGCTTAATAAAAGAATTTGTCCCCCCTGGGAAAAAATGAATTTGTTTATCCATGGTATATGTTGAAACAAACTGATTAATACAATAATATTCCACTGATAAAGGTATAGAACTGTCCTGTTAGCCGCATCTGAATGGTCTTCAGTTCATATTGTACATAATTTAAACGAGAGTTCATGTTGACTACAAAATTTTATTAATCAGTTGTGATAGACAACATTGTATCTTTGATAAATGTAGAAAGAAACACATATAAGCATTTGATTGGAGTAAGGTCCGCCTGTATGTTTGATGTTGATAAATTACCTTGCTCTGCCAAAATTTATTGAAACTATAGCACTCTTGCTTACATTGCTAGCCTTCGTACTGTTCTTGAGACTTGTTTCTTGATCATATGCAGAACTTGGCTCAATACAGACAAAAGCTTGATAGTATGGTTCAGTAGAAGGTCAGTAAGTTATAATATGTGTGTCTGGTGTGGCCAACTGCTAAATGTGCGTTTTTCTGTTTGATGTATTTTCAGGCTTTCTAGATTAGTAGTGTTGTAGTAAAATAAAACTCTTATATGGGCCGGATCGTAAATTCTACGTGGCGACGATCGAGTCAACATTTCCCAAACACAAGTCAAGACGTCCACGTGGCGCGGTCAATCTTACGTGGCAAAGGAAGACAAGTCAACAAGTCAGCCTCTCATGCCATGGTCAAATGGTCAAATGAGTTAGAGTAGGGGGCAAGAAAGGTGTGAGGAGGGGGCCCTTAGTCCATGGTGGACTATGGATCAAGCCTCACTTTTCTCACATGTTGCACACAAAAGTTATGAACCAAGAAGCTATTTTTATCATTTTGCCCTCACTCTTTTCTCTCCCTCAAGGGTAGCCATGGTCTTTTGTCATGGACTCTTAGGCTATAAATACCTTTTCATGGGGGCATGTAACATTCACTTTCACTTGAATAAACTCAAGGGGAGAGTGCTAGAGAGCCTCTTTTAGAGGAGATTTAGTTTCGGATCTCGGAAAGCCTCGTTCGGCCCGAGCTCGAAGGAGAGGGAATCGGGTTAGAGTCCTAAGGGTATCTCGACCCCGCTACTTGGGAAGCCTCATTCGGTCCAAGTACGGGGCGGCCCCTTTCGACCTCTCGCTAAGTGATTCGGGGAGTCTCGATCGACCCGAAACGCTTTGGCTAATGATCCCCTCGAAGCCTCTCCTAACATAGGACTAGGTCGCATCCGCAAGGTCGACCGAACCTATTAAAAAAATATTAACGTGTCAACTTGTCCAAGTGTATGACGATCTTCGCTATAAGGCTGGCGTACACGCTCTACTTTTATACTTGCACTTGTGTCATTGAGTTTTGGCACCCCTTACTCTTATTATTGTCGAGAACAACAACAAGTAGTGATATGTCCAATATGCCATTGTTTTACTGGGAACTGGTTAAGGAAAAATTTCGACCAGCAGCATTTCCTACTAGGAGTTAGAAGTGACAATTCGTCACCTGTAAACTTGTGTATCAATGTGTTCTGTGTAACTGGTCAAGAATGGTGTAAATGTAGCGGTACATGTTGTATAGTAAATTGAATTTATTGAACAGAGTAATACAACACATTTTCTGCATTTCTGTTTTCTCAAATCACTATACATGTTGTATTCCTGGTTTCATATAATTTTCACAAAGAGTAAAAATTTCCTTGCATTTGATTTGGGCATATGCAGATATACAATAAATAAATTCTTAAAAGTGAAATCCTCTTTCTAATGTCTAGGTAAGCAAATAGCATAGACTATAACATGCTGTCAGATTAAATAATCATCGGACCAAAAAAAAATCGAACAAGCGGCCGATGCTGATGGTCACAAATCAATACTACACCTGCAACTGAATTCCTCTGTTGAATTCAATTGCGAACTCAAGCTACCCTGAATTTGGAGCGCCCATGAAAATGAAATCATCAACGACCTACTCTTAATTACTCTACAGTCTACACAAGCACCACTAGGAAGATGAACAGTATGAGGCCAACAGCAGCCAGCAGCAGGCATTTCGTGGACGACGAGCTGCCGGGCGACACCGGAGCCGCCATCTCCACCTCGGCGGCCCACGAGACCTCTTCTTCCGCCCTGCTCGTCGTCTCGGCGGTTCTCTCGATGTCGCCGTGATCGCCGACAGCACCGCCGCCGCCCCCTTGGTCATCATCATCGGCCAGCGCGGCGAGAGCGAGCTCCCCCAAGATGGCGTCGAGCTCGGCGATCACCTGGTCCACCTCCCTTATCCCCTGGTCCCTCTCCTCCTCCACCTCGGCCAATTCCTTGCCACCGTCCACGGAGAATGCCAGCAGCTCTTGCTCCTCCTTTCTCCTCTGCTGAAGCTGAAGCTGCACTCGTCGCTCTGCTGCTCTGACCCGCTGCTGGACCTGCAGCAGCTCCCTCATGGCGGCCTCGAAGTCCATGGCCAGCTTCGAGCCGGGCGCTATGCTGTTGTTGTCGTTGCCTTGCTTGAGGTTCTGCGAGGTGGTCTTGGCCAGCCGCGTGGCCTCGGCCTGCGTGGCCCGGAGCCTGGCGCGGAGGGCGGGGGTTTCCTTGGGCGTGCCGAGCGCGTCGCCGAGCTGCCGCAGCGCGGCTGCCTTTGTGTGGATCTGGAACACGCCGTGCGCCACCACCTGGGGCAGCGGCGCCGGCGCCGGCGGCCGCAGCGTGCCCGCCTCCAGGTCCTGGAAGCTCATCTTGTTGATCGGTGAACTTGTGCTTCCAGGTGGCTAGTGTTGTGCATTGACGGGGTCTGGGCCTCTGGGGTACTTAACAACGGCGATCGATCTGGCTCTAGGTCGGCACCGTGTCGGAGTCGGATCCCGGAACCAGCACGCGGCGACACTATCCGGTTAATTCCGACTCGAAGTGCGATTTAAACCTTTTGTCCGAGAGGCTTTTCTGCTCCATCGTTGCCACTCGCAGTGGTGTGCCCGCCCTGTGATCCTCCGGGCCGGGTGTGGTGGCCGTGTATTCTTCCGTACGTCGTCACAACCGTGATTTTTAAGCTTTGAACGTACGCAGTATGTTTTTTTTCCTTTCTTTCAAATGAAATCGTAAAGAAGACCATACGGTATAAATATGAATCGTTTACAACACTCGGAAGTCGAAACTAAGGAGGTGAAATTTTACATTCACTCCCCAACCAAAGTGAGCATATATAGCTCACTTCGAACACGAAAATGTTTTTCGAATTCCTGTATCCATATGTAACTTTTGAATTCAGAAATCTAGCATACCCTTCGAAAAATAATACTCCCTCCGTCCCATATCAAGTGACTCAAATTTGTCTAAATATGGATGTGTCTGTATACTAAAATATGTCTAGATACATGTAATAGAAAGTCAATTAATATGGGCGGAGAGAGTAATCTATACCAATATATAAATTGCGTGATGAGAACCGTGGGCGTTGGCCGTAAGTCTCCATCGCCCAAAACCCCGATCTCTTTGTCGCCACACCCTCTCTGCCTCCTACTCAGATCCCATCCAAGTCAAACACGAACTCCCCCCCCCCCTTCTGCCTCCTCACGTCCCATCTCCAACACGAACTCAAGCAATGGGATCCAAATCCAATTCTCGATCTCTTCCTCGCCCCGCCTCCTCCTCGCCCACCTGCCCTGATCCGCCTCCTCCTCGCCTGCCCGCCCCAATCAGCCTCCTCCTCTCACACGGCACTCGCCACGATCCGCGTCATCACCGATCCGCCGCCTCCTCCCACACGGCGCACTGTTTGTCCCGTACCACCATGCCACCAGCAGCCCAATCTGAGACGAACTTGAGCAATTAATGGGGTGTCTGTTCTACAAAAGATACTCAAGCAATGGGGTGCACGCGCGGCGGTAAAGCATCAGCCACCACGGGCGCGGAGCAGCTGTGGCTTCGGGCGCTGGTCAGCGCACGGAGGGAACCCGAGGGGGGGGGGGGGGAGTATGGGACAGGGTCGAGGGGGCGAGAGACTGCAGGAGCTCGGGGGGAGTATGGGAAGAGGAACGAGGAGACTGCAAGCCTGTGACAGTTACGACAGATGGGAAGCGATGGATTGGGCCGAGAAAGAGAATTCAGGATGGGAGGCGGACTGGGCTGGAATTGTTTTAGGGCTTTGTCAAAAAGCCCGAGCCGATCTGGGCTCAACCCGAAAAAAACACACGAACCACTAGGTGAGTTGGCAAGATATTTTGTTTTTAAATAAACTTCTCATTAAAAAATAAAGCAATTACGAGTACTATATATTATATATGCACGACTGGCTATTTAAACTATGTATATTTGTGCACTTGGTATTCCAGGTACCTATCAAAAATTAAATTAAATATACTACTCCGTCCGGCCGGAATTACATTTCACAGATTTAGTACAACTTTCTAGTAAATCTGCGACAATTAATTCCGGCCGGAAGAGTACTGATGTTTCCCGTCCAGAAGAGGAGTCTAAAAGAAGAGAATAGAAGAGAACAGGAGGAGGAAAACCGGGTGTCCGGTAGCTAGGCAGTTGAACGGCGAACACCAGCACCCTGCATGCCCGGCGGTTGTAGCCCGCGATCACATTCACAAGTCTCTCCCTACCACCCAGTTTTTTCTCCCCCGTTCCCCTCCCCTTCCTTGCCCACCTCCCCACGTTCCTCGATCTCCCGCGCGCAAGAAACAAAACAACTTCCTCGATGACATGCATCCTCTCGTCGGGGCGGCAGCAATGCCGTAGCTAGGATCGATCAAATGCGATTGCCGGCCAAAACCATGGTGTTTCTTGCCGTCGAGCACCAGATCGCATAATCGAGGCGCAAAGACAACAAGAAAAAGGTAAGATCCTTCTGTTGTCGCCGAGATTGCAACTTTGCAAATTGATTTGGGCGGTTCTCTGATTTGGCATTTTCCATTTTTGCTGTCTTTAGTGCAACATCATGTCCAACATCTTCGGCAAGAAAGGGAAGAGTTTCAGCGGCTCAGGTTCGCATGCCGCCTCCCGTTTAGATCCATTTTGCTTTCTTTCAGCCTTGTTATTCTACAATTTCTGCTCTGTATTTTGTGGATACATACAACGCAGCAAAGCATTCATATAAGTTCATTGAGATTTGCATTTCTGCTCCATGGCCGAGAGACGGAGAATCGGAAAAAGAACAGAGGAGTTACTTTGTTTTCTCTTGACATTTTTTTTCCAAAAACAATGGGCTGCTCCCATCGATTTCTATTAAAGAACGGTACCGCCCCCAGTTATTACAAAAGTTCGAGAATAAAAACGCAGGAAAGAAACTGGAAACAAACTCCAGAACAAGTATCTCAAACGTTAGGCCTAGCTATCAAAGTATCCAGGATAACATCTAATAGGAGCTAGCAGTTAATACGCAAAATCAACCACCATGTTCCGCTCTTGACGAAAGTATCAGCCTTCGATTCTTCTGCCCATTGGCGCCCAGCCTTGTTTCTGTATTCATTCACCTACTCAGTTTCTGTTTACTCCAGAACATTGCACTCCGGCGCGGGTCCGGTTCAAGAGCGCGAGCCTGAATTGCGTGGATACGCCTAGAAAGCAGAATGAGGACACCTGCAAATACAGGTAACAAAATTGCCGACTCTCGGTTTCCCCTTCTCATCATCTTCTGAATGTTGACCTTGACAATTCAAAAAAGGCAGAATTGTGAATTTGGGCATTGCTGCTTATGTTGCAGGGTGTTCGTCGGTACGTGGAACGTGGGAGGGAAAGCCCCAAACGACGGGCTCAACCTGCAGGACTTTCTCCAGGTGGACGAGACTTCCGACATATACGTCTTAGGGTAAGTATAAAGTCTCCCACGTCTTAACCGGCAAGAAGACTTTCTGCATCGGGTCCTTAATTTCCTGACGCTGTTATCACGAGTAGGTTTCAGGAGATCGTTCCCCTGACGGCGAGCAACGTGCTAGTCCTGGAGGACAACGAGCCGGCAGCGCGGTGGCTGGCGCTCATCCACCAGGCGCTCAACATGCCCCAGGAGCAGCACTACATGGACACCGACGACCCGCCGCCATTGCCGCCGCCGGATCAGCCTAGCTCGGCGCACCGGCGACGCGAGCCCAGCCGGTTCGCCAGCTCCAGCGGCGGCGGCGGCGGGAGCCTCTTCTTCCAGACGCCGTCGCTCAAAGTGCTCAGCAACAGCTACCGCGTCGACAGCGCGCTCGTCAAGACCTGCAACTGCTCCGCCGAGCCTTCCTCCCTCCGCCGCCGCGCCGCCGAGCTCCGCGACTCCGTGCACCGCGCCGAGACGCCCCCTTCTTCTTCTTCTTCTTCTTCCTCCACGGGTGCGGAGAGAGAGACGTCGTCATCGAGCAGCAGCAGCAACTGGAACGAGGATGATAATGGAGGAGGAGAAGGCGATGGCGGCGGCGGCGGCGGCGGCGGCGGGGGAGGGGGGATGAGCTACTGCCTGATCGCGAGCAAGCAGATGGTGGGGCTGTTCCTGTCGGTGTGGGTGAAGAAGGAGCTGGTGGAGCACGTGGGGCACCTCCGGGTGGACTGCGTGGGGCGGGGTATCATGCGGTGGCTGGGCAACAAGGGCTGCATCGCCATGAGCATGACGCTGCACCACACCAGCCTCTGCTTCGTCTGCAGCCACTTGGCCTCCGGGGAGAAGGAGGGCGACGAGGTCAGGCGGAACTCCGACGTCGCAGAGATCCTCAAGAGCGCCCATTTCCCTCGAGCCTGCAAGTCCAACAACGCCGGCCACCGTGTTCCCGAGCGGATCCTCGACCACGAGTAAGCTCCTCTGTTCTGTCCGTCTGTCGTCCGTATCTGAAAAACGAAACATGACAGCAATCTTCAGACAACTAACTGACTGACAAGCAACCGAGCAGCAAAATGATATGGCTCGGCGACCTGAATTACCGGGTCTCGTTGAGCTACGAGGAGACGAGGACGTTGCTGGAGGAGAACGACTGGGACGCGCTGCTGGAGAAAGATCAGGTAAGAAACTATTCCTTGCAATTGCAGATATACAGAAATTCAGAACTTCTTCGGACAGTGTAAAGTGTATTCATGGTTTGGTTGCAGCTGATGATCGAGAGGGGAGCAGGGAGAGTGTTCGTGGGGTGGAAGGAAGGCAAGATCAGCTTCGCGCCGACGTACAAGTACACGCACAACTCCGACGCCTACGCCGGCGAGACGGTCAAGTCCAAGAAGAAACGGAGGACGCCGGCATGGTATATTTAACAAGCTCTTCTAACTCTGATGAACGACAGTTTGGGTGTTAGCTGCTGTTATACTGACGAGGTGCGTGCCAGCGTAGGTGCGACCGGATACTGTGGCACGGCAACGGCGTGGAGCAGCTGCAGTACCTGCGAGGCGAGTCGAGGTTCTCCGACCACCGCCCGGTCTGCGGCGTCTTCGCCGTCGAGGTGGACGGCGGCGACGCCGCGGGCAAGATGAGGAGCTGCTACTCGCTCGCCGCGAGGATCAAGCCGGCGTCGCCGCAGAGGCACGGCGGCAACCCTGCTTCCTGTGACACCTCGTCGTAGCCGGCCTGCGTCCGTTAAGTAGCTGTATGATTAATTGGTAGGTATACTAGCTTGATTACCAAGGGCAAGGGTCAGAGGAGATTGTGGCGACCATTGACAGCGTGACACCGCATTCAAATTGTCTGCAGTTTTGTCACACTAATCTCCTCTGTTACTAACTGAAAGCATAATATGTATGGTTTATTTTTTTTGGTTTTCATCACCATTGGACACTGTCCCTTTCCAAAAAGGAAACGTTATACTTATGTCAAGGGAGGTGATTGCGGAGGCGTTTAGGGAGGCGAAAGGGGCGACACGAAAGCCAGCGATCGGGACCGAGAACAAATAAGGAATCTCGAGAAGAAGTCCAGCACCGTCGGGTGCGTGGCTGGAGGAGAGGGAAGCGGGGGGCTTTCAAACTCCTGGTCGGTCCGCTCCTTGGTGGAGAGGGCCAGGGCCGTATAGTAGCAAGGACAGGGTGGCCGACCGAACAGGGCCTCCTAAAAATTAGGGCCCCAAATTTTCTTATTAGTACTACTAAGCACATATTTAATGATGAATTAGTGAAAAACCAAGTGGCACAAGGGAAAAAGGAGAAAGCCCAGAACATGCACGTAGATCATTAGATTGATCGATTCCTGACCACGGATTGTTTCGTCTCCCAAATAACAACAACAACACTAAAATACAGCATTGGCCAAAACAATATTTTGGTTACTAGCGTCTCCCAAAATTTTAGGGCCCACTATTGGATTTTGCGGCGGGGCCTTGAATTCATAGGTACGGCCCTGGAGAGGGCAGCGAGGGATGAGGAGTTACTGGAGCGTCTGCTGGCAGCCTGCGGAAGGATATTTCTGCAGTGGAAGCACAAAGGAGAAAGGTATCTGGTGTGTTGGAAGGGAACAAGAAAACTAACGATATTTTTTAAAAATTGTCTCAAGGAGAGAGGAACAGGAAGGGAATTGACATCATGGAAAACAAAAGTGGACAGAAGCGTGGCAGGGGGCAGGAGGAAGAAGATGATGGTGATGCAAAAAAGGTTAAACGTGATGAAGTAATGGAGGGACAAGAGCATGCTCATGATTTCGCAGGGCTGTCGGAACAGCTCCGCGGGGACCAATGAAGGTCATAGCTTGGAACAGGCCGGCAGTTTGTGGTCTTCTGGCACTCCAGAAGAAGGAGGACCCTGATATTCTTTTCCTGTCCGAAACTAAACTGGATGGGAGAAGAATGGAAAAGTCCCGTCGGGTATGTTGGGTTTGCAAGGTATGATCGTGAAGGATTGCGTAGGGAGAACTGGAGGGGTTGCTTTGCTCTGGAGGCGAGGTATGGATGTTTCTCTTCGGTGGATGGGGAGGGGTCAATTAGATGTGGTGATCGAGGAGGGGGATGGTTTCCGGTGGAGGCTGACTGGACTTTATGGGCATCCGCAACAAAAAGAGACTACTTGCCGTCTGTTGCACACGCTTCACAGTCAATCGTCCCTTCCTTGGGTTTGTATGGGTGAATTTAGTGAGATTTTATTTAGTCATGAGAAGCAGGGTGGCCCTACTAAATCCCAGACTTGTATGGATAAATTTAGGGATGCTTTGATGAGTTGTGCTTTGAATGACCTTGGATTTGAAGGTGATGTTTTCACTTGGAGAAATAATAATTTTCGTATTGATGGTTATGTACGTGAGCGTTTGGATAGGGTGATTGCCAAGCAATCCTGGTGCCATCGTCTCCCAGGATATCGAGTCCGTAATGTGGATCCGGAACATTCTGACCACCGCCCTGTTGTTTTATCGGTGGATGGAGTTAGGCGGTGGAGGAGGCGGCGTGGTGGAAATAATATTCATCAACTTAAAAGGTTTGAGGCGAGGTGGCTGCTGGAGGAGGATTGCGAGCATGTTGTCACTAATGCATGGAACGTGACAAAATTGAGAGGGGGTGTACGTGCAACTGAGCTTTTGAGGTCAGTTTCGATGGAGCTTCAGACTTGGGATAGAGAAGTGCTTGGTGACCTACAGAAACACATAAAAGAGTTGAAGTCAGCTCTTGAAGAGTGCGCGCAAACTGACTTGTCTAGCCGGTCAATTCAACGAGAACAAGTTTTGCGGTTTAAGATAGATAGACTGGAAGAGCAACAAGATGTGATGTGGCGGCAAAAAGCTCATGTAAACTGGTTACAAAAGGGTGATCGAAATACCTCCTTTTTTCCATGCTGCACCCACCGAAAGAAATAACCATAATACAATAAAAAGATTGAAGAATGAGTTGGGGGAGGAGGGCTTGCAGGCCCTCGCATCTAACTATTTTTTTAACTTGTTTACCCCCGTGGCATGTTTGGAGAATGGACATTGCTTTGGATTATATTGATCCAAAGGTGACTGATGAGATGAACACTACCCTCATGGCGCCATTTACCGAAGAGGAAGTGCGGACAACCCTTTATGGGATGGGGGATCTTAAAGCCCCCGGTCCATATGGGATGCCGGCTCTCTTTTATAAGAGGTTTTGGGGTACGGTGGGCGATACCATCATTCAGGAAGTTTTACACGTGTTGCAAGGAGGTGGTGTACCGGAGGGATGGAATGAAATTGTGGTTGTACTCATCCCAAAAGTTCAGCACCCAGATAGCATGAAAGACTTACGTCCAATTAGTCTTGCAACATTGTGTACAAGCTTGTCTCAAAGGTTCTTGCTAACCGTTTGAAGTGTATTTTGGGGGAGTTGATCTCTGAAAATCAAAATGCTTTTGTTCCAGGCAGGCTGATCTCGGATAATACCATCTTGGCTTATGACATGTCTCATTTTATGAGAAGAAAGAGAAGTGGCACACGGTACGCGGCACTTAAACTTGATATGAGTAAAGCTTATGATAGAGTGGAGTGGCCTTTTTTACAAGATTATGCGGAAGATGGGTTTCGGTGCTGCGTTTGTGGATAGAATTATGGAGTGTGTAACTACTGTCAAGTACCGGTTTCGCATTAATAGTTCGCTCACTGAACAGCTGGCCCTGGGGCGTGGCCTTTGGCGAGGGGACCCAATTTCCCGGCTCTGTTGGCTAGAGCTGAGGTGGAAGGAAGAATAAGGGGTATCAAATTGTGTCCAGTGGCTCCTCCAGTTAACCACCTTCTATTTGCCGATGATTCGCTGGTGCTTATGGAGGCAAATGAAGAGAGTGCACATGCCATTAATGATATTCTGCATGTATATGAACAATGTTCAGGCAGATGATAAATAGGGACAAGGCATCGATCATGTTTAGTGCCCACTGTCCAAGACATAAGAAGGAAGCTGTGCTAGAAATTTTGGGTCTCCGGAGGTCCAGGGAGGGAAATATCTCGGATTGCCTATGCATGTTGGCCGATCTAAAACAGAATGCTTCGTTTAATTGAAAGAGAGGATTTGGAATCAGATACAAGGCTGGAAGGAGAAGACTTTATCTCGGGCTGGTAAGGAAGTGCTCATCGAGGCGGTGGCCCAAGATATTCCTACATATGCAATGTCTTGTTTCGATCTTATGAAGGGATTATGTGATGCGATAAGCCAAATGATTTGCCGCTACTGGTGGGATCAACAGGAAAATGAACACAAGATACACTGGGTTAGTTGAGAGACAATGAAATTACCAAAGCATGAGGGTGGTCTGGGTTTCCGGGATCTGCACTCCTTTAATATCGCTCTTCTTGCAAAGCAAGTGTGGCGGTTGCTTCAGTCCCGTACTTCACTTTGTGCCCGTGTCCTTAAAGCCAAATACTTCCCGGTGTCTGATATCTTACATGCGGTGCCTGCTGCGGGCATGAGCTATCTTTCGCGGAGCATCCAGAAGGGGGTGGACGTGGTGAAGGAAGGCTTAATTTATCGGATTGGGAATGGAGATATGGTGAATATTTGGGACGATCCTTGGCTGCCGAGAGATATCACACGCCTCGTCTGTGCGCACAGGGGCCAAGCCATCTTAACTAGGGTGTCCGAGTTAATTGCCCAGGAGTCTGCGACCTGGGATGAAGCACTTGTTTGTGATATCTGCCACTAGCGGATGCAGACCCCGTGTTAAAAATCCCGATCTTTGAGGAATCTGACGATTTCATTGCCAGGCACTATGATTTAAAGGGCAGGTTTTCAGTGAAGTATGCTTATAAGATGCACCTGTACAACCTGCTGAGGAAAGAGCGAGCTGAGTGTTCAAGTTTAATAGGGGATAACAATTGGCATCAGGATGTCAGGAAGGGAATCTGGCAGCTTGCCTGTCCTCCGAAGGTTCATCACTTCATGTGGTGTTTCTGCCGGAATTCCCATCCGCTACGTGTAAACATTGAGCGACAAGGTGTGGAGCTCGATACCAGATGTGTTGTCTGTCGGAAGTTGTTTAGGAATGGAAACCATTTATGTTTCAATTGCTCTGAAGTCAAGAAGATATGGCAGGCGCTGGGTATGGAAGAAGAACGGCTGCAGCTCCTTGCTTGTCATTAGGCAATGGAGGTGGGGAGTCTGATTACCAAGTTAAGTAAAGAAAAATCTGTCCCCATTGTGGCTTTCTTATGGCATTGGTGGTCAGAGAGAAAAAAGGTTAATCGAGGAGAGCCCCTATCTACTGTTGACGAATTTCAGTTCTTGATTAGACAGTTCTGCACTACTGTTGACAAAATTCAGTTCTTGATTATACAGTTCTGCACTGAATGGACTAATGTTTTTGATAGAAAGAGCAAGGTTGTAATTCGTCAGGTACAATCTTGGCAACGACCACCGCATGGCTTCGTTAAACTAAATATTGATGGAGCTTTCAATGTTGCTTCTGGCTGGGGAGGCTGGGGCTGTATTGCCCATGATGACGATGGCGATATTGTGTTTGCTGCTGCGGGTGGAATTAGAAGGGAAACTGATGCACTGCAGACCGAAGCGGAGGCTCTTATCAGAGGTACATGTACGCCGAGAAGATGTACAAGGGGAGAATAATTGTTGAGACCGATTGCCAAGTCCTCCAGCGTGCTATCTATATCTTCGTCAGAATTTGACGCAGCACCTCTCGGTGCAATGTTTCGGGAGGCCAAGTACCTTCTTAGTGTTGGTGACAAAGTTGTGACAAGCAAGGGGAGGTAAGGATTTACTCAGGTTCAGGACCCTCGAAATGTAATACTCCTACGTCCTGCTCGTCTGATCTGGTATTGATGGAGAGATTACAAGATTGTCATGGAGGCTAGGGTGCGCAGATGAGATCTAGCGTGTTGGGTATGAGAGCAGAGCCTCTATGAGAGATTGGATCCGTCTTCCCCGGGTCCCCCTCCTAGTCCTTTATATAGAAAGCTAGGTCTCGGGTGCAGAGTCCGGATCGGTTACAATTTAGAGATAAACCCTGATTCGCTTTCCTTATCTGTTTTTGTCTTGAACCGCAAGTTCAGGTACTTAGGCTTCAGGTAATGTAGTGGGCCTTCGAGTGGGCTTCATGTTGGACCGTAGTGGGTATACCAAATATGAGAACCCGGTGGGTCACTCCCACGTCAGTAGCCCCCAAGTGCCTAGTTGAGTTGTAGACTCGAGTAAAGACTTTAGAGCCGAAATCTGTGTTCGTCATGCATTGAGCCGGTCATAGTCGACAGTTTTGAATGGAGGAACCATCGACTCGGAAGTGCGTCAGTCGAGGCTTCCGCTTCAAATGAGAAGTAACCGACTTGGGAGTTCGTAGAGTCAAGTTACAATACGTAACAGGAAAGGATGGGATGCCATTGACTCAGAAGTGCATCAAATCAATGCCCCACTACTTTTAGCCAGTTTATAGTCATAGGGATAATCGCGTAATCGCCTGGAACAGATGATGGATTGGGTCCAATTAATTGCACTAGGGCAAAAACATCATTAGCCTACATCAGTATTCGAGTCTCCGGACTCGAACCTGGAAAACTGGCATAGTTCGACTTTGCCTGCTGTGGTCTTACGGTGTCGAACTCCAGTATAGAGTATGGATACCCAAAGTGTCCATCGGGAGTTTTTGTCTTGCCATGGGCACCAATTTAACTGGAAAAGACGCAGCTGGTGCGATTCCAGGCCCAATAGAAAAGCGTATGGGTCTTTACCTTCACGTCATGAATGCGGCTTCTGGTGCGATTCCAGGCCCAGTAGGAAAGCCCACATTTGTGAACATATGCACCGATCCAGTCACAAGTGCCGTGTTGAACCGATCAGCTACTTCATTGTAGGAAATGGCCTCCATTTTTGTTCCATGCAAAACATTATCACCACTAAAAAAAGACAAAACATTATACCAAATAATACTTCAAGACATTCATTCAAAATTAAAAAAATGCATTAGTTTACCATGGTGTAGGGGATGCCAACCCTAAAACGTGTGATACTTGCCTTGAAGACCACTTTGGCAGAGATCCTCCATGTACTGTTGTGGAGATGTATCTCTTCTACATTGCTGAATAATGTATCTCTGATCCTTACCTAAAACATATCTCTGGTCCTGACCCAAAACATATTTTCATTAGTTGTACGAAAAAGCTCATATGGAAAGCACAAACAGTATTACTTGCTAAAGCCTGCCGAAAACAGGTTCTTCACAGTTTCCGGTGCATGGACACGCCCTGACAATTGTTGACGCAACGGTATGGTATCGCCATGGCCTTTTGAAGCAGAGGCGAAGGTGAAGCCATACCGTCGCATCCACAATCGTCAAGGAATGTATAGGCACCGGAAACTGCAAAGAACCTTTTTTCGACAGGCTTTAGCAGGTAATATTGTTTGTGCTTTCGAAGCGATCGGGTCCATAAAAGGTTCGATCTCTGTGCTTACAGTGCTAGTCCTGGATCGACTCACTAGCACACACAATTTTAAGATGCAATATCGAGATACAAATGTCAAAGTATATTATTACAACGCAATGATCCAAAATTTAAGAATACCTCACAACTCTGCATAACGCCATATGGGTCAGCATAAACAAAATAGAGTTTTAAAACAACGGAAATGTAAAGATAGATGAGCCACATCAACACCACGGTGATAGCATGTTGGAATGTAGGTTTGCAACCCAAAACACAATGGTACCTCACTCGTCGTCAGGGGCGGAGCTAGGGAAAAATTACCCAGGTGCACAACTTTGACATACACACAAAAGAAAATGCAATTTCAACCAAAAATGTAATCTAATAATGTGTTTCACAATTCTTAGAATAGCTAGCATGTAGTAGAAAACAAGTAATCTTTAAGCGCGTACCAAAATGAAGAAACTAATGACGAATCTGCTGATTGAAGTTAGTTGGCATTACCAAAAACATCATCCGGCCTCAAGCACTCACTAACCTACTCCCTCCGTCTCAATTAAGTGTCTCAAATTTGTCCAAATATGGATGTATCTATGTCTAAAAAGCGTCTAGATACATGTAATATTTCGACACTTAATATGGAACGGAGGGAGTATAAAATTGACAATCTGACTTTAAATTTTCAGCTAAAAGCAACAAAATGAAGAACATTACCTTCATATTTACGCTCTTTTAGTTTCATGAAGCGATCAACCACTTGTTTATTGGTGACTTTTTCATTTGTTCTCTCTCGATATAGCAAATGAGATTATCACTCAAACTATCATCACTGAGCCGATTGCGCAAATCCATTTTCACAAGTTTCTTAACTGAAAAACACCTCTCAAGTGTAGCAGTGGCAATAGGCAATAGGCAATAGGCAAGAATGGATTGAGGAAGAACCTGATCTCGACGGCATGATGAATTTCGCGGGCAGTGCACGGCTCCTCACCGGCTCCGATCCTCCGATCTAGTTCAAGGCGCAGCGGCGTCGTCGGCCGTGATTTTTTGGTCGAGTTCGAACTTCTGCCTGTAACTAGAAGACCAGACGACAATGGCAGGACGATGGTATCGAGGGGCTAGGGGCTTGTGCAACGGGTTGAATCAGTACGCGCACGATCGATCCATACGATTGATCGATAGACTATTCTAGGGCCTGCAAGTAGCACCTGGCCTAATAGGCAGGCCTGCTGTCGCGTGGGCTCCAAGGTGACGCGGGCTTGGCCGGTTGGAGTCTGGGCCTGGTGCACAGTTGTCACAAATCCTTGGTTCAACGGCATAAATTAGGCATAATTAGCACTAAATTTTTTTCTTGACCCCGGTGCCTGTGCACCAGGCTGGCTCCACGTAGCTCCGCCCCTGCTCGTCGTCGGAAACAGCCACTAGAGGCTCAATACATTAAATATATTGGAAAGTTCACTAAGGGGTTGATAGCATGTTGGAATGCAGGTTCGCAACCCAAAACACAACGGTACCTTGTTCCTCAGTGATCTCCTCCACGTCGGCGTGGTTCACATTGCCCTTCTGAAATGTGTTCATCTTGTTCCTGGCCTCATTGAACTTCTTGGGGCATTCGTTGGAGTGTGTCTCATCTTGTAGCACTTGTAACACTTCACTTGGCACTACTACAAAAACCATTACTACTGCAAGCTCCCACTGACGCGGTAACAAAATGCGTCAGGCCAGATGGACACCTCCGACACTTCGCATAAAACGTGTCAAGGGAAGCAATTGGGAGCGTGCGGCAACAAACAAATCTGACACACCCTCGCGAGATGCGTCAGAGAAGTTGCACACCTCTGACGGCAGCTCTCTACCGACACTTCTTTACTTAAGGCGCGTTAGTAGAGTGTTACACAGCTCTGACGCTTTCTTCCATAGAAGTGTTAGTGCTTTGCTTGGGGAGACTCTAACACTTCTTGAAAGCAAAGCGTCAGGGTCCTTATGCTACTGCACTGACTACATTTTTTTGTGTGACTTGCGTGCATCATAGGTCAAATGCACTTGACGCACGATTCGAGATGAACATATGTAAAACAATGTAAAATGGATTGACAGATTTATAAGAAAGATAGAATAGCATTGCATTGACAGATATATAAAGGTACTCCCGGATGTAGCTACTCCCACCTTTTAACGGGTCGCGGGTGCAGTAAAATTAATTAATTAATTGCCAAAATTTATTGCCCGATTTCTTGCCTGGTTTGTTCCGATCCAGACAATATTTTCTCCTCCCATCCCTCTGTCGCCCGTACGGCCGCACGTAGATCTGAAGCAACCAGGCCGATGAGAGAATTGGTTTTGGAGCTAGCCTCCCTCGATTCTACCATCCCGTTTCGTGGATGCTAACAAATTCTATGTACTACATGCATGCTTGTCTTTTAGATGTACACCTTCTGTATACTATACACTACCTTCTGTATACTAAATACTATATACTACCCTGTGTATATTATATACTACCTTCTATATACTACTCCCTCCGATCTTAAATTCTTGTCTATATACTACCTTATATATACTACCTGCTAATATACTACATACTACCCACTACCCTGTGTATATTATATATTACCTTCTATATACTACTCTACCTTCTAATATACTAAGTACAATCTTTATATACTACGTACTCCCTAGAAACAAGAAGGTACTTAGGTTGTGTTTGTTTGGGCTGGAACTCCACAGCTGCAGATTCCAGAATCAGCTGTGGCTGCCAGTTGCAGCTGGAAGATTGGAGCTGTCTGATGTCTGTTTGTTTGGGCGGCTGGTCCGGCTGCAGCTGCAACTGAAATGTGCTGAAATGACCTGAATGACTCTGTAGTTCTGTAGATTTGGTATTAGTGCTAACTGTAGTGTTTTACATGTAAATTAATCGTTTTTTGCTGCGGAGTCTGCTTTTTCTACTCCATCAGACAATATGTACGCATTATAATAATTTTTTAGAACACATTATACCATAGTATAGTAATAATATATTGTCCACACATCGTTTGCAAAATATAAGATCGTCGTGATGGTAAATTAATCTAACCTATTACAATCCTACTCTCTTGCAGCCATCAGAGCATCAGCAATTCTATCACGAGTTGCGTCCATTGTGGCGTTGCTACTTCCCACATAGCTCCCACCACTTGTGTTGACGACATGGCCGGGAGGCATGTAGTCCTCGTCATCATCGCATCTAGCAAAGTGGTAATCATACAAATTACTATCTCGTATGAAGTTGTGCAACGCCATACAAGCAATGATAATCCTTGCTTGCTTTCTTGGTGGGTAGCTAGGCACAGCTTTCAACATGCGCCATCTTTGCTTCAAGATGGCAAAGTATCGTTCTATGACATTTCTGAGTGATGAATGTAGATAGTTGAAGACTTCCTTCCTACCACTTGCAGCGACGCCATGTTGATACTCAGGTAAATGGTACCTCGTGCCTCTAAACGGTGCTAGATAACCAGTCTGATTGGGGTATCCAGAATCAACAAAATAAAATTTACCTGTACACATGCAAGTGTGAGTCAAAAGAACAGACTATAAAATGTGTACTCGAGAGAGGCAAAATTTTAAAAAAATTATACCTCTTGGAGGATGAGGAAATTTTTCTTTATATTTGTCCAAGGTATCCTTGAATATCCTTGTGTCATGTGCCGAACCTGGCCATCCAGCCACGACCGAGATGAATCTCATGTCAAAGTCACATACGCCCATAACATTCTGTGTTGCATAACCAGCTCGACCAACATGGTTAACCGTGTCTTTGGCAGGCACGGTAACAGATACGTGCATGCCATCAATAGCACCAATGCAATTGTTGAAGTGAGGATAAAACCGTGAGCTCTGCAATCTCTCATGCACATTTCTGAATTGGGGATCAACCGGTGTAATGATGTCTGCAGCTAATAAATTCAAACACTTCAACACATGGTTGAATTTCCGATTGATAGTTTCAGTGGACCTCTGGAAACGATTCTGAACTTGACTCACAGACCGTGGGCTACCAACGGTCCATAAGAACATCCCAAGGGCCTTTTCAGAACACATGTTTCTTGTTTCTTGCAACCCATAGTCACGTACCAAAGTCTCATGCAATGCATCAAAACAAGCCTATGCATTCTGAACATCTTATAGCAATCATTGGAAGACCCCAAACTATCATAAACCCACTGCTGTCCAGTACACCTTGCCTCTCTCCTTTTCTTTTTCATTAGATATTTCTGGAAGTGAGTGGCAGCAACAAAAGCAACATACATGTATTGTTGATATATCTTCTCTTTCAACTTTTTTCTCCTCATGGCAGATTCATCCTCACTTCCACTTTCAATTGAATTGTTAGTGCCGCTGCTGTTAGTCGTACTGTTAGTTGTTGTGCTCATCTATAAACACATCAATCACAAGAGGTTAGTACCACATAAGACCAATTAATCCATACACAGCTCAAATAAATAGTAGCACATAGGAATCCATACATAGCTCAAATAAATAGTAGCACACATCAAACAAGCATATGGTTCAAATAAATTGTAGCACACAGGAACTAATCATCGAAATACATGGAAAGCAAACACACAAGGATACACTAGTTTCTCTTCTTGTCCTCATATTGTCTCTTGAGCCAATTGAGCTTCCCTTCTTTTGTCTTCATAGATAGAAAGAAACTACGATTTGTAGATTTAGCAAACAACTTTGTACCAATGTAGTGCTCATCACTAAGCTCGGATGCTCCACACTTGGCAACCTCTTCCATGAAGGCTGCAATCTCATTAGCTTCAGTAGTAGTACTGTTACTACTACTTTCAGTAACAACATGGTCAACAAACCTCTGGAACTCATTAGACATATTCGCCTTCTTCGGGTTAGATGGACTACAAGGTATTGCACTTGATGGACGTTTGGGCCTTTTCTTGAGCCATGGGCTAACAGTAGGAGTCTCGGTCTCTTCTTCATCTACATCAACCACATCTTCTTGAACCTGAATGGCAGCAACCTCTTCCACTCTCGGCATAACGGATGTGGTACCATCAACATTAGCCTTATCAAACATAATATGCATCAAGTCCAAGTTGTCCGGTGGTCCCTTGCGGAATGCTTTAATTGGCTTGTGAAGCTGCAAATAATATCATGGCATTACTACTTGTCTATGCGAGACATCTCATGGCATTGAATAAATTATCATTGCATATGAAATTTTTATACCTTGATCAATTCAGTCCACTGCTCCTCATCAGCTATTATAGTTTGCGTTTCTTCATTCCATCCAAGTCCAGTTGCCTTAATTTTGTAGAACACCCAAGCCGAATAAATAGCCTTCAAATCGTCCCAACGATTTTTGAGCTGCCTTCTCTCATAGTTTCTTCCGGTCTGAGCATTGAAATCTGCCACTAAGTTCTTGTATCCAGTAGCACTCAAGAATTTGGTTGGCCTATTTCGAAGCTGAACTTGTTTGGTGGCGCACTCACAAAAATTCTAGCCGCGGTAGCATCCCACACAGCTTTCACAGGTTCCACTTTGGCAGGTTCCATCTAAACAAATATATATTTACCCATATATACATCACAGAACAGTGAGCATTTAGGCCAAATTTTTTGCACATATACAAATCAACATGAGTGCCAATCACTGGAAATCATCATCATTTCGTACTAATTTCAGACAAAGCTAACAACAAAAGCGGTGCTAGATCTCCATTTTCACCAAACATCAGTACATGTACAGAGGGAACAGGGGGAGCGGGGAAGGGAAGCTAGCTGCGTTCTGTACCTTGGCAGTGGTGGAGCTTGGGGTCGGGGACCGACGGAAGGGACCTGGGGGATGGCGGACCGGGGTGCAGAGACGAGCGGAACAGGTCGTTGGGGCGGCCGAGGAGCTAGTTATGGCCGGCGGAGGAGGGGCGTCGGGCGTGGGGGCCGGCGGAAGGGGACCCGGGGGACGGCGGAGCGGGGTGCACAGGCGAGCGGAGCGGGTCGTGGGGGCCGGCGGAAGGGGACCTGGGGGACGACGGAGCCGGGCGTCGGGGTAGACGGAACAAGGGGTGTCGGGGCCGGCGGAGCTCGAACGGTTGGCTGGCGGCGCCTGCGAGGGGAGGTGAGGAACCCTAGTTCACCGTCGCGAGAGGAGACAGGAGCTCGGGTGGGATATTTGGCTGGGTTGCTTCGATGCGGCTGGGGAAAGAAGAAATAGAAGCGAACTGTTCCGTGACATTTTGGACGTTATATGTGGTTTGGTGGGGGGTATTCTAGTAAATGGGCCGTTTTGGAACTGCAGCCGGCTGGAAGAAGCACCCAGATAGCAGCTTCTGGTCGCTAGTGCATTTCTGAGGAGCGCTTGTAGGATCCACTGCTAGAATCTGGGCCGAAATTTGCTGTTTGTTTGGGTTCCAGCTTCTATGGCCTGGAAGCTGTAGAATCTGCTGCTAGGAACCCAAACAAACGGAACCTTGGAACACCACCATTGAAAAAATTCAGGACGATGAGCAGCTAGTATGCATACTAGCTACTAGAACGAAAACGAGAGTGCCTACTTTTCGTCTAGCCATACTCCCACCGCCTGCAAAACATCAATTGATTTGCCAATACTACCACCCACCCACCCTTCTGAGCACTGACCATATATATAGGCAGCTGCTCGAAGCAAACCAAAACAGCATTCCTGGATTAGTGGCGCTACGTACAGATTCCAACGATCCTACAAAATAGAGACTTTATCCATCCGGTTTGTTGGATACTGCACCGGGGTTAGCATGGCTCGTTAACGGGCACGCCCGCAAACCCAATCTGTCAGCTGTTATACAACATATTACCTTCTATTACACAACATACTACCTTCTAATATACTACCTTCTGTTATACTACCTTCTAATATACTACCTTCTGTTATACAACATAATACCTTTTAACATACTACCTTCTAACATACTACCTTCTACCTTCTAACATACTACGTACTACCTTCTAATATACTGCCTTCCAGTATACTAAACCATATACTGCATACTACTTCTCTTAAACATACTACTAGATCACGGCCAACCATATACTGCATACTACTTCTCTTAAACATACTACTAGATAACGGCCATTCTCTTTCTCGATGAAGATAATCCCCGCTGTACATGCATGCGTGTGGCCGGCCGGAGATGTACATGCATGCGTAGAATATACTTCCATCGTTCTTGTGATGGCCAAACAACAGAATGTTCTACCGGCCATGCCGGATTCTACCGCAACCCACTAACCCGGTAGATGCTCAGGGGGTAATTACTCCCGATTGTACCAAAAATGCGTGATATATATACCTACAAGCTAAACAGGAATCAGTTCCTGTTTAACTAAACAGGCAACGATCTGAACTTTTTAACCTGCACGACTGAACTTTTTAACCTGCACGATTGTACCAAAAATGCGTGATATATATACCTACAAGCTAAACAGGATGTGAACTTCCTCTCCCTGCGCTATACTCTGCACACCCATGCAGTACGGGTGGTCCGTGCGGACGGTAATTTGAAATCTGCTCTTAAACCATACAAAATTAGCAAAAACGTTATAAACGAAAAAGATGTGCCTGGTTCATAACTTTCCAACGGCGTATTACTTGCATCATTCCGACAAGTGGTTCAAAAACAATCGTAAAAATACCGTTCGTCCTTTTTAGATTGATCTGATTTCGGTATTTTTGAAATTAATCTTAAACCGTGAGGAATTTGGAAAAACATTACATATGAAATAGCTGCGGATTTTCAGTGGCTTTCTCAATGGCATATTGTTTGCGCAAATCCGAAAAAGTTTGAGAAACGCGAAGAAAAATCAGTACATCCTACACGTCAACACGGTGTGAATGTTCTGAACTTCGTGAACTTCCGTTTTATAGACTATGAACTTCCTGACGGTCTCTGAACCTTCGCCGCCTATAATCATTCCCACGCCAGAGAATAAGGAGATCTACGGGCGTGAACGTTCTGAACTTTCCTAGATACACGTGTAAACTCTTTTTTTACAAATTATGAACTTTCTGACGGAGGTTGGGATTGGGATTGCGAGGAACGTTCTGAACTTCCGTCGATACATGAGTAAACTTCCGTTATATATACGGTGAACTTCCTGACGGCCACTGAACCTCCACCGATTGTAATTTTTGCCCGCGTTAGAGAAGAAGGAGGTCTACGGGCGTGAACGTTCTGAACTTCCATCGATACACGAATGAACTTCCATTTTATAGACTGTGAACTTCATTGGTACAAGATTTTTGCCAGAAAGTTTTGCCAATCCAGATTAACAAGACTACTACACCCGTTTTTTTGCAGCCTACCAGTTAGTGAACTTCCCAATCTGAACATGTGAACTTCCCTACCATGTGAGGAAGCATCCTTGCCGGGGCCGGAGAAGAAGGTGGTAGCCCCGCGCGTCATCGGAGAAAAGAGGTGGTAGCCAAAGCCGGTTGGGGGAGGTAGCGAGTGACGGCGTCACGGGCTCCCTCGCGTCGGCCTCCGCCGTCGCTCGCTCGCCCGCGCGGGGGATGGAGGTGGTAGCCGGGGCCGATCGGGGGAGGTCAGGATCGGGGGTTGTCGGGTGTGGGGATCGAGGGTGGTCGGGTGTGTCTGTTTAGGAAAAGTTCCTACTATGTTGGCGATGATGCTGCATTATACAACATCATCGTTGTCATCGTCGGTGGTGGAGTCGGAGCTGGAGTCAGAGCCGTCGTCATCGTCGTCTGCGTGCAAGGCGTCGACGGCAACCCAATGCTCCTCGACAGCGTTGGTATGCTCCGAGTTGAGGAGCGCGGTCTGGTAGTCCCACTCCTCCCACGCCTCCGCCGCCCGCAGGACGCACTCGATGGCGTAAGCTTCTGCCCGGGAAGCACGTCTCGCGGGCGCTATCTGCTGACGGTTGGCTTCACGAGCACGTTGCTGTCAAGTGTCTAGGAGCTCAGACACTCGGAGGACGTGCTGGAGCTTGGGGTCGTTCTCGTCGTCATCGTTGCTGCGCCACGCAGAGGTGAGGAAGATGGACGCGTGCGTCCGCGGCGGGAGGAGGTGATTGTGTCCATGCCCTCCATGCCGATGGTGGTGACCATTCCCTCCATGGTGATGATGGTTGTGGTTCCCATACTTGATCATTGATGAACCACCACTACCCCCATAAGAGGTGCGTGGCTTCTGCTGTGGTCCGGTGTGAGTGCTTTCATGGTGATGCCTCCTCTTATGGCTCTCCATATGATTCTGTTTATTTTCCAGGATGATGGCTTTGTCCGGTAAAGACTGATAGGTAGGGATTTAAGCAACTGCTAGCTGAACGGAAAGCTCGTCATTTAGTCCATCCAAAAACCTCTCGCGACTCTTGGCATCAGTATCGACGTCATTAGGTGCATAGTGAGACAGTTTGTTGAATACCTCGATGTACTCCGACACCGTGCGGTTTCCTTGTCTCAGTTTGTGAAACTCCTTCTTCAGGCTTAGCACTCCCACATAGATGTGGGCAGTGCGAAAAGCATCTTAAAACATCTCCCAAGTGACACCTTCGATGAGAGAGGTAATCTGGTAGTTTTCCCACCATGCTGCGGCGGGTCCTTCAAGCAAGTGAGCAGCAAATCTCACCTTCTAAGCATCTGTGCAGTCCCCCTGTCACCTGATTCTTGTTGACCGAGCGAAGCTAGTCATCTGCCACTATGGGTTCGGTGGAGCAGGTGAAGGTGGGTGGGCGCAACCTTAGGAAATAGGTCAGCAGGTCGACATGGGGTTGTGGCCTTGTGGGTGGTGGTGCTGGTTGTGGTTATTGTTGTTCTTATGGTTGTTGTTGTTTCATCTACAGTTCGGTTGAAAGTAAAGAGTTGGGTTGTTCATCTACAGTTTGGTGGAAAGTAAAGGGTCACGTTTTACTTTCCACCAAACTATAGATGAACAACTTTCCACCAAACTGTAGATGAACCACCCACCTCACCTCGGCAATGTTCCACATTTCACCCATGTTCACTACCCCTCGGTCAATGTTGAGGAACTTTTCAGCGCACCCTTGGCAGTCCTTTGTGCGTCGCTCCACCTAGTGCCGCTTCGCTTCAGGGGCCGCATCGAGCCAGTTGGACCCCAAGGAGGGGAGCCACGTTGGGAGATCGAGATGGTGATTCGAGACCGTGAGATGCACTCCGCGACGGCCGACATCGCCTACTCCAAGCGGTACCCCAATTTCTTTGTGGGCTTGCAGTTCGCAATGCAACAGACGATGGCGCGCATGTGCGACGCCTGTCACGATGAGCTGCCACGGGACTCTACCTTCCGTCTCTTTGGGAGACGAGACGCCGGAGGAGCGTCGGTGGGATTCAACGCGCTGGGAGAAGATCCGCAAATAACAGTTGTCCAGTTCGAAGCCATGGGAAGCAACACCGTGAAGTTGGAGAATCATCTCTATGATGAGATGACGGGCCGATATCGCGGAGGAGAAAGCAGGAGACCTCCAGGAAAATCAAAGCCGTCCTGGAGAACACCATATTGAACTTGGGCAACGCTTTGGAGAAAGCACAATACGAAAAGGATATACTACGGCTTCACTTTGATCAACTCTAGGCCTTTTTCGCCAACGCAACCGCATCACCTGCGCCGGCGCCTGCTCAAGCACCACCACCACCTCAGGATGAGGAGATGCCTAAGGCACCAGAGGAGGAACCGCCACAGGAGGAGGAGCCAGAAGAGGAAGAAGAGCCTCATGAGGAGGAGGCTCAAGAGGTGGACACACCGGCCTCCAACACTCGCTCCAAGAGAAGGACCAATGGAGCTAACACTTTTCGTTGCACTTCCTTAGATTGAGTAGGAGACCACCAATTATATAGTTTATTATATCTATCGTATGTGTGTTAGTCATTGACCATACAGTCTTTTTTTATGGCAATGTAGTTCGTTTGCCTTTTTCTTCGCCTTTTTTTAGGCCGTGTGTCGTCGTGAACTATTTGTTTGCTTGCTTGATTTTAAAAGGTTTTTAATGAATGATTAGTTGTGTGATATTACTATGCTTGTGTTTTGTATCTGTCTGCTTGTGGGGTTAGATATCCATAATCCATGTCCATCTATTTTTCTCATCTATGTTGTCCTAGACAGATGCCGCCGAGACGTCAGCCCCGCCACAATACTGCGGGTGACAATGATGGCAACAATGAGGGAGAGTACACAAATGCAGTGACGACCATGCACAAACTACTTGCAGCCCAGACCCAATTCTTCCAAATGATCACCCAACAGATGAACAACAACAACTAGAACAACAACAACCACAACCAGCACCACCACCCACCACCTAGGTCGACATGCTGACCCCTTTCCTAAGGTTGCGTCCACCCACCTTCAGCAGCTCCACCGAGCCCATAGTTGCAGATGACCAGCTTCGCTCGTCCAACAAGAATCCGGTGACAGTGGACTGCACAGATGCTGAGAAGGTGAGATTTGCTGCTCACTTTCTTGAAGGACCCGGCGCAACATGGTGGGAGAACTGCAAGATTACCACTCCGATCGAATATGTCCCTTGGGAGATGTTTCAAGATGCTTTTCGCACTGCCCACATCTCTGCGGTTGTGCTAAGCCTGAAGGAGTTTCACAAACTGAAACAAGGAAACCGCACGATGTCGGAGTACATCGAGGTATTCAACAAACTGTCTCGCTATGCACCTAATGACGTCGATATTGATGCCAAGCGTCGCGAGAGGTTTTTGGATGGACTAAACGACGAGCTTTCCGTTCAGCTAGCAGTTTCTTAAATCCCCATCGATCAGTCTCTACTGGACAAAGCCATCATCCTGGAAAATAAACAGAATCAGATGGAGAGCCGTAAGAGGAGGCATCACCATGGAAGCACTCACACGGGACCACACCAGAAGCCGCGCATCTCTTATGAGGGTATGGTAGGTCATCAATGATCAACCATGGGAACCACAACCACCATCACCATGGAGGGAATGGTCACCACCATCTCCATGGAGGGAATGGTCACCACCATCTCCATGAAGGGCATGGGCACAATCACTAGGGTGGTAATGGAAGCAAACACCAGCATCAACACTCGTGTCCGAGGAACAACAATGGCAATGGCAATGGCAATGGCCAAGGTAGTGGGGGCAACGTAGGACAGAACCGCAATGACAACCGCCCCAAGCTCGACATCATCCGAGTGGAGTGTTACAAGTGCCACAAGATGGGACACAGTCCAACGACTACCGCAAGAAGTTCAATGAGTCCGGGAACAAGACGAACACATAAGGGCAATGTGAACCACGCCGACGTGGAGGAGATCACTGAGAAACAAGGTACCGTTGTGTTTTGGGTTGCGAGCCTACATTCCAACATGCTATGAACCCCTTAGTGAACTTGTCAATACATTCAATGTATTGACCCCCTAAGGGCTGCAACCTTTAATGTTGCAGCTGTTTCCGATAACGAGTGATGTACCGTTGTGTTTTGGGTTGTGAGCCTACATTCCAACATGCTATCACCGTGGTGTTGATGTGGCTCATCTATCTTTACCTGTCTGCTATTTTAAAAATCTATTTTATTTATGCTAACCCATGGAGTTATGCAGAGTTGTAAGGTATTATTAAATTCTAGATCATTGCGTTGTAATAATATACTTTGACATTTGTATCTCGATATTGCATCTTGAAACTGTGTGTGCTAGTGAGTCGATCCAAGAACTAGCTCTGTAAACATAGAGATAGAACCCTTTATGGGCCCGATCGCTTCAGCTTTACAAATGAACCTTTTCGTACAACTAATGAAAATATGTTTTCGGTCAGGAACAGAAATATGTTTTGGGTCAGCACGAAAGATACATTATTCAGCAATGTGGAAGAGATACATATCTACTACAGTACATGGAGGATTTACGCCAAAGTGGTCTTCAAGTCACGTATCACCCGCATTAGGTTGACATCACCCATCTACGTGTCTACTAGACACCATAGTAAACTGCTGCATTTTTTTATTTTGAATCATTATCTTGAAGCATTATTTGATATAATTAATGTCTGTCTTGTCATTTTTATTAGTGGTGATAATGTCTTGCATGGAACAAAAAATGGAGGTCATTTCCTACAATGAAGAAGTCGATCGGTTCAACGCCGCACTTGTGACCGGGTCACTGCACATGTTCACCATGTGGGTTGTGCTGGCTGAATCGACCGATGAGGTAGAATTATGTTTAAGTTCTGATATTTACTGCAGCTAGGACGAAGAATGACGGTAAATGCAGCACCGAGAAATGTCGTTATTCCTGATCTACCTACGCAGTTCAATGAATTCCAGAATGTTTATGCACAATGGGATAAATCCCTGACAGGAACTCAGTAGAATTCAGCCCTTCCTAAAGGTCTCGTTTTGATGTGTAAATATTAATTTTTTTACGCAGTTCTCATTGACCCGTTGTCTATATGAGCCACCGTATGTAATTTCAGTCTACTTGGTATTGTGTTTCAATGGATACATAAATATTAATCCTGACACGCATTGCATGTGCAATATGACTGAGTTTTTTTACCTACCTGATAATATGCGATGAACTTTTTACTGTTTTATTCTGTGGCGACCCAGGCGTACCTTACTAGTTTAGCAGACCAGGAGTCAAGGATTGGACCATCGTGCACACGTGTACGTTACTCCTCCAGCGCGAACACTTCCTCTCGTCCTGATCTTCCTGCTTACTCCTACCGATCAGGAGATGGTTGCATTGCATAGTCTCACCTGTCTGCTTTGCCTAGCGAGCAATCAAGATGGCAAGGGGTATCCGTTTATCTGGCAAGTAAAAACCACGTTAGGACAAGAGTTTGAACCAAATTTAGAACCACACGGATACATAAATGGAGAGAATTCTATATCCGAGCTAGAATGTGTACGGTAATACATAATGAAAACTCTGCACATACCATCTAGAATTATGATTATATTTTTTTCTCACTGCATTTCTTTACTCCTATAAAAAACTCAATTGGTGACGGTGGTCCTGCACATGTACACGGCTCACTTTTTGGCAACGCATGCTGATTTGGCACAAATCATTGAGATGATGACAAATATGGCTTATATGATCTAAGATAGTAGTACGGCGGTTTTTTAACATGAATTTTTTAGTCTGTAGGCCGTAGATGCGCATGAGAGTACGGATAAAAAGCCCAGCCCAATTTATCCGTCTTCCACAAAACGTTGTGTAACGCTGTGCATCATAACATAATCGTATGTAAGCGATCGTACTATAACAAACTTCAATATGTAACTAATATCCGTGCACCTACATATCCGTGCAATAAACCATAATGTATGATTATATGTTCTTGTTTATCATTATGTAGTGCTGCTATTTTTGGGGATGTGTTGATGCCTATAATGTGTTCTTGTAGTGTTGTTATGAGACTTTTGAAAAATGTGTTGTTTATGGCTTGTGGCCAAATCTTAACATTGATATTTTTACTCTGTATATCCGTCTACGCTGTCGGGTGACGAGTATATGAAAAAATTACTCCCTCCGTTCCATATTAGGTGACTCAAATTTGTTTAAAAATGAACGTATCTATATACTAAAATACATCTTGATGCATGTAATATCTCGGCATTTAATATGGGACGGAGGGAGCATATCCAATTGCGGGTATGAGTACGGATAATAGGTGGGCCCATGGTGTGCCTCGACCCGTACCCAAACGAGCCGGCTGCCATCTAGAGTGAGCAATGAAACAGTCCACCACCTCTCAAAAGATTGACCTTTCAATCCATCACCTCTCAAAATATTGTCCTTTCACTTCGGAGGTGTGGAAATATGGTGCCCTCTTTGATTCAAAAGATTGGAAAAATACGGGAATAGGAAAAATAGAGGATTACTATGTCATGTCCACCAGAATCCTATATGATTTTGTTTGACCTAAAATTTGTTTGATTGAATCAAAGGATTTCTACCAAGAGGTTGGAGTGGATGGAAAAATTCATACGAAATGTTGTACTCCCTTCGTTTCATATTAAGTGATTCAAATTTGTCTAAATATATATGGATGTATATATATGTTTAAATACGTCTAGATACATGTAATATTACGGCACTTAATATGGGATGGAGGAAGTACAAATGAATTCTTTGAGAAATTTCTTATAGAATTTAATCCTACGAATCCAACTCTAGCCTGGCGTGTCGCCTTCTTTTTGTTGCTTCAAATGTGCAAGGTGATCAAAGCATAAACCAGTGGTGCTCTCACGATGGAAACGCCCCAAAACAAGATAAACTAATTCATATGTGCAATTAATGGCAAATACTACTACTCGGATAAGCTCAATGCAGCATGCGAACCTGTGAATGCAAGGCAGCTCATTCGGATGCTTCCTCCTGGCATATAACCACCAAACTGACAACATTCAGACGCATGATGAACTCTCAAGAGGGAAAAAATATCATTTTTCTCAGGTTTTACCGGTCTTCGCACCCTTCACACTGGAAGTACCTTCACATGAACCAAAATAAAAAAACCATACGACAAATCAGCCCGTGCCCCACAGTACATCACAAGCAAACACAAAACAGATCGATGATCCATGAGTAAAACAAAAGGAAGGACAGAAAGCATACACGGCGACAAGGTCCACCGCCGAGACACATCCTTGTTGTGGCTGCGCGACGCGGGAGACTACCGCCACGCCAATGTTAATTGTTGCCATCAGGCGACGGCTTGGAGTTGAGGAAGTCGTAGCGCACGGGGCGGACTCGTCCGGTCGTCCCGTTGTCCAAGGGAGTGGCCGGCCGCCGGGTCCGGGCCGTGACGGGGCCCGTCATGCCGCTGAGACGCGGGAGGTGGAGGAGCAGGGGATGTGGAGATCCGGGGACAAGCGAGGAGCCGGGGACGTACATGTGTGGGAGGAGCAGGCGGCGGCGGTGGGAGGATCTTACAAGGTCGATCGGCGGCGGAGCAGGGGTTGGGGCACCAAAACCCACAATTAATTCCAAATTCCACCAAAACCGCACCGCTCCAAATCGTTTTATCCTCCGGCCGATCGAGATCGATCCAATCAAATTATCAAACCCGAATTGATTTCCGCACCATCCAAAAATAAGGAAGCTGCCACCCCAAAAGACGGCTATTTTTTTTAAATAATACAATTTTTTTATTTTTTTTTAAAAAATAATACGCGTTTTTCAAATTTTTTAAAAATAATACGGCCTCAACCTGGCCCAGGCCGATTGGGTCCAGTCGGTTTGGCCGAAGCTGATTAGGCCCAGTCGGCCTGGCCCAAGCCGACTGGAGGTAGACCGCGCAGAGCGTGGGTCCCGCAAGAGGCAGTCGGCCTGGCCTAGGCCGACTGAAGCTCGGTTGGTTTCGGCCAGGCCGACTGGAACTAATTAGGCTAATCAGTTTCACCAAACCTAGTTAGTTGCATGATCAATGCATACACGGTCGAGGCCTAATTTTTGTCACGAATCCTTACAGGTTTTTGAACTAAAAGACTTGACAACTTGGATAAATTAACATACATCGATAATGTGCTGGACAATTTTGTGTCGATTCCTTGCGGGGTTTTTGAACTAAAAGACTTGACGACTTGAATAAATTAACATACATCGATAATGTGCTGGTTACGGAACCGAGGCATGACTAAATTAACATACTTCGATGATACCGCAATTGGATAGAATTAAAGATAGCAAATACAATTGAAACACAGTACAAGCACTACTGAGTCCACTTATGCCATTTTCCAGACGTATCGCCACGTTCCTCTGCAGCCTTTGCCACGGCGGCCCTTTCTCTTTGCCTCTCCCTTTCTGCCTCACGAGTATCCTTGCGCCTTCGTTCGTCCTCTTGCATGCGAAGCGCTTTCTTCCTGTTTTTCCTTAGTGCTTCATCAAAGTAACGACGTTGTTCCTCCCTATGCTCTTTGAGCGCTCTCTCTTGCTCCTCTTTCTCCTGAGCTGCAGCTTTTGCCACACGCTCCTTCGCGTGGAAACGCTACCATGCACTTCGTGACCTTGTGTTAATCTCTTCTACCACCCAATTTGGCATCTCCGTGTCAATCCAACGATACCACATGCATAGGGGCGGAGCAGACTACAAAATAGCCTAATGTTACAAATAAATCGAATATGACACACACAACATGTTTAAGCACACCTATATGTGCTTACTGGAGGCTTGTCGTACGGCGAAACCGGGACAGGTGAATCATGCTCATAGTTTGCACACATGAAAAACTTCATGCCTAGCTTATCTAAAAAAATATGTCACCTCTTTCACCTTGCATAGATTGCCGCACCAACACCTGAGATGTTCCACCCCCGGAGGCAACATCGCTTCTTTCATCTTCCTCGGCCTCTCGCCTTGGTCGGAGCAAGGCAAACTCATTGGGGGACACTGGAATATTGAAAAAAACATTAGTGGGAAGGATGCTTGGATGACTACCGGAGATGAGGTATTTATAAGCTCTCAAACTCATTCTCCCGCCACCGTTTCCCGCCTGGTCCCACCACCGTTTCCCGCCTCCTTTTCCCGCCAGCGTTTCCCGCCACCCTTTCCCGCCTGGTTCCCCCCCCCCCCCCACCGTTTCCCGCCTTGTTTTCCCGCCACCGTTTCCCGCCTATTTGTATCTTCTGTAACTATAAAAGACCATCCATGGTATTGAAGTGTAGTCTCACCATTTCGTCTGGAAAGATGTCGTCCGGCTTCCCAGATGATCGTAGATTTTGGTCAGGTATGTCCCAGAGGCTATTGTGGTTAGCCGGTGATTTCAAGGTAGACAATAGGATAGTTCCATGGGACGAACTCATTGGTAGTGACACCGTACTAACTGAGCTGGGCCATCAATTAAGAAGGTGCAGATTCCCATTGAGGACTTCTGCAGAGATACGGCAAGAATTGCTAAGGTTGCACGAAAGTTAGAAGAAGCACAGTCAAGGTAAGAGTGAGTCATACCTATAATGCGCTAGAAAACATCCATTGTTATGGGTTGAAGAAGAGGAATCCGATGAAGATATCTTCATGCCAAGCAAAACGAGTAAGAGTTCTTCATCGTCCAAGGGGAAGAGCACTGCACCGTCGAAGGGAAAGAGAACATCATCGTCCAAGGGGAAGAGTACATCATCGTCCGATGAAGATATCTTCATGCCAAGCAAAACGGGTAAGAGTTCTTCATCATCCAAGGGGAAGAGTATTGCACCGTCGAAGGGAAAGAGCACATCATCGTCTAAGGGCAAGAGCACTTCATCTTCGTAGGGCTAGAGTTAGGTTATCTTATTTTAAGTTGTCGGTTTTAATTTTAGTCTTTCTATTGCATATGTATTTCAGTCCTACCGTTTTTTATTTGCAAATGTAACTTGAATAAGAATGCGAAAAATAGTAACATGTCTCTCTCATACATAGGTAGAAATATGTCTCATACATAGGTATAAATATGTCTCATA